>NC_138601.1:4844995-5255682 GCF_964289735.1 Phaethon aethereus
AGGAGGAGAGTCTCGGGGAGAGCTGTAAAACCTTTACACGGCGGCCTCAGCAAAGGGCGAGAAAGGCCCGACATCCTCGTAAAACGCCGGGAAGGAGCCGCTGCCGGGGGGCTCCGGGCCAGGTGAAGGCTCCCGCCCCCTCCCTTTGCCGTTGAACTTGAAACTCAGAAAACTTGGGGCAGAGCAGCCCCAAAACGTGGGGCAGAGCAGACTAAAACCTGGGGCAGAACGGCCCAAAACGAGGGGCAGGGCAGCCCTGGGAGGTCCCTGGTGGGCTCTGGGGTGGGGGGCCCTGGTATGGTTTTATTATGAAAATTGCATTTAAAACAGGATGACTGGAGAGGCAGTTTCATCTGCCGGCCACCCTGCACACCACGTTGGCATCTCTTCTCTTCTCTTCTCTTCTCTTCTCTTCTCTTCTCTTCTCTTCTCTTCTCTTCTCTTCTCTTCTCTTCTCTTCTCTTCTCTTCTCTTCTCTTCTCTTCTCTTCTCTTCTCTTCTCTTCTCTTCTCTTCTCTTCTCTTCTCTTCTCTTCTCTCCTCCTCTCCTCTCCTCTCCTCTCCTCTCCTCTCTCTCCTCTCCTCTCCTCTCCTCTCCTCTCCTCTCCTCTCCTCTCCTCTCCTCTCCTCTCCTCTCCTCTCCTCTCCTCTCCTCTCCTCTCCTCTCCTCTCCTCTCCTCTCCTCTCCTCTCCTCTCCTCTCCTCTCCTGTCTCATCGTTTTCCTCCTAAATCAAATTAAAAGGTGCCAGAGACCCACCTAGGAGCATGAGGCAGGCAGAAGCAGGCGCAGTGGGAGCACCTCTCCGAGTCCCTCCTTCACGCTTCCCCCCCTTTCCCCAGCCTTTGACTCCTTTCTTTTGTTCAAGTTCATGCCCACTGCACAAAGTGTCTGGGCTGCTTTTTTTCCCCCCTTTACCCTTCAAAGGATTTTGTCATTGAACTTGAGCCCACGTTGTAAACATTCTTGGGTCTTACAAGCATCTTGATGGGATGTCATTAACAGGGACCTCAGACTGCTCTGTCTTTCCCTGCTTCTCCTTCAGCTGAATCAAAGGTACATTTTTTACATCCTCACTCCATTTGTTTCCTAATCTGAGTCCAATAATAAAATACAATATCAAAGGGAGCTCTGCCTCTCCTTCTGCTTAAGTTTTTTAAATTTTTTTTTTTCAAAGCCTAAGATGACGTGATCTCTTAGTGTGTGCTGCTGCATGTAGTTTTAGACCTGTAAACAAAACAGGAAAACTCCTTACTGTAATAACATCCAATAAATTTAAAATGAAATTCGTTGCTCTAAAGCAATGCCAGGGAAATGCCTTTTCCATATATTAGTGTTACACTCTGTACAAAGGCAAAATATAATTAATTTTCCACGGGTATCAATGTTATCTTTCTCTGCTAGATGACTTAATTGCTTTATATAAAATTAAAAAATAATTAAAAAAAAGAAACAGGTTTATTATTTGCAAGCAGACTCTCCATTGATGGGTCTCACGCCACTGTAGAAGTGCCATTGCGATGAAATATTCCCTAAACAGCAACTAAAGCGCTCTTTTCGTTGGGGTTTTTGCTCTGATCTCCCGAAGTTAGCATCCAAGTGAGAAATATTTCAATTTTCCCAGCTGAAATTTAATACAGTCATGGTTTTCTAATGGGTTTTTGTTCATTCACACTCAAAACCATTTCATTCCTACTGCAGAGAACCGTGTGCTGAATGTTAATGTCCACTGCAAGACTGTGAAATATCCGCATTATAGATCCGTGTGCGATTTTCTGTTGCAACCAAAAGACAGGAGAAAAGGGACTCTTTTCAATTCCTTTCAAGCACCGTTTTGTCTTTCTTCTGAAGGCTAAACACTTCTTTTTCCCCCTCTTTTTTTTTTTTTTAAAAAAAAAGGACGATAAATGAACAACCAGAAACCCGGGACTGCCCATTTGCATTTCGCCGCATCCCTCAGCCTCCATCACCCTCTTCGGCATCAATTTGCGTGCCAGAAAGTGCAAGAAAGAGGCGATTCCTTTTGCTCTCGGCCGGGCAAGAGGAGAAACCAGAGCCCGGCAGAGAAATGAGGGGGAAAAGCCGGATTTTTTCAGTCCCGCAAATACTTCCTCCATCAACCCACCGGGGACACCAGCCCCGACCCGCCGGGAGCGGCTGCGGCCCCGACGACGGGCTATGGGAGGAGGGAAAAAACACTTTTAAAGCACAATTTTGCCTAGAAAGAGAGAAGTCTTGGTTGCACCCGAGCTCACCTTGCAAGTGTCTCCTGTCCCCTTCAACAATTTGCAGCCTGATATATTTTTTACAGCACCTGCAGGGTTGTTTTTTTCCCTGAACACACAAGGCTAAAAGAGATTTTTTTTTTGAGGATACACCCACTTGCTTTCAATTTTTAATAAGTAAGAAAGCCTCTTTGTAATGCCACAGGAAAGGTACTACCTAATGAAGAAAAATACGTGGAAATCAGTGTGTTGGTTATTATAAGACTACAGGGCTTTTTGCACAGAGAAGAGAAAGAAAATCCCCGTGGTGCTTACCTTCAGTCGCATAAAGCAACAGACTTAAAGGATCCGTTGCTTTTTAATGCCATTAATTCCTGAATAATGCCTAGGTATGAGGCTAGCGAGGGGGCTTGGGGAACTGAGGGAGAGGATATTTGGTGCATTATATGTGGTGACCCACCTGGGTAAACTTCCAGGGACCATTTAGCAGAGTATCGAACAGATTTGATTTACTAAAATTCACGTCCAACCCCAACTCGCCCTTGCACAGCCCTGAAACCATCAGGGGCCCACCCTGGGTCTGCAACCAAGAAACCAGGTACAGGCAAGAATATCAAAAGCGAAGGGGAATGAGGTGTGGAATCGTCAGGGACAGACCCAACCCTGTACAGAAGGAGCCGATATGGAGCTTACAGCAACGCTAAGCCACCGAAAATGGAAATTGGGAGCGTGGGTTTTCATATCTGCTTCCCACTGAAATGCACTGAAATGCTGGAGAGGGCTGGAAATGAGAGGGGTGGAAGCAGAGACAGGTCTGTGTTTACATGCATATGCTTCATCAGCACTCAACAATTTATTAATAAAAAAGTAACCTGGACTCATGGCTTCATTTCCTCATTAAAGTCTCAGTTTAGTAAGATACTTCAGTGACCACTTTAAGCAGGTGAATGAGACACGGGAGCTTAATCTGCCTTAAAATCAGGCAGGTTTCAAGCACCTTGTGGGACATGGGGCTTCCAAGGTTGTGCTCCAGCACCGCACGCAGCTGCAGTGCTCGCAGTAGCTGCAGGTGTAAATAACCGAGGTTGCTGGGACAGTCACTGCTCACCTGAAGGGCTGTTAGTGGACAAGGGAAAGGAGGAAAACAACTCTGGCTTGGAAAATCCCATCAGGAAAAGGCTACTTGGAAGACCTTCCTGAAAAAAAAAATTGTCTTTAATCTATTAAAATAGCTATATACCTTCATCTTGTCTCCCACCCCCAAAATAATGAACTGATATAAAATAAATTTCTTTTTGCTTTAGCAGTCACTGGCTCAGGTACCCGCATACACATTTACATCCACACACAGGAATACACCTTCTGAAAAGTTTATCAGAAATTTAAGTATTTCACTGGTTTTCCTGGGGGAAAAAAAATCCTATTCTTTTCTCACATATTTTGGTTTTTAGCGGTTTACCACGTGAAACAGGAGAGGCAGGAAGCGGAACGTAACTAAATTATGCGAAATGCCATTTTTCCTGCACCGCGTAATGCTTGAAAGCATGGGGGCTCGGTCAGTGTTGGGAGGTCTGGGAGCAACAGCTTCCAGCTTTTGTCGAGGGCAGAAGATCTAAATCCGCACTGAAAAGCCGGGAGCTGTGCTGGGCTGCGGCTCATCTGGCCTTGCTGAGCACACGTGGCCCTGAGGATGAGGGTGATTCTTTCCTTCTGCAGGGGTGCCTGAGCGCAGCACCTCTCCCCCCCTCTCTTCATCGCCTGGGCTTATGTTGATATAAATCAATAGCAATTCCCCTAAAGTGCACCAGCAAAATCGTGCAATCCCTTGCATTCGTTAAAGTTCAAAGCAATCTCCTCAAGTTTAGCGCGGAGGAGACCGGGACCATCGTTTCATGCACATTTGCGAGGAATGAAGCAGAGCCTTTCTACAGCATGAGCCATTGCTTTATGTCACCTTATTATGGCTTCTCCTATTTGTCCCTCCACAATATCCCGTGGTCGACACTGCTGAACCACCAACCCGGTGCTGCAGATCCTCTGGGGATGGAGCTGTTGCTTCCTCCCGTGAC
The DNA here is from genome assembly GCF_964289735.1 of Phaethon aethereus. Lineage (NCBI taxonomy): Eukaryota > Metazoa > Chordata > Aves > Phaethontiformes > Phaethontidae > Phaethon > Phaethon aethereus. The sequence continues at coordinate 4,849,288 of NC_138601.1, forward strand.
AACTGAGATTCCTTCTCCTACAATGGATTTCTCCGTCTCTTCTCTCCATCTGTCCTGTGCAAGCAGCAGCCTATTAAGACAATGTCTTTCAGATGGACGAGAGATTCGTGACCTGCAGTAGCTGGAGTAGCACGTGCGCTTGTGTCTTTTCATATGTGCGCCCAGAAACGGTCCCCGTGGGCCTGTGAAGATGAGGCTGAGCCAGTCAGTTGAGAAAGAAGTGGGAATTCATGGCTTGGCGACTTGTTCTCCTAATCCAGCAAGAAATTTTGCCTTGATGGAAGAAGAGGAATTTGGACACCCAGAAATATGGAACAAAGGAAAGTAGGACTAGATTAACTCCATGGAGGTCAGTGAGTCTGATGCATTTGAGACGCGCTGGGACCTACTACACACGAGCCAGCTACACGCAGGGTGCACAGGCAACAAGTCCAGCGCGCTGCGTGCTGCGTCGTCCGTGACCTCCTCTTTGTGCCGGGGATTTCCAAGCCGTGACTTCCTTCCCCTCCTCCCTCCAACACTAACTTTCCTCCCTTTTTTTTGGATGCTCCTTTTTTTAACCCTGGAGAATGTTTGTTAGCGCAAAATATTTCCTCACCTCTGAACTTGAACTGCATCGTGCCAAACGCGTTGCGTTCCGCTGCGTACTGGTTCTCCCGCAGCGCAAGCGGTTGAGCCGGGCTACCCGTGGGGACCATTTGCTGAGCTAACGCTTCTACCGGTGTCACAGAGACACAAAGCGCAGATCGGTTGTTAAATCAAGTGCCTTCACCACCTCATCATTTCTCTCCTATGATATTCCTCAGGAGTCTGCATGAATCCTCGGATGCCGGTGCTGACGATACACAAGCCCCCGATTCAGGGCACAGCATGCAAACAGCCCACACGTTTTTGGCTGATAGATTTTTATTTTTTGCTTTTTAATACACCTTAGTACCTTCACCTACATGTAAAAAAAAAAAAACAGCCATAGAGAGTTTAATCATTAGAAACAATATGTAAACTGATGTGCTTGATTAAATTTAACAATGTGTGTAAAGCCATAAAGGCCAGCGCTGAGCTAGAAGAGACGGGCAGGTGCTTCTTGTTAAAATTCCTCTGCTGAATTACATGGCAGGTTGGGGTGAGTTTCCTGTCATTTGAAGGCTCACCCTTTTTGCAACAACCATCTATCTCCCCCAGGATTATAAAATAGTGCTTAACATCTCTGTATTTCTTGAACATACTTTCAAATAATGACACTTTTCTTCTTTTTAAATATATCAGCCTATCCCAGATCTCGGATTATTTTCCTGAAAAGATCTGATCCTTATATACTTGGCCTTAAACAATAATTTTGTTCCTATTTCTCCCTCCAAGAAGTCAGGCACCGGCATGTAGCACTGAGGTAGCTTCAGCGTATTTTTCCAGAACGCACAGGAGCAATTTTCCCATCTCCAGCCCCTCACAGCAGCGCGCCTGCCCAGCCCTGGGACCTTCCTCCCCACCGATGGTAAAAGAGAAAGTGCTTTTGTGTAAACGGGGAAACAAGCACTGTGGTGTTGAGCTCCTCAGACATAAGGTTTTCACAAGCCAAGGAAGGTCAGTGGTATTTTTATGGGAATCCCTGGTTAATGTATGTCGCCGTCTCTGATAAAGACTCTTGTTTTTCTCTTCCTATTTTCATGAACTTCCTCAGTCCCAAATGCCCCAGAACTTAGGAGGGTTTTCAGAGAAACAGGAAGGTTTGAACACGGTGGCAGACGTGCCCCGGGCACAGAGTCTCCTGAGCAGACCGAAGAACCAACCGGCATCTAAATAACTGTTTAGATAAAAATCACACACCTTAAGCTTTATGGTACCTTACGGCTCTGTCTGCGGTCTGGGCGGGCGATGCAAGGCGGGGGGTGTATACGTGCACCCCGCACAGCCCTACGCAGCCCATTGCGCTGCCGGGGAAGCGTAAGGGACCCAGGCACTTGTCTTGCTGTCCAGACGAGCTGGGCATGGCTGGAGCCAAGCGGGCTGCTGCCCCCAGCCCCGCCGGCAGGCGAGGAGGGGGCTGATGAGGCCCCCAGGGCTGGGAATCTCAGCTGGAGCTTTTAGAGGAACCTCAGGGAAATCAGTGTATGTTTTTAACTGGCAACCAGAGAGATTCTGCTCGCGACCTTATCACTTTGTTCTCATTAACAAATGGGCTTCTCCTCCACAATGACTCAGCTCAGTGCAAATGAAAAAAAGGACAAAGCTCATTCCTACAGCACAGTCCCAGTTCTGGGAGCAAAGGGAGAGCCGGGCGTAACAAGCCTTTCTCTGTGCTCTGTTAGTCCCTATGTCTGGGTAGCTTATGGTAAAGTGTGAGAGCACTTTCCTTTGCACTTATGCTTATTCTGCTTTACCCCTTCAGCCTGAATTTGGCTGCATTGAGAACAAATGGCACCTGGGAACTGCAGTTCTCCTAACCCTCCTGGATGGTGCTTTCTGTGCCCTGGGCCAAGCCCCCATCACTGTAAATCAGTGCAGACAGTATTTTTTCAACAGAAACCATTGAACGACCCTCAATTTTTTTACTTCTAATTTCCCACTTGCTCTTTTTTTTTGGTTGCTACATCTAATGCTGATCCTATGCCCGCTTTGCCAGTGTTGGGACACGAGCCACCCAGTTTCCTGTCCCTCTCCCAATTTCCCCATCATCATCAGTCCACAGAGGATGTGAAATCTGGAACGAGATTCCAGGGCTCATAGCCTCCATTCCTGCTGATGCAGCTCTATTTATTGCCAGTCCCATGTCCTTTCTTGGAGTGCTTTTGGCAGTCTCTTCCTACATCTGTGCTCAACCATCATTCAGGCACATTCCACTAACCCTAGGGTTGCACAAATGCATGAAACAATGCGGTATGTATGGAGCAGAACTGGAAACGCGCTGAAGGCTTTTGGTGTTTGTCACATCCCACCTTCCTCTGTGCTCCACATCTTAAAATTCTACAAAGAAGTAAAATAGTTGAGTTAGGAAATCTCCTTAATAAAGTAATTGGAGATTTTGAACTTGACTGTAGCTATTCTTTATCAAAATACTTTCCACAATCAAGCCGGTTCTTCCCCTTCCCCACCCAAGTTTTAGATGAAAAGGGGAACATTCAGGACTAGGATCTCTCAAAGACAAAAAGAAATGTTGGTTTGTCTGTGTTCTCAGCATGAATTCAAAGCCCAAGACTGAGTGCCTTGAATAAAACCCCCAAGATTTGGTTTGCATTTGGTTTACAGTTTCTGCTGCAAAGGAATTAATGTATTTCAGAAGACCCAAGAGCCCAGTGGTTGGGGTACTGCCCTGGGACTTGAGAGGTTTGGGTTGTAATTCTGGCTTTATCATCACCTCTAATTTTATTTCCATCTCTTACAGCCATTGTAAACTATGCAGAGATCTCTGTGGAACTTTGCTATATAAGGGCCGATGTCATTTATGGTCTAAACTGCAAAGAAATCCTCCCAAATCTGCCTAGCATCTAGCTTGTCTGCCAGCAGCAGGCCAGAAGCACCGTGAAATGTGGCAAACTTGTGGGGTCCTCCAGCCTGGCCGACAGCAGAGTTTGGGGAAAGGCTGAAGAGAAGTTGTGTGAGCAGGAGGTCCCGCTGGCTGGAGCACAAAGAATGGCTGCACCATGAACCGGGCCACCGAGAGCCTCGAGGAGTGTCCACCTCAGAGGGCTGCTCTCTCCCGAAATGTAAACCTCTTTTAACTGTTCCCTTTAATGAGTCTCCAAAATCCAGCTGTCTCAAACCCTCTTCTCTCAGACTTCCAACTTGACAGTGGCTCTTCTTGGCTCACCAGGCTGATGTGGAGCAAGGTCACCAATGCCTAAGCAGCAACCACAGACCTCAGAAAATCCCACAGGAGAACAGGACTGGTTTAATAAGTAATTTCTAGACATAGACTTTATGTTATTCCCACCTCTGCCGCAGGAATTAGGGCAGGAGTGTCTCTGGCTTTGCTCCCTGCAGCCCTTGCCCTGAGCAGAGCTGCTTCGCTGGTGCTGAGGAGGCAGGGTGGTGGGTACGGGTCTGCCAGCCCCAACCACCAGCTCCTTGGGGGCTTCACGTCTCCACTCGTGTGTCTGGCCACCTGCAAGAATAGCCCTGCATGGAAGGAAAGAGAAATTAATTAGGAATTTGGGATCTCTGCTCAGCCAGATCTGTTGGTTTGGGGTTTTTTCTCCTGTCTTCCTGTTTGGTCTTAAAAAATAGAACACACCACAATCAGTGGGAACTACCTCTTTTCTTCCCTCTTTTTCTTTTTTGTAACTTTTCCCTTTGCTGCAAACATCAAATGCAAGCAGGACAAGAAGTGCGATACCGAAATTCTTCGAGGGAATTTGTGGACACCAGTTTCTCTGTTCTCTCCCCTCCTGCTCCTGCGGATCTCGATCATGCTGGAGCATTTCTCACTCCTGTTGCTCGCTTCACCATCGCACCCTCTGCTGAGAGCAGAAGGCTCCGGGCTCCTCTGAAGGACGGAGCCTCAGGGGGATGTGTGGGGCTGAGTCGGGGGTGCTTGTGTGTGTCTGGCCCTTTTCACCTCTCGGGAAGCGTAATCCAATCCAATAATGCTTTGGGTAGAAATGAGGATCCCTTCCCCATCAGCGAGCCCGTCTGCACAGGGACTGACACAACCTCGGGGTGCACTGGGGCAACCCCATTACCGGGGAGGGGGCATGTGTCGTCGTCGGGGGAGGCTGGATCTGCCTCCAGGGATCAAGCTGCTGAGAATTAAGGGGCTGCAGCAGCGAGCCCTCCCCGGCCGGCCCGGCAGCCTCCCCCCGCTGCCCCCCGCCGCGGTTCAATTTGCTCCGTGCCAGAGGGGAAATTTATCGCCGCGCCAACGAGCGCACCGGCTTTTTTGGCGACTAACTCTGGCTAAGTGACATTCTCAGACTTTCTCGCCTTAAGTCCCCTCCGGGAAAAGCCGCCGCGACGTTTTACAGTAAATCCCGATGCTTTGGTTTCCGACGGGCCGGATCGTAAACCCACGCACCGCCCACCCCCCACCCCGCGCGCGGCTCCGCGGCAGCGTAGGGAAAACGCGGAAAGGAAAAACTGGGGGAGCTTTTCCGTGAAAGGAGCCAGGGAGAGGGGTTGGGGATGATCGGTTAATAAATGAAATAAATAATGCCTCCCCCCGCCCCCGACCGCCGTCGGTGCAGAGCCCGGCTTGCCGCCGGCTGCCCCGGACGCCCCCTCCCCGGGATTGATATCCCGGGTAATCCCGACAAATCCCGGCCCCGGGTCTCATCTCCCGTCCCGGAGGGGTCCGGCGGCAAAGCCACGGCCCCGCACGGACGGGCAGGGGGGGCAGCGGGGGCCCCGTCGGGGCTCCGCACCCACCGTGTGCGGGTAAAACAACCTGGAAAAAAACCTTCAGGGAAACGGCTGAGTGGCTCACCAGGCCAGAAAGGGTCGGGAAAGGGCTCTGGGTGCAGCCCCGACGGCTCCGGAGCGGGAGCGGGGCGAGGGGCGGTTTTCCTGCCCTAAGGACGAGAGTTTGTCGGGGGGGGGGGGGGTCACCCAGCAGACGGGAGGGTGCGACCGACCCTCTCCCACCGCGGAAACAACCGGGGAATTGTTGTTGTGGACGCACAGAAGCACAAAAATTACCTGATTTCATTTTCTTTCCGAAGAAAATAAACTAATAAAGGCATCAGAAAAAAAAACAAAACCACAGCAAAACAAAAAACCCAACCCTAATTCATTATCACAGCGAGACTCGCAGATTAATTCGATTTTAAATTATTTTTGACAACGGCAACTCTACAATATATAATCCCCATCCCAAAAACCCGTAACCCACCTGCCAATTTGATCACAAACCCTCAAAACGCCGAAGCCTGGCACGGCAGCGCTGCTCCTTGTCTCTCGTGGCCCTGCCGCAATGGCAAGTTTGTAAAAGCTCTGAAAAAGTCTCTCAATTTTCTTTTTCTTTGGGTATTTGTTTACGTGCACACATAGCAAATAATAGGAGGCATTTTAAAAATAATATCACCTTCGCGGGAGTAATGATTTCACAAAATGCAAGTTTCAACCTTCAAAATATGTCTGTAAAAATATTCGTGCTCATATTAACTGTCTACGTTGTAGCAAATGTAGCAATAATTCACACCCACAGCCATTATTATTCTTCCGGAATCAGAAATGAACTTCTGCCTCGATCTAGAGACCGAGATTTTAGGCTACAGATTATTATTTGGGTCTATTTGCAGTTACACTTCCCGCAGGGTCAGTTAAGTTATTCCTACCGTTTTCTCCCTGTGTGTGTAAGGTTTTTCTTTGCTCGTTGCCTCGCTGAAGAAGAGGAAAGGGAATCGGATGCATGCAGTTAAATAACAATCGAAAGTTATCACTGAAGAGAAGAAGGGTCCTGCCTCCCCAAGTTTCTCAGGGAAAAGTGAAGAGAAGATCATTTCCCCCAATGGCGAGGGAAAGGTAAAGAAGAACTGAATTCTCCTTACTCTGTAATAGCTCCTGTTACCACTTTGCATCATTCTCAACGTCTGTTTTGCAGAAAGTTGTGATTATAGCTATGGAAAACAAAATAAAACAAAAAACGCTGTTTCTTCCCTACACAAAACCACTGCTTATTTGGTAATTTTCCTTGCCCATCTGTTTGGCTTGCAAACAAAGACAGACACTTGCAATCTTTCAGACCTTGGCTGCAAGAAAAGACATTCTAAACATGGCACAGGGGAGCGGAGCCGCTTGCGCCGCACACGCAGGGACTCCCCACACAACAATTCCCTTGTTCTGCATGTTTGAGACGCACCTGATCAGCTTGTAAAAAGCACAAATACATCGCAGCACTCCGTTCCCTTTATTTTTACCCCTTAGCTTCTAGATTTTTCCCCCTGTGCAGAAAGAAGTTATTCTTCCTGTCCCTCTGTGGCAAATATCACTTAAGGCAAGTGAACATCTTCATCATCGTCATCATCATCATTATTATTATTAATAATATCAATATTAATATTACTGTTGCTACTAATGTTAATATTAATATTACTACTACACTACTACTACCTTGTAATTCAAGTTGGTGGTGTTACTTTACGCCTGTAATTTCAGGTGGTGGTGTTTCTGTCTTGTCGCACAGTGACTTCATGCAGCTGCACGCGCAACTACAAATAAATAAATGCAGGGAAGAAAAGCAAAGTACCAGCCCAAATAACTGGGCTTGCTTAACGTCTGTGTTGCTTCAGGAGAGCGTGGCCGCACCCAGAGTGGGGAGGACCTTTCCCAGTTCTGGGCTGATGAGGGCTCACAACCAGTACAGCTCTTGCTCCCATCATTAGCGTTCGCTGCCTGTCACAGAGAGGAGGGTCAGACCCTCACTGTGGACTCCTCTCAGACGATTGATTTGGAGAAGCAGCAGCCCAAACCTCATGAGAAAGGGAGGATCCAAGCTGTCCTTGACGGGACAGCCTTGGCCATGAGCCAAGCGCGACCGCGTCCAAACCCTCGTTCAGAAAATCCATGGATGTCAATGCCCAGATGCAACGATGCTTCCATATATACACATGTGTGCGTGTGTGTAGGTGTATCTATACGTTGAACCCCAGGTGTGGCCTGAAGCCCGGGCGCTGGGCCGGGAGCGTGGCCGCCCCGTCGCGGGGGGGACGGGGGGGACACGGAGCTCTCCGCGGTGCTGCCGGCCCTGGGTTCAAGCGCGGCCGCCAAGGGCGCTGGCCCAGTGCCGGGCTGGGAGGGTTCCCCGGGCTGCCAACCCCTGCTGACACCCGGGTGGGTGTTTGTGTGCCTGCCCAGCAGTGCGGTGGGGTTTGTGATCCGCATCTGGGCAGGGGTGTTGCTGTAGGACGGCTGATAAATGTTAACAGCTTCTGATCGTTGCTCAGCGGTTCCATGTCCCGTGTTGAGACTGTGTATTGCCTGAGCATTTTCTAGGTAATTAAGTAAAAAGTAACATTTATTATGTATGTTCTGTCACTATGGGTATGGAGTCGGACATGATTTGTTTATCATCTTCTCTGTGATCTCCCTCATCAAAGGAACAAGACCCATCTGTCGGGCAGAGCAAAGCTGCTCGACGCTAATCCATAAATGTTACCATTTAAGGGGTGCAACCTTTGACAGAACATAGTACAAGTCTTTGAACAAGATAGTTGTGCAACCGGCATTAAATAGCCTAATTGAATCTTTCACTAACCACACATGCTTGCTTTAGGCAAAGGTTTTCTCTGTGCAAATATGATCTTGTCCATTTGCTACGAAATTTATTACCGCCAATCATGTGAGTTCCATACTATCTGCAGACTTAAAAGCTTAAACATCATGGATTCATCTTCTGCGTCTCCACGTGTTTCATTAAGGTGCCTCATAAATTCATTCTGACTTTCATTAGTTTGCCTTTGCTTCCGTGTTACACTTGTTTCTGTCTTTTCAAAGCATCTCAGATTGATTGTCCCTTTAAGCTCTGCCCCTCTGAGTTGGAGACACGATATTTGTTCTGGTGTGTGTTAACCCAAGTCATTGCTTCTGGCCGAGCACCTGCCATTCGAGGGGAGCACCCAAAATCTTTTGAAAATGTTGGCCGCATGCTTTCTTCTTTCTCCCAAAACGCCTCTGAACACCAGTGGTCCAAACAGGACTGCATGACTAGCGACTCTCAAGTCAACATTTCGCAGTCTCCTAGACCCTGCTGCTTCTCTTCTTTCCCCTGATTTGTGTGGAGGAGCCAAAGCTGGGCACGGAGAGCAGGACTCGTGCAGCCGGGTCCTGCCTCCCGCTCCCTCCAGGCAGGTTTCGTCTTGCAGGGTCGGGATCCAAAGGCCAGAAGCAGAAGGGGAACTGGGACAGGCCACGGCTGGTCTGTAATCTACTAATCAGCTGCTCCTAGATTATGGGATCAGAGGCCAATAAAGGCACTCTGGAAGGAAAGCAGGAGGTGAGAGCTGTAAGAATGAGTCTCGTACCCTCTGCGTGAGGTTGGAGTCCCAGTCTCAGCTCACCATACGATCTCAGACACTTTTACCTTGTTGTCACTGTGACATGTATCCACCCAGCGTCAGAGATTCCCCCCCCACCTTCAGATTCCAAATCCATCCTTTCTGTTCCTTGCAAATACAAAATCTTTGAAAATGTTTAATATAAATCTTCTTAGCTGTGAACTAAACCCATTGTTTCTTGTCTCGTCCACCATGAAAGTGAAGAACATGATACACTCCTGTCTTGCCACCCACTTTTCGCATGTTATTTAGGCAATGCTCTGAAATTTATCTTTAGACTTTACTCCTTTAGACTAGTAAGTATTCAAATATCTGCAAGGACTCATTGCATTTATACAGAAAAGGAGAAATTGCAGGGATTCACCGCTCAGTGATTGCAAAGGGTTTGAACAGGATAAAAAATTAAAAGCCATTGGAATTTCTTTTTTTCCTACATTGCAATCATCTTGCAAGTCCCCAGTAGGGTTTGGCCTCACATAGTTACTGCAATAATTTTTATTAATAATGATGGTAAAATTAGGTGCATAAGGATTGTATTGTTACAATATTACTGGATTTTGTTGTTACGATTCTCTTTTATTTTTGAAAGAATTGTTATAAATGGCTATGAAAGGGAAGTTTAAATTAGAGAGCTGCTCTGGACATTGGATTTATTGCACTGCATAAAACACTCATCAGCCTGCTTGATCTACCTTTTTCCTCTTTATAGCTTTCTGGGTGATGGCTAAGATGGGACTTTCCCAGACTCTGCACCTCACAGACAGAAAGTCACTCCTGATGGTTATCACTGTTTTGTAGACTTTAAGGAGTTAAATCCAGACCTTGCTCTGGCTCCATTTCTGGTGAGTGGATTTTATGGGCTCCTTTTAACTCCCAGCACAGATTTGACACTCTGGCCTTTCGTAATAATCCTCTCACTCATGTTGTTTCTTCTGGAAACTTCTCCAGCTCAGCTTGTGCCAAAAAGCTCCACATTCCAACTCTCCCAGGCTTGAGTGTTTTTATCTCATTCCTGCTTTCTTTCTCTAGTTAACAGTTAGCAAGAGACAGGATGGTCCAAGGACTATTTTAACAAGGTTTTGTTAATTTATTTTCCAGATATTCTTTCTCTGAGCCACACACCCTCACCAGGATGAAGTGGCCCGGTGGGGTGCCCACTTCCCTTCCAACACTTGTACGTTGGGTTTTCCAAACGCTCTCCCTGGAAGTGGCTGGGAAATCACTGAGGTGTTGAACAGCCCTCCTCGAGTGGGTTGTGTCTTTACTCATTTTCATCCCCTTTCCTCTTCCCAACTTCCACCCTCCCACCAGCTCCTGGGCACATTCAAGTGCAATGTTAAGGTCATGCTCAAAAGTAGCTTCACTGAAATACATGGGACACCTCTCACACACAGAATAAACCACTTTTGAAATACTGGCTTGGATCTCCACCGCCCTCTTAGGAAAGAGGACATCTGAAGGAAATTATGTTTAATTCATGGCTTCTGCAACACGGCGTCTTACAAAACGTTACAGTTTCATGATCCTTATTTTGCAGATGGGGAAACTGAGATAGAGGAGGAGCTGAGCTATTTGATCTGTGTCATTCAATGATATAGAATAAAATTAGGAATAAACTTTTGCCAGGGTCTTGCTCTCCAGCCTGTCTCCACAGGGCAGGTCAAAAATACATTTGCTAGTGTGAAAGTGGATTGCATAAATAAAACATGTGTGTTTGGTGGAAATCAAGTATTTGGAGCAGGTTGAGAGAGAGGTTACATATAGATCTGCTAGTTTCACCCAACATACACCTACATCTTCCGTCTGGGTCTTTAAAAGGAAGACGATTAAAGAAGAAGAATTAAACACAAGCCTAATGAAAAGAAGTGGCAAGTGATGCTTATGATTCGATCACCCAGCATAAAGTTCCGACTGATTCAAAAGGAACTCCGGTTTATTTTTAACTCTGCTTTTTCCTTCTCCTGAGTAGAGCCAGTTTGTACTAATGAATGCCACTGTGTAAAGAAACACAGGCTACCCCAAACCCACACTCCCCGTAAGTTCCCCCATCTGTGTTTTCCATTTTACAGCCTTCCTCCGTCACAGTAATTTGAGCTTTTGCTTGGAAGGAGCAGCGAAAAAGGAAAATCCTCCCAAGCATCTCTTTTTAACCAGTGTTTCTCAGTTCAGTTCCAGCCAGGGATTGCCCTCTCCTGGAGGACAGGAGAAAGTCGCATCCCACGACCTTGCAGTCCTTCCTTTTGGGCTGTAATCCCTGCACCTGCCAGACCTCAGGGACAATTTGGCTCTCCTGGGGCAGACTGTCCTGTAATAAAATACTTTTTCCACCAAAACGTGGGGTAACCACACCATCCATTGCTGACTAAGCTGCTGGGAACAGAAGGATGGTTGAGATGGAGGATGATAAGGGTCTGTCCGGGCCTGGAAGCTGAAGGGAAGGGCCCAGGGGAATATTTATTCTCTGTTTCAGAGCATGGATGGGTTATTTCTCACAAAATGTGCACTTATACTCTGGAACTCAGTGCTAGCAGAGATTGTAGAAGCCAAAATTGTAAACAAGAGTCCAAAAGGGATACAACAGCTTTCTGAGGGATGCGCCCAACTTTGGCTGTCAGTCATGATGGCCCAGGCAGAGCCACCAGGTCAAAAAGTTTCTTACCCTGCTGCTTGCCAGAGGCTAGGACATTATCTGCAGCAAAGGTGTGCTCTGTGCGTGCCCCTTTTCCCCGCATGTCTGCTCCTGGGCCCCGCTGGAAGCTGGGGCTGGTGCTGGAAGTGGGGCTGGATGCTGGGCTGACGCGTGTGACAAACCTTGCTCCACCCAGCAGCGCCGATGCTTCTGGGTCTTGCAGCTTTTGTAACACTGATTTCTTGCTGGTGCCCAGCCACATTCCCACTAATGACGGATAGCACCGTGGCTTCTGCTCACCCCCGTCACCCACTACGTAGGATGCCGGACAGGCATATAGACGTGACCACAGCCTACCACAAAAACACGTGGGGCTTCCCAGCACCTCGTTTTCCACCCTTCATTGATGTGCTGCTGTAAAAAAAGCCACCCCAGCAGCATGCCACCATGTAGCCAGCCCGGGCTACGTGGACTCTTTTCTTTCCCTGGCTGTGTCCCCAGCTCTTTCTCTGTCCCCATTTCCAGCAGCTGCTGCCACTTGCCCTGCCTGCTATGAGGCAGGAGGTTTCCAAGGTGCTTGGAGACCTCCATGGGGCAGCGATACAGAAATGCAAAGCATAAATCCTTTATGTATTTAAGTCTCATAAAAAGGAAGCCCACGTCTCCTTCAGCTGCTCTCTTGAGCCCCAGAGACTTGGCCTGATATGAAACAGATTTTTTTTTCGTAACGTTGCTATTTGGATAAGGGCACCAGCAGGAGTGAAGGTCCATTTCTCTGCCTAATGGTGCTTCAAACACTCTTGTGAAGCTGAATTAACACCACTAAAGGGAAAGATTAGAAGTCACTTTAAAGTGGCTCTGGGGGAAGTTTTCAACCCAATCTATTTGCACCCATGACATTGTATAAAGATAGAGCTAATGGGAGTGCACTGAAGTCGTAAAGACAGGCAGCCTTGGTTTTAAATTAACAGGAACATTATTTACACCTAGGACATGGGATACAGTAAACCTTTTACATAATCTCTGATACTTTCTAATTTTCCCCCTCCTACATACTTAGGCAATATTAGAGTAGTTAATTAAAAAGACAATATAAAACTTCAGGAAGGTTTGATTCCCCTTTTTTTCTTTATCGAGTGATTCATTTTTATTAAGGTTGGTTGGTTTCTGTCAAGATAAATACACAATATCAGTGTTTTATTCTCCAAAGAGCCACTGAATGGGATGCTAATAAGATTAAAATGATAATAAATACGACCAACAGCAGCTTTTATGACCTCGTTTCTGCTGAGCTCCCTTTTGGTTCAGTTTTGCTCACACTCAAGCCTGAGCTCATCCACCACACAGTTCCAGCCCATCCACCACACCATGGAGACCGGCTTTGGGGCCACTTTCCCCATTGCCCATGCCCAGGAGCTTTGCTGAAGTCTGCTACAACGCCTGAAAAGCCTTCATTGCCTTCGGGAGGCTCTGGACCTGCAGCAGAGCTCTGCACCGTGCAGGAAAGGCTGCAGAGAGAGGGAGGTGAGGGGGAAACGAAGGCTGGGGCTCAGGATGAGTCTGCAGACCCTTCTGCATGCAGGCAGCACCCTACAAGCACCCAGGGGACCCTGCTGCCACCACTCGGCTGGTACCCAAGTGTGCTCCTGGCTTCTGCAACCTCCTGTGGCCTCTTGGCTGTGGTCCCACTGCATTTGGCAGGCTCTGGATCAGGCCTGGGGACCTCCCTTGAGCAGCTCAGTTCTGGCCTCCCTGAGCATGAACTTACAGCTGAGCCAGGCGGGGAAATGTTGAACTCCTTAACTTTTATTCCTTACGTTTCCCCTTCCTCCAGAGGCACTTCAAAAATCAATACCAGCATTAAAAAAGGTATTTTGGAGACAGATTGATGCCTTCTGCTTTCCCTCAAATGCTTCAAAGTGAAGAATAAATACCTAGGCAGAGGGGAAAGCGGGTTTGACAGCCGTTTAAATCAATTAGAGCCCAAATTGCCCCGAATCAGATCACAAACGCATAAAGCTGTTTCCTTTCCTGCATTTCAGGTTAGTGTCATCTCACTGCTACTCACGTAAGGGTTTTTTTATATATATCGTCATAAATGCAGCTTGAAACGCCAGTAATGGCACAGGTAAATTAATTCTCACTTTCTCTCCCAGCTCCAATGTTTTTCCCACTTGGTTTAGCCTGGCTCGTTAATTAATTGAGCCCGGGGCTCCCTCTAGCGTCGCTCGGGGCTGCTCCCGGGGGCAGGGGGCTGCTCTCGCCCCGACCCTCTGCCTTTCCTTCCCGCCGGCCCCAAAACGGGAAGAAAAAGGCTTTAAGGATGGGCTTAAGCACTGCAGCAAGACCTGGCCTGTGTTTTACTGCTGATCTTTCCGTGTGTGGTTTGCACAGGTGATACGATGAGGTCCTCATTGCTCTCTTCAAAAAATGTTGAAATAGAGTCAGAGCTTTCAGTCCTTGAGGTCATTTAGACCATATTGACAGGAGCAGAGGATCTGGAGCTGACTCTGTTCAAATGTTGGGGCTTCAGGGAGGTGGGTTGAGGTTGTGTTGGAGGTCCTGGATCTTCAAACGCTTTCCTATGTTCTTCATTCCGCTTGGCCCAGGGGATCGACCTCCATACATTTGAACATTGACTTCAATGCCGTGTTGAATAGCCAAAGGGATCTGTTGCCGGCGGTGGGTGGTGCTGGCTGGTTTCGGTGGGATATGCAGGCCTTCAGCAGGTGACATCAGCAGGATCGTGCCGTGATCCTGCTCACACCATCCATGTAATCTCATCCCCTGGACAGCTGAGGGGCACAGCCCATGCACAGGTATCCAGAAGCAGACATGCACAAACCTCCCTCTGAGGGGACCATGGGCACAGGCCTGATGTCTCCGGACCACTAAATACGTTACTGTCCCCATTTGACTGAAGATTCCATCAGAGAAATAAGATTTCTATAGTCTACTCTACCCTTGCTGCTCTGAAACAAGGCTTCAAATGCTCTTTACTCCTCTGACTGGGATTCCTGGGGAGAAACTGAGGCACACAGCTGTGACCGACTCCCCAGAGCTCCCCGGGATCTCACAGAGACTTTCATAGTTGTTGTGTTGGACACAGATTTGAGATCCAACCTCCTGCTGTTCCACTGTGTTACTTCTCTGCCCTTGGGGGAATCTCTTCCTTTCTTCCCTTCCTGCAAAGATGTTTCTGGGCTGCCTCCTTGCTCCCTACCCTGTACCTCAAGGCTTCCCCAATGGTGGGATGCTCTTTCTATCGTTTTCCACCTACCTCCATAAAACTGCCAGTGTCGGGGCCTCTGGGCCTGCCCAGAATGCAAATAGTCATAAATAATGAGGCCTTCTGGCTCCAGCCACCCTGCTCCTCCTTTCTCCCCTCCCTTCTCCCCTCCCTCAGCCACGGCGCATCCTTTGGGGGGTCTGCAGGTATGTGACCATCCAGAAGGAGCTCGTAATTCTTGGGGAAGTTGTCCTTTCTCGGCCCGACCAAGGCATTCCTCTTTGTTTGGAAGACTTTTCCCTGTGATCTCCAGCAGACACACCTCAAGTTTCAATCCCAACCTCACACTCCTGCTCCTTATTCAAGACCGTGACCTGCGACCTTCAAGGTCAGACATCTCTAATCCCAAGAACAACATCTCTCTAGTCAACAGGGGGTTCTCTCTTCCCCCCCCCCCCTCCAAATTCCTCGGATCTGGCTACACAAATCCCTCCTCCTCCAAGAAAGGCAAAAAAAAAAATCCCACCACATTAGTAAAAATAATATATGAGGGGTAGTGGCTCTGGGGGTGGGGTAGGGAGAAGAGACCTTAAAAGGCCCCATCTCACATGGATGCGAGCTAAATAGTTTCAGGATGGTGCCACGACTTGCCTTTGCTCCATCGGAGGGGAGAGACGCCGAGCCCTGCTGCTGGGATCCCCGGTCTCATTTTGCTCTTGTGACTCACCTCTTGATTTTGGGGCCTTTTAATTTTATCTATTTCTTTATCTAAAGAATAACTGACGGACTAGTGGGCAGACCCCCACCAGCTTCAAAGCACCAGGAACAATCACAGAGCTGGAGAAGTCTTTTTTTTGGGGCTCTATTTGGGATCCAAATCTTCAGAAGGACTGGAGGAAGGGAGGCTGTGTCATCAAGGGCGTGAAACGCTGACACTACACAGAGGAGAACCATAGACCCAAGAGGCTAAGGTCCCCGGACGAGGACTAGGGGGGCAAGGGGGAGAGGAGAGCTCACATCCATCCACTTCAAGCGGACTTAATCCATGGATTTGCTCTTGTGCATCTTCCCCGCTTGGATTTCCAGTGCCGCTTTCCCCCTCTTTCACCTCCTCCACTCCCCATCAAGCTCCTGCTTTGAACTCCAAAATGCACAAGTAATTAGAAGGAAAACCCTCAAGAAAAGCAAAGCCACATGCCTGTGGAGCTTCTCCAGCTGCTTCAGGCTGGGATTGGGTTGGGATTTTTCTGCGTGGCCTACGTGGGAGCAGAGTGGCCCTTGGGATGTCCCGGGGACGGCAAACCCTTGGGACAAACCAGTCCCAGCACCTTCCTGCAGAGGCCGGAGCTGCTGCTGGTGGAGAGGCTCTCCCCACCGGCATGGGGACCCCAGGGACTTTTAAAAAGATGAAAATCCCCCCCCGGCTGGAATCAAAGTTCAACTCCAGACGGGCTGAAAATCCTGCGTTTTAAGGCCAGGTCGTCAATCAGCTCTCGTTGCAAGGTTTGAGTGTTTAAATTCATGCTAAACCCGGAGGGATCTCTTGCTGGGAAACGCAGACAGGAGAAAAAGGGATGGAGAGTTGAGTTAAGGAATAAAATGAAACCGTGTCCTGGGAGTCGGGTTGTAAAAAATTGTTACCTGGTAGTTTTCAGGCTCAGGAGATGTAAAGTGACTTTTACCAGGAAGGTTTCTTTATGAAATGGGGGCACAAGGGCTGTCTCTGGGGGTGCCCTGTGCTCCACTGGACCAAATCAGGGCCAGGATGCTGGGCCCAGGTTGCCTCCAGCACCGGCAGCAAAGCACGTTAATACCTGCCGGCAGCAAACTTGGGGGGGCAACGGTTTGGGGTTGTTTCTCATGTGATTTGCATCATGTGGCAAAATTCACTGCGTGTCCCCTGCCGCCGGCACAATCGTAGCCGCGGGGCTTCAGCATGAAAACCTGAAAGCAAAGTAAATTCAGTAAAGCCCGTGAGTGTGGGGAGGGGACGGAGACCCCAGCTGAAATCAAGTTGATTTTTTTTTTTTTTTTGCATCACTCCTTTTAGCCATAACACCCTGAAACCTCCACCCTGGATTTTTTTTCTTTAAAAGTCCTGCTCCCGTTTATCCTTCCTGTTCCCTCCCCCCAATTCCCCGACGGCTCCCGGTGATGGGGAGACGGTACCGACAAGGGGGGAGCACGTGCACAGAGCAGGGCCAGGGCTGCAGCGGGCGGGGGGGGGACGGTGACGGCCGGTCCCCCTCGGGCACCCCCTCGGGTTTTGTCCCTCGGGTTCGCTGGAAGCACCCACGGGTGACCCCTTGGACCGCAGGATCAGTGTGCAAAGCGGGTCTGGACTTTGGCCCCTGGAGGAAGAGGAGGAGGAGGCGAGGCCGAAGGGAAAAGTTCCCTCCCCACAAGGGATGGCAGTGAAAAATCAGACCCTGGAGGAGAAACGGGTTTTTGTTAATTAAGGATTCTGAGCAAAGGCCCGTCGGTAGAGCAAGGGGGGAAGCGGTTGGAATAGGAGATGGCCGGCAGAGAGGAGATAAAATGGGGAAAAACACCCCAGTTTCACAGCTCCCGGCTGCGGCTCGGAGCAGTGCAGGGAGCGGGTCCTGCGCGTTGCCCCAGGTCAGTGCCGTCACGGGGGGAGCGTCGGGGCCGGAGGGGGCTAGAAGGGGCCAAGCACCCCCCGGGGCTCGGATATGTGCCCCTCTCTGCCTCCCTCGGTCGTTTTATAGCAGAGGTTGGGTTGCGTTTGAGGTCTTTTTTGCTATATGAAGTTTTGGTTCATATTTGTGGTTTCCAAAATATGCAAAGTCCCACCCCTCCTTTTTTTTCCCTTCCCCCCCCACGTTACTGCCTATTATTAGCTCTTTAAATCGATGTATTTTTATATTTTTGAGAACGTGTCGCGAATATAGAACCAGATGCAACTGTAAAATATCTCCTACCGGCGTAAGCTTTAACAGGTTTCCAACAACACCCCATCCCCACAGGCTCATTTCCAGAAGGGAAGGTGTATTACAAGTGAAGAAATTGGACAAATAGATTCTACCGAAGAACCAAATTTCCCCTTTTCTCCATGGTCTCAGTCCGAGCCCTTTTGGAAACGGCACATCCAGCCATCGGCAACCCGCCGGTGCTGCTGGGGTTTGGTTTCTTTTCTTCTCTGCAATGACAGCCCTGCAGAGGATTGTACCACAAACCGCCGTTTTTCTTAAAGACGGAATCAGAATTAATTCAGGCTGATTGTTAAATTGTCCTATGCAGCCGAGCATTTAATCCTGCGTATAAACCCTTTCTGAAGAGAGAGAAAACGGGCTGGGCGCAGCCCTCCTGGGAAACTCGGCTTTCCTCTTGCTGGCCATACCCCCAGGCAACCTCCAAATTGGGGAGATCCCCCAGCCCCAGCTTTGCCAGCCCAGGAGGAGGGTCCCCATCCAGCCACGGACAAGAACTTGAATTCCTGCCGGAGGGGGTGGGAAAAAGAAGTTGCCTGAGTCGGAACACGGGAGGCACACCCGGCGCCGGGGGAGAGCTTCCCTGCCTGCTGCCTCCCCACTCCTCATGCAGCCCGAGCAGGCCCACGCGTGTGCAGCGCCGCAGCTCGCGGGGCACGGGGTTTCCGCGGGAGCGGCCCGACCCCAGCTCCGGTTGGGCCCCGGGAAGGGCGAGGCGAGGCCGGGGGAGGGGGGTCCCCGGCCTTTGGGGTGCTCCGTGTCACCCCCCGGCTCATCCCTCCGTGGGTCCCGGCGCTCCAGCAAGAAACCCCGGACGGGAGGTCTTCCCTTCCCTAAAAATGCCACGGCCTTTTTGCACTCAGTACTTAATAGATAATGTTTAATATGTGATATTTAACATAAGATATATAATATTTGACCCCCTGCGCATGTAGCTGTGTGCAGCCTGCAGGCAAAGGGGCACTGCGAGGAGGCGAAGGCTTTGATCCCAGCTTGCAAAAGTCGAGCTCAATGTGGGGAGCTGGGCATCAGCTCTCCACAGGACCCTTTCTCCCCTCTGGTTTTTGTTTTTAGGGATGGGCTTTCATGCCTTGGCACTGCCACAAGCTCCCGCTTCACCTCCGAAAAAGGGCTTTCCCCAAAAATAACCCTCGCTCCAAAAATGGGGAGGCTGGGAATAGAGGTGCTGCTTGGCAGCCGGGGGTGTAGGGAGGGGCGAGGGGAAAGCAGCGGTAGCTGCAGGTCTTTATATTAAAAAATACATCCCCCCCCCTGCAAGGCAGTGAAGTTTCCCGTTAAAACTGACACCGGGGGACGGTCTCAGCAGCCCCGGCCGCCCCGGATTGGTGAGCTCGCCCGCAGACGCGTTTTCTAACAGATAAGTCAATCGTCAGAGACCTCCCCCCCACGCCCCCACCCCAAAATATCTTTTTTTGCAAAGCCCCAGCCCGCTCCTTCCCCTGGCAGCGGCGGGGCAACGACCTGCTCCCCTCTCCTTCCTCCCCGCCACCCACCCCTGCTCAAAGCTTCCCATTGCAAAGTGGGGGGCAAGAGAGGTCCGCCCCCCCTTCCCCGCTCCTCCTTTAGGGAGGGCTGCGGGTCCTGCCGCCCCCCCTCCACTCCACCTGCATCCCAGAAGATCCCTGCGCCCCCCCCCCGCCCAAGGCACAGACGAGGAGTCCTGCCTGGGAAGGGGTGATGGAACAGCCCTGACATCCCCCCGGCTGGGGGGGGCCATTCCGGAGAGCGGCTCCCCGCTTCACCCACCAACCCGCAGGTCCTCGGGTGCCCCTCGAGTCCCCCCGCGGGCTCCCCCCGGGAAGCGGGGTCCGCAGCGGCTGGGCCAGGCGCTGCCACGGGGGGGTTTGAGGTGCCCGTTGTGCTGGAGCCTGTTTATGGACCGGGGGGAAGTAAAAGAGACGATAAAATTCTTTTTTTTTTTTTTTTTTTTTTGCGGCAGGAAGCTCCATCTTTAGACAGGTCTAAAGATGCTAAAACAGCACGAGAAGGCGAAGGTGGGTAAAACATCAATAAAAATTAAACTACCCTCCCCTGCTTTATAGCAGAAGGCGGCAAACAAGCAGGAATGAGCGCGGAAAGCCTGCAGTTTGCCGTCAAAACAGTGATTTTGTCTAGACAGGGGAAGGGAAGGTGTTGGTTTTTTTTTTTCCTTTTGCTAACACAATGCCGCTTTGGTTAAAAATTAATTTACAGCACCCTCGCTCTCAAGCCAGACTAACGTTCAACCAGAAGAAGTCCCTATGATTAAAAAAATAATAATAAGTTTAAAAATCAAATCATCCGGGGCTGGGGAAGATTTGCTGGGCTGTAACAAGTGGTGGAAGGATGCCTCCGCAAAGGAGAGGGGCTGCCGTTAGTTATTGATTTCCCTGGTGTTTTTAAGGGGGAGGGGAAAGCATTTGCTTAAAAAAAAAAAAAAAGACAAGACAAGACAGAGAGGAAAGGCATGGACAGGTAAGTGGGTGCTGGATTCGGCCTCGCCGGGAGACTGGAGAGGGAGGCGTCTTTCGTAACGTGTTGCTCTTTTATAATTTCCCACATCCTAATTCTTCTCCTCATCAGCTGCAGACGTCTGGGTAGAAAACTGCTAGCCGGCTCTTTAGTCGAGCGAGCAGCCTTAGCTTCCCTCTTCTTTATTTTTTCATGATAATTTCAGGCTCCATCTTCTAAAAACCCTCCAGTTCTCTTTTAAAACAGAGATAGGAGGCGAAGCCGCGTTGTGCGTATCCCCCTTCTCCACCCGCCTGTTTCTCTGCTGGCAGTTTTGACTATTTATTTTTTAATCATTGATCCGACTCTACCATCAGCATCACTTCTTTATTTGTCTCTTGGCTAAAACCACTAACCTGTGCCGTGGACCCGAGGCACGGAGCGGGGATGAGAGGCGGCCGCGTCGCAGCTCCCGCTCACCGCAGAGAAATCCTGCTTGGCTCAAAGGCTGGGAAAGCCTTCTGGAATAAATCCCCCCTATTTCAGCCTCTCCCAGCGCATACCTAGTTAAAAAAAAAAATAAATCCAACCCACGCTTTCTACTTACATGACTCTACCATTTGCACAATTCTCCTCGTTTGCACAATTTTCCTTTCTCCCTCCTTCCCCCCCCCCCCAACTCTGCTGACTCTTAGAGCCCACCGGTGGGATGGGAAGGAAAGCTGCTTGCTAGACTTGAAACTAAAAGGTCATTTCGACAGGATTGCCAAGTCCACTTGCGGAGAGGGACTCAACCTTTTCAGGTCGCCATGGGTTTTTCTCCGTCTGCTTAAACTTGCGTCCGTCCGCAGCGATGCAGAGCTAGGAAAGCACTTGAGCCATAATGAGGTACCTTTAAATTTAATTTCCTGTCCCTCCTCTGCTTTATGGATTTCTAATAACAATGTTGAAAACCAGAGAAGAAACCTATTAAAGTCGGCGGGACAGAGGGCTTATGTAAATAATCGAAGGTAGCCAGGCTTAATTGAATTTTCCAACAATTGGATGGAATAGGAGCAAATGGAGTATTTTGTTTAAGGGACCGCCCGGTGCTGGATGTATTTCTGTTGCTCATTTCCAGAGAATTTTTATCAATATTGTTCCTTTTATTTGTTTTTTTCCCCAGAGGAGAAGTCTAGCAAAGATTCAAGTGTAATTCCAAATACCCCGAAATATAGCAACTGAAAGAATTCCAAAAACTCTCCTGAAAATTATTACAACGAAGATTTTAGAAGTATTTTGCTAGCATGCGAATGTACGGAGCAAAATAAATTCTCACGGGAGTTGTAGGACCTATAAGGGTCTTGGGAAGGCGAGAGGTTTAATTCAGGAAAGTTATATGCATCTGGCCGATCGATTTCTTGTCTGACCATCGGCTTGTCCAAAATATTTTGCTAATTTATTTTATTTAATGATAGCCAACGTAACGTTTCTGACTCTTTTGTACCTGTAAAAATCACTTTTCAAGGCTTAGCCCCCAACCCCTTCGCCCGAAGACTCTATTGCTAATTAGAAACTCAAAAACTTTGCCGGATGTTTGGAGACGAATTAATTTTTTTTCCCCAAACGAAGCAGCTCTGCCCTGTCCCCCGGGTTTATTGGGTCCCGGACCCCGCGGCCGGGCCGGGCCAGGGCGGAGCTCAGCCGGGAGCCCGCAAAAGCATCCCCGGACACCCCAAATTAAATTCGGCTGCTGGGGGAAGCTGCTTTCGTACTTGATCGCTGCCGAGGTGCGTTTTCGTTTTGCTTCTACGCACCTTTAGGTTTCCAGTTCGCCCTGCAAAGAAACAGGGAGTTATCAGGAGGCGGGTGCCGCCTTCTCCTTCCTATTAATTGGAGTTTTCTAATTAACAGGAGCAACGAAGGGAATTTTTTTTCTTCTTCTTTTTTTTTTTTTTTTTTTTTTGTCTGGATTCTGCTTTTAAACCGGGGCTCTGCAGAGTTTGCTTTCCCTTTATTCCTCGGGAGGTGGGTGAGAAGGGGAAGGGGCGCTGCGGGGACACGCGTGGGTCGTTCCTTGGGTTTCTCTGCCCGGGACTAATGACTCCGTCTAATTGCGGGTTTAGTCCATAAGATCAGGGACTCAGGCTCTCCGTGAACACAGGAGGAGCGTGGGCGGCCGCGCACCGTGATTTCGAGGGGGCGGAAAAAGTCCCCGAAGGTGAAAAAAGCAAATCCTCCAGCCCAGCCCCGATAGAGAGGGCAGGAGACCGGGCCGAGAAGCTCCGACAGGCTCCCGTTTCACCCCACTCGTGTCTCCCTTGCCTCGGAGGAAAAGTTTTTTCCGCAGCAACAAGTAGCCGGAAGGGAAGCACAGCCGGAGCTGCCTCTGGCAGGGGTTTGGCCGTGTTTTAGGCGACCCACGGTGCGGTCTTGCCCCTCACGTCGAGACAGGAGAACCTCTCCCAGTCACCCACACTTGGGGCCGTGGCACCGCGCGTGGGGCGCGCCCGGAATTATTGGCGTAGCAAAGCTCTTTGTGTGGGTCATAAGAGCCCTACGGGGCTTCAGACAACTGTGGTTTGGGTGGGGGTTTTTTGTATTTTAATACGGCTTTCCTTAAGGCAGAAAGTTTAATTTAATATTTATTCCAAAGCTCTTTTCTCGCTTTGCTTTTTACCTCCTATCACTGAAAAAAAAAAAAAAAAAAGGAAAAGCAACCCAAAAATCAGTGAAAATGTTTGTCTTCTCCTTGGCAGAGAAACAAAAGCTGCACCTCGAGCTGGCAGCTGGCTCTGCGGGGCCCGGCCAGCGAGCGCCGCCCCGAGGCCACGGTCCCCGCCGCCGCCGGGAGAAGGGAGACGCGCACCGGGGCCGCTCCTCCCGGCGACGAGCGGTTAAATAGAGCCCCAGCCAGCGGAGGGGCCGGTATATTATTATTATTATTATTATTATTATTATTATTATTATTATTATTATTATTATTATTATTATTATTATTATTATTATTATTATTACCGGAGCTGTGATGATTGAAGCACTCACGTAAACAGAAAAATTATTTTTTCTTGCAATGGGTGGTTAAGAAATACCACACGTGCGTGGCTGTTATGTCCTTTGGCCTGATCGATAGCTGGAAGCAGGAGAGAAAGAGCCCACGCCGAGCTGTTTCCCACTCACACCCAGGCACAGCCATGTGGAGGGGGAGGGAAGGAGGAGGGTTTAAGGCCAACTTTTAAATCTTTTTCCTATAAATGCGACAAGCACCTCCCGTTTGTAACGTATTCTGCTTGGAAATAGCCGCATGACTCCTAAGGAGCGGACACCAAATACTCCCAAAGGCTAATGCTGATGAATGGGAACTGTGAAAACCAGCTGCTATAACCGTATTTTAATAAAAATACCGCTTTGTGAAGATCTAAGTAAGCCACAAAGAAACCCATAATGAGATCTTGAGATTCAGTGCCATTTCCCGTGGATGATCTGTAATGGTTTCTTCTATTATGTAACTCTGTGTGTGTAATGGATATGTACACATATATACATTTACTGATATATGCTCACCCAAACACTTGAAATCCCTCCCATCCCAGCCTATTAATTATTTTAGCACTTACTCCCCTGACAAATAGAAGTTATCTTATAGCTAAGGCATCCATTTACTGTCTAAGAGCCCTAACTTGTCTTTGACGTCTGAATTTAAAATGTCTTTTAAAACTTTAGCAACAGCCAGAAGGGGAAGAAAAAAATCCCATTACCTTAAAATGTTATTCCAGCCCAAGAATTAAACCTCATACATCACCTACTTAGATTTGGGGTTCTTTATTTCTCTTCCCCCCCCCCCCGCCTTACTGTTATTTATTTTGAACCTAATCGTGAAATTAAATGGCACATGCAGTTTTGTTTTTCATGCTTATCTTGAGTGCTTTTCTTTATTTATGTTTTCAATCTGCAGTTTAGGGGCGGGGTGTGTGTGCTTAATTTCCAAGTTGCAGCAGTGAAAGCTTTGTTAAAATATATTCCTCCTCTTGCCTGTTTTGTCTGAAAGAAAGAGCTTTTAGTAGGACGAGTTCAAGTGTGACTACGACTTTTGTTTTACAAATTGCATTGGCATAAAAAGTAAAGTAGTGGGTCTAGAAAGGGTTTTTTTAATCCTCTTTGTAGGAAGTAGAAGAAATTCGACAAATTTTAAAGTAAGTGTAAGCGTGGCAGATTGTATATGCATGTCTGTAAACACATATCGCATAGGGGTACTAGAGGTATGTAATACTATATGTCCCTCGTGTAAACATAGTTGAAGTTTTATAGTAAACTTTAAGTTCTTTCTCACCGCAGGTTTGATTTAAACTTGAACCTGCCTATATTTGTGTATCAAAAGGGAGAGAAAGAGAGAAATGATGAATTGTGAAATCATAGAAAAATCTCTATTTATTTCCAATGACAGCCCATCCCAAAGATGTGGAATCAGGCAATGTTCTCCCTCCTCGGTGCATTTAGAGAGCTCTAACCTCGCACAAAATAAAACTACAGACAAACCCCCAGACTGTCAATATTTCCCAAAAAAAGACACTCCTCCCCCCTTCTCTTTCAAATGGGTGTTTGGTTTTTTCGGGGGATGGTTGTTCTTTGTAGGTTTGTTTGTTTGTTTTCGGATTCCGCCCCGTCTCCCCACCCGACCTGGTGTAAACTGTTTGAAGTTCAACAACATGGCTAAGTTTTATTGTATTTCCGGTACAATAGATTTATATACCGTCCCATGCAGGCTTTTAAAGTCTTTTCAGATGAAATGAAGTTAAGTTATAACCAAGTTTCTGGCTCCTCCGCGCATCTCTTGAACTCGGAGGATTTGTTTCTTCAATGAACTTTTAAACTCCCCTAAACTTGCCCTTTCGGGACAGGGCTATCTCTGCCTATTGTCTTTCCAGCCTTTATTATTTCTTTTGCTCACCCCTTTTAGTTATTTAATCCACTTGAAGACAACCCCCCAGCTTACAAGGTAAGACATTGACTTTATGTATATTATATATACAAATATATACATATAAAAGTGTTTTGTGACTTCACCCGAAGGGCTGAGGTTGTATGGTCCTTTTTTTTTTTTTTTCCCCCCTAAAATGGGAATTTTGGCTTTTTTTTTTTTCCTGCTCAACTTCCCCCGCGGAAGTTGCTCGGAGCTGAGCAAAGCCCCCGGGGCCTGGCCGCCTCCCGGCCCCTCTCCTCGGCTTTAATTCTCCCTTTTATCACCACTCAGTCATTATTTTATAACACGCTTTTCCAGCGCGGGGAGCGTGTTGGAGGGAGGAAAAGACACAATAAGTTTCTCTGTTGTACTATTTTGCACCTATAAAATAGTCACAATGACGCTTTTTTTCCTCTTGCTTTAGTTGATTTATATGTTCTAGACTTTTTTTTTCCTTTTTTTTTTTCCTTTCCTTAAATGAATCACGTTATACTCGCTTTCAGGGGAGGAGAATATGAATTAATTGCTTTTTTCCCGGAATTTACTGATTTAACTCTATATTCTGCGGAATGTTATCCAAAAGCTGGCAGGTTTAGATAAAAAATAACATAATATCTGGTAATAATGTTTTAATACGAAGTCTTGGTAAATCAGCTCCATATCGGAAACGATCCTTTAAATTAGATTTCCAGAGGAGGGGGGGGAAGAACTTTAGGAATTTTTGCTGGTTTTTATAGCTGCGATAATCGCTTGTTTCTCAAAGTCAATAGCATTTTACTGTTTCCTCTGGTCTATTTGTAAACTATTTGTAAAGTCCTGCAGGAGGGATCCGCTCCAGACACTGTACATAGGAAATCATTTGAATAGTTATTTCGGGCAATCGGAGGGGTTTTAGTTCGTCTCTGAAAAGATCCTTTTGTTGCTTTTGTTTCCTAGCAACTGTTTTCTATTATAAAAGTTCAGATTGCAGATGATGTCAAACAAAATGGCCGCCCAGGCGCCTTTCTTGGGAATTTTAGCCTTTGACCCAAGGCTGAACTAGAACTGCTCTGTGAATTAGGTAGTTTCATGTTGTTGGGCTTTTAATTTTAAACACAAGAACATCAGACTACCTGATTTACTCCAGTTACCCTCCTCGGTCCTGTTTGCTGAGGGCAGTTGCTCCGGGAAGGATGGGGTGCCACCCCTGTGTGTCCCCCCCTCCATCCCCCAGCCCGGCCCCGGGTCCGGGTCCCCCCGCCCCGCGCCCGGCTCAGCCCGCGCCGCCGCCAGGCCCCCGCACCGGGCACGGCCGGGGCAGGGGTGATGGCTTCTTTGTTTAAATCCCCGTTTCAGGGACCTTTTGCGAGACAACGCAGTCACGCCCCGAATCATCAAGAGCTTATTAAAGATCTAATTAGGCTGCGGCGCCTCTCAGAGGCTAAAATCCTCCTCCCTGCGTAGAAAACCCCTCTGTGTGCGCGATAAAGTTTGTCCCTCGCATAAAAATACATACCTCTAAATGCGGTAAACCTCTAAACCTCTATACACACGCAGCTATAAAGCCGTTTCAGCCTGTCTTAGGTTTGTAGCCGCGACCTACACCTCCTTGTAAAGGGTAAAATGTGGGTTTAGGGGACACAAAAGAACTGCGCCCAGCTCCTGAATTTAATCCTCCCCATTGATAAATTAAGTTTATTAAAGGCCGTGCTGCACATCCCCGCAGCGCTTCACGTTTGTCGATTCGCTGGCAGTGTTCAAAGGGAGCGGGTCTCCGCGCCTTTTCCTAGGGGGTAAAAATGCCGGACTGAGCCATAGGTGCTGGATATTGAATATTTAGGCACCAAGGAGCTTCTGCATCCCGTAGGAAACATGCCCACGTCTTTAGAGACTGATAAATGCCAAGCTGTGGTCCGTACGCGTGTTGCCGCGCATAGATGCGCGGGTGATGCTCATTGCTGGGCATTGATCTGTAAGTTCATCTCATATAACATCTCCAGACAAACCTGGGCGAGGACCGCGGCTGCGAAGTTCACGAAATGGAAGGGTTTAGGTGGTGTCAGAAATGCCCGCAATAGTTTCCCCACATCCTTCCCCCGTATCCCAACGTGTTGCGCGTGGGAATATGCTGATTTTAAAAAAAAAACCAACCCAAAACTATAAAAGTCGGCGTGAGAAAGTGCGGAGAGCTCTGCGTGTCAGAGTGTGCGCTTGGATGAAGTCCACCCATTCCACTTTCTGCAAACTGAAAGCCCACAGAGTTGGGGGGGGAGAGGGCGGTGTGAGAGCAACCAGCTCATGGAAGAGATTTTCCTTGCACTGGTGTTTCAAATACGCATAAAAACAAGTTTCACATGGTCCAGACCACGGCTAAATAAGCCTGGGACTGGATCTCCCTTCCAGGTTTGAAGAATTAAACTCTGATACCATATCCAGGGTTTAAACCACCATCTGCTGCTACTTTTTGTGGCCGAGGGGATTACTTGAATTTCAGTGGTGGTGTTCTTTTTTTTTTTCTCCACTCGGAGTGTTAAAAGAAAACGAAAACAAACAAACAAAAAACTTGTATGGGTTCTAAATTGGTGCGTGCTTTACTCCCGAAACTGCTGCTTCTTGTAGGCATAGCGCCCATCTCGCCTATAAAACAAACAGCCGCTCAAGGGGAGGAGAGGGAAAGTCAAACAGCGTAAAATAACTCCGAGTTTTCTACCTAAGTCACAAGCCCTGTGACTCCTTCCTTAGAAACAACGTGCTGCTTGTGCCCTAACTCAAAGCCCTCCAACGGAAAAGGACAATCTGGGAAAGTTAATCATAAACTATTCGGTAATAACGTCCCCATAGGCAACCACTAACCTGCCTTGTAAATGTCTGGGCTTCTGATTTTGATCTCCCTCCTACCCACGTAAATACAGGAAACAAGGGCCAGGGAGGAGAATGGGGGACACAGAGCTGGGAAAGATCAGAATCAGGCCCAGGGGGTCTGTATTGCTGCCTGAAAACGGGAATTGGGACTAATTTCCCAAGGGCTTTGGAAAGGCAGGAGCGAGGAGGGTGCGGTGGGCAGGGGGTCCCGCCTGTCCCGCAGGCGGGGCCGCCCCTGGATCGGTTTATTTTTCTTCTTTTTCAAATTAGAAAGATAAAGAGAGACCTTACCTGGAGAAGCAGCTGTGTGGGGTGGCTAAAAAAAAGCCCTAAAATAAAAATAACCTCCACGTAGTAATTGTCTGGTTTGCGACATGCTGCGCATTTCTGCGCTCACAGGCGACCAGCAACTGCGGTTAACGCAACAGATTTCCCCCAAGTTTCTTTCCTGCCAAGGTCCAGCCTGTCTGATATTATCCCGAGCTGGGGCGAATTTTAATTACGGGTAAAATTGTGGTGGAAAGAGCCTATCCGTGAAAAAACAAACCAAACCAAACCAACCAAATAAAAAAACCCTCAAAACTTTTATTTTACTGGAGTTCATGCTACGGGTTTTATTGAAGCAATTCTATCGCAACTTAATTCTTGTACCTGTGCTTGTATTTTCCCACCCTCTTTCCCTGCCTTGAGTGGGAGCGACAGACTTCTCACCACCGTGGGCTGTTACTTCCCTTCCTCCCAGACTAATCCGATTTGGACGATTTTTTTTTTTTGGGGGGGTGGTGGTGTGGTGGAGGGACACGGGACACGGACGGACCCCAGTTCCGTCCCGGTGACCCCAAAGCAGAAGCAGGGGAATCCGCAGCACTTGCACCAGCAACTCCCGGGGTGTAAAATCTGCGGCAGCCGGAGCGAGGCAGCTATTTCGTGGGAGTGGAATATTATTTCAAGGAGGGAGGCGAGGACTGGGGGGGTGGAAATTAGTCTAGTAGCCAGAATGTGGGTTCCCGAACAACAATCAAACTTTATTTTAACTTTCTCTCCTTCCAGCTTCCCTTTTCAAATGCACATACGCTTTTACTTTACAGGGGACTTAAATGCTTTATTAACTGCTGAGATTACAAACCTCATTTGGATTTTTTTTTTTTTTTTTTTTTAGCCAGAGTATACTTTCGGTCCTTGGAAAATTGCCCACATGTGTAACTTGTTTTTGCTTCTCCTCAGACAAGGAATTCCCCCCCCTTCTCCCTCCCTCCCTCCCTCCTCACCACTTACGGATTTTTAACAGACGGCAGCATTCAAACTGAGAGCTAGCACAGGAAATGGCAAAGGTAGATCCTTCTGCTTTTAGGCTACAAAAACTTATTTAACTTTTTTTTTTTTATTTTAAAGGTTTTACTCTTCAGGAGGGATATTTTTGTTGCGCTTTCGTGCGTTTGGAGGGGTCCGTGACTGAAGTTTCTTTCACAACCTCTTAGACCTGCCTAAATGTATCATTCATAAATTATGTTTGCTTTATGCTGAGGTTTTATTTCTGCTTCCTGGCTCTTAAAAAAAAAAAAAGTTATTCGGTTGTTGCTGTGATTATCACTATTAATGTTATTATTATTATAATTTTGGAATGGTTTATATCGCCTACAATAAACGCTCGGCCCTGTGAAAGGCTGGGTTATCTCAGAATCTGGTCTCCAGACTCTCCATAGCCATGAAGTTCACTCTCAGCTTTTATCCTCTCTTAGCTTATCCTTATCGGCTTCCAAACCTAAACCGAAGAAGTAAATATGCCTAAAGTAACGCACGTTACACCCCGACGCCGTGTCGGCCTCTTGGTGTAAAGATCCTGGTGAAACCCCCCGTCAGGACGGGGGGAGAACTCCGCACCCCCAGCTCCCCCCCACCTTCTCCGTATCAGTGATAAGATGCAAAATCAGCTGGAAGAAGGTGCCAGTTCTAATAAACGGTAACAACCGCCTTTAGAAAGTGGATAAATATGTTTCCGGTAAGAAATGGCCCATCCGCTCTTTTTCTTTCTTATGCCAAAACTTATAAATCAGTAAAAGATGGCAGTTGCAGAGGCTTAAAATGTACCTACTTTGAAAATATTTTCTATTTGGTTGTTTTCAGCTTAGAAATGCCAACGCAAAGAGCTGTTTGTTAAGAATGGATTTTGGCAGTTGTGTATTTCAAAGCACTATTTGGAAACGATTCTTTCTCTTCTCAAATAATAAAGATTATTTATAAACAGTATCTGAGTTCAGAAGCCTCTGGCTTTCCACTGCTAGCTGACGATACTCCGAATTTTTCCTCGCAGCCAAATACACTTGGCGCGGATTCTGAAAGCAGGAAAAAGTTTCAACTTCGGACTTTTTTTGTTGTTGTTTTTTCATAACTATTTCCAGTTCCACTTCCCTTTACCAACTCACAACAATCACATATCTAAAATTAATCTAGTTTGCGAACCGCGCAAAGCTCGCACATCCTGCCTCCTCTCTCCCAAAAGATTCATCCTTTTAGACTTTTAAACTCTGCTCAGGGGTCACTTTCTCCTTGACGTTTCCTTCTCCAAGATTTTATTTTTTTGCAAACAGCAGAGCTTTTCGTGTAATTTCTAGTGGGCTCTATTTGGTCCTTTAAAATCTAAACGAATGTCATATATATATAGTGTCACTCGAAGCAGGCAGCACCGCACGCCGTGGTCTCTCAAAGCGGGCAGACCTGGGATAAAGCTGTAGTTTGCCTTAAGACCCTCTCAAGAAAAGGCTACAAAGAGATGAGCTATGGGGATATGTATAAAAAATAAACTACTGAACAAACGGAAACCTCCAGAGGAGCAAAAGCAAATGGATTTTGCAGATCTTCTTGTGAGGTTTCCATTCGCTAGGGATCTGAAATCCCTTGGTTTCTGCCTCACAGCCACACGCCTAAGATTCTTCTTGGTTTAAATTTATATACTACAGAAAATTATATACTCACATGCTGACATAGTTCATCATTATTTATAGGAGGCGCACCAGGATTTTTTCCAAGAATATATTTATTACAGGTAAGACATGGCCAATCTATCTAGCAAACAGAGAACAGGTGTTTTGCTTCAATTAACGTTCAATAATTTCATCTATACTTATTCAACACCCTGCTACCAACACGGCTGTTTATCCATCAGTTGTATAAACACATTTCCATGCGCCAAGCGAGTTTAATCTCCACAACACACTTAAATCAGCCCTTTCCTCTCCCAAGCTCTCATAACATTTACAGAGTCCCTCCGAATCTCTTGTGAAATAGTCTGATTTTTTTAAATCATTTCTGAAAGGCAATAAAGCCGAGAAATATGACAACGTGAGCAACCAGCTCGTATTTCATGTCTGGTGACACAGGGTCTTTTCATTTCAAAACCTCCCCAACTCTTAAGGAAGTTAAAAGAATGGGGGGGGAGGAAAGGAGATAGAAATGTGAAAAGTTGGAAAAAGCAGGAATTTCGCCCCTCGTTTCACACGACCCCTGCTCGTGTGAGATGCACTGGAGAGAGCAGCGATCCTGCCCCACGCTGCTCCCTGGTAGGGGATTTCTCTGCCTCCACCGGTTTAAAGGCAAAAGGGGGGGAAGTGGAGTTACTTTGAATTAACCCCCCTGGAAAGGAGAGGAGAGTTTGCAGGTCAGTGGGGAGGACTCACCTGGTGACATTTACCCACGGCTGGCTTGGCAAGATCTTAGCCCAGAGGCTGGAGAGGACTCCCCAAGCACTCCTCAAAGCTCACCTTGGCTGGAGCCTGTAGGCTGAGTCTGCTTTTCCAACACAGGGAGGATTTTCAGCTGGTTGGGGGGCTCTTGCTACCCTGATGGATGCAAAAAATTAAAAATAAAGCTGACCTCCAGCATTAGGCTCCGGCTCTCCTTGCCCATCATCCCGACCCTCTCGATGTTGTGGTGTTTCGGTTTTTTTTTTTAATGAAAATGGACAGCTTCCTAATAACGCCTCTTTTAGAGGAGCTCTGGTCCTGGACATGGGGAAACGTGTCCCTCCATCAGGCTGCAGGGCAGATGCTCACGGAAAAGCACCGCTTATAGGAATAAGGGAAAATGTAAGGCTTTGGGTGTAGGTTTTTAAGCGCCTTCATGATCTTCCAGCATCAGTAAAACACCTCTGATAGCAATTTCCCACACACGTTTTGTGTAGGCTCGGACACAGGGACACACACGCACGCACGCTGCCATAGAGAGAGAAATGCGAAATATCTTTTTTCCTTCATTTCAGGCGGCTATTAGCACCCCTGGATGTTATTATTAGCCTGTTAATATAGCCTTCCATCCCTATACACTTCAGGAAGGATTCGCGATGATTTATCATTCCTAGAAATCTCTTTGCCCTTCACTTTAAATATCCTCCAGTGTTGGGGTGAGAGGGAGAAGGGCGGAGGGGTAATAGATTAAAGGAGGCAAATTGATCCAGACTGTTAGAGCCGAAGTCCACAGAATCACTTTTGCCGTAAGCACAGAGCGCACCTTTTCCTTAAGCAACATTTACGACGCCATCGGACCATCTTGCAATAAACGGATTTATCCCCATAGCTGGGTAAAACTGACCCCGTTCCCCCCCATCCTTGGGGCTGGGAGCCGCACGGAGCTCTAACCCCGTGTCAATCATTCGTTTCGGTGCAAGACAAAAAAAACCCCAAACCAACAACCCCCAAACCCCGAATCGTCGGGTTTTCGAAAACACACGGCAAACGCAAGCCTTTGACACGCACACACCCCGTGGGCACATACATGTGAGGTGCGGGGGGGGGCACGGCGACTGAAAACGAGAGGGATTCCTTTTTTTGCCCCCTTTCTTTTTCACAGGCAATAAATTCAAGGCTATAAAAATCAAAGAAAGCTAATGTAAGTTTTATTAAACTATTTATCCATCACAAGTTTAAGGCATTCTGCAACAAAGCCGGATCAGTGGCGCACTGTATTTTACTAGCCTTGTAAAGTTAAATGAAGGCTTCTGATTTCAGCAATGTGGGAAAACTATTTTAGCCCAAGCAAAGCAGCCCTGAGATTCCGCCGCGAAACAGGCGAACATATGCTCATGTGCAGAGATATTTGTAGGATGTTTTTTAAATATATATGTATAAACATCAAGTCTAAGGCAGGCTTTGGGTGTATACAGGGGTTGCGGCTCGGCAGCTTGCTAGTCAAAGTTGCAATGCCACGTCCCTGCCAGTGACATTTTACATTTCATATTTACACACATTATTTTAGCATGTTAACAATCCATTTTCCCATCCAGCTCGTTAATTATTTATAACATCCCTCCCCACCGCTCTTGCTACCTAGATCCATCTTTTTCTTTACAAAACCGCATATAAGAGTGCGTTTATGTATGTATGGCTGTAATGCACGCACACATATGTACGTATATGAAATGATGGCGCGGGGGGGGGGCGGGTTGGTCTGTATTTATTCTGTGGGGTTTTTGCTATCGTACTCTGGAGCCCGAGTGGCAGAGAATAGCTTTTATCTCTATTCCCCCATGATGGTTATTAAAGGCAAAGCGAGCACATCAGCATCTTTCCTAAAAAAAAAAAAAAATCCGCCCCCCCCGGGCCCCCCTCCCATAATATTTCAGGAGCAAATCTAGGAAGGGATATTAGCCCCAGCTCTGCCCGTTTGGTGGTTTTTCGAAACTCCTGACGTTTTGCAACATTGCATAAACATAAAACAATCCATCCTTGATATGGAATGCAAGGGCGGATGACAGCGCAGCGCAGCCCCCTCGGCTTCGATTGATTTACGCCGAGACTGACGCTTTATCAGGCACACGAAAAAAGTTTGACCAATCATTTTGCTGGGAGCTCACAACACAGCAGCCCAACTGTACTTTGTTGGCTGGGAAGTTGGAGAAGGGGGTAGAGTACAAATCTAGATCTGTCCTATATATTTTTTTCCCTTCATTGAACCGTGCTTTGTATGATGTCTGAGAATGTCCATTTCTGGGACTCTTAGCAATTATTATGTCGACTCTATTATAAGTCATGAAAGCGAAGACTCGCCTTCAGCTAAATTTTCATCTGGGCAATATACAAGTTCCAGGCAAGCTGGGCACAATGAGCATCTAGAATTCCCCTCCTGTAGTTTTCAGCCAAAACCTCCAGTTTTCAGCGCCTCCTGGACTCCTTTGAATCCACATTCTTCTGGTACCCTTCCTGCCGTCTACCATCCATATATTCAACATCAAAGCGTCCCAGCTGATAGCAGGTATCTCCGGAGCTGGCTGGATCCCGTTCCCAGAGCAGAGAACCTCCCCGGGCAGGGATCCGTTAAGGCAGAGCCGCTGCTGGGCCGTCCCGGGGATGTCCATAAACAGGGAACACAGGAGTACAATTTAGAAACTTCTGCTGCAAGGGAAGGGATCGTTTCCAATCAAAGGCCCAGCTTCGAGGACAATAAAGTTTGTGAAGGAAGCGAAGACAAAGACAGGACAGATCAAAGTAAGTTATAAAAGTGAGGAAGTAAACAGTATAAAAGCTGGAGGAGGTGCAATAAAAGGGGACAATGCTGCGTAAAGTTGGAAATCAGGGCTTAAAGAAAACTCTCAGCTTGCTGATGCCAACCTAAGGGGAGAGGTGGGGAGGGGAGAGGGGTGGCATTGTCTCTGCCGGTAAATAAAAATAAAAATAAAAATGAGCGTCGTCTCTGAGCTCAAACCGAGTCCAGAGCGGACAAAAGCTGGAGCGAATCATTCTCTTTCCTACAGAGCGCTGGCTCCGGCAGCAGAGACCACGTTAGTAAGCGGGAGTAAATCTGCGCGGCTGCGGGCGGTGGGGAAGGGACGGGACGGGGGGAGCCAGTAAATGCCGGGGAGGAAGGTAGGGACAGGGGAGCGGGGGGCGGCGGCCGGGGAGGAAGAAGAAGAAGGGGGGAAAGAGGAGAAATTACGGAGGAAAAGTTCACGTGGGGGAAGTAAACAGCAGCGGGGGCTTTTCCCTGCCCGCCGCCCCGGCGAACCCCGGCGAACCCCGGCAGACGCGGGGACGGGCTCGCTGCTTTCCTCACCCCCGCCCGGGTTTGGGGTGGTCTTGTCTTTTTTGTTATTGTTATTATTCCTCATGTTTGTTTGTCTGTTTGGGGTTTTTAATTGTTTGTTTATTAAATGCAACGGTTCGGGGTATGAATATTTCAAAGCCATGCTCCTTCCTAGTTAAAAAAAAAAAAGGGGGGGGTGTTGCGCTTCCAACTTAATTAGCTTTTATTTGTAATGTAGCCAGATTGGGGAAACAGTTAAACTTCAGCATGTGCTTTTTCCGCGAGCTGGCTTGTCTTTTTTCCCCTGAAATATAGAAGAAAAAAAAAATCAATCGCCTTGAAA
The DNA here is from genome assembly GCF_964289735.1 of Phaethon aethereus. NCBI lineage: Eukaryota > Metazoa > Chordata > Aves > Phaethontiformes > Phaethontidae > Phaethon > Phaethon aethereus. The sequence continues at coordinate 4,884,666 of NC_138601.1, forward strand.
ACATGTAATAATATTATCAATAATCCTATTAATTATACTATTATTAATAATAATGATAGTAATTATGATAATAACGATCATAATAATAATAACAATAATACAATGGCGTTTGAGTAAGAAAGAATCAGTATCTTCACCTCGTGCCTATCCGGTTGGTACCTGGTTTCCATCTGAAAGGTAAACCGGAGCCACAGTCCAAGCAGGAGGCAAAGGGACAAACCTGCCTTCACCCCCTGGTAAATATTACGCAGTGTAAGCCAAAGTTTTCCAAACTGGCAGAGGAGCAGCCCCCGCCGAGGGTCTGACTCCTCGGAGTCTGTGCAGGACGCGCTGACACAGTCACTTTTTTTTCCTTTGAATTAACTTATTTTATTTTTTTCCCCTCAACGTGGAACAGCAGCAGAGATTGCCATTGCAACCATATGATTAAAAATACAGTATATTCTCGCCCCTCATTATTTCCTCTCCTCCGTGTGCGGGATGTTATGGTGACTTTTCTCCCCCCCCCCATCATTTAACTTGCACACAGACACACAGGCACACACACTCACACACACACAAAAAGAAAGTCCTATTCTATTGTACTGGGCAGAGATCCAGAACAAACTGCAACCGTGAGGTGAATGATTTGAAAGAATTAAATATCCAGGTTCTGTGCTCAATGTCCCTGAAATTGAATATAGAAAAATCTTGTCCAAGAAAATGTTATTAAGTTATAAGTAAGTGCAGGGACCTGCGCTAAGAGGATGCTGTGTGGTTTCTATGGTATGTGGTTAGGATGCATATTTTGTTTTAAATAATAGTTTAATTTGGGCTGATGTTGAGAGCCTGCCAGGGCTGGAAGACGGAGCTGTTTTGCAGAAAGTACTCCCACCAATTTCCCTGACTCTTTCAATTTTTGAAAGTATTTCGCAATAATGAATCTCCGCCCTGTGTATGGCACTGGGATCTCTTAATTTATTTGCTGGATTTGAAAGAAAAGATGTGCCAGAACCTCTTCCCATTCACTTTCCTGTGTAGGGATTTGTGTATAATGAACGGATAAAGCCAACACTGGCGTTTAAAATATCCTATGTTTTAACGATCCGGCATATGACCAAAAAATAAAACCAAACCGAATAAAAATCCGTTATGAAGCAGAGCCCTCCATTGCCATTAAAGGATGGGTAGCAGGATTAACAGTATCAATTATTAACAGCTTTCTTCCTCTTTAATATTTAATTCTGCATATTAGATCAAGTCAATTACATTAAGGAAATAGCCGTGCAAATTTGTAAGAGACAGTACTTACAGTGGAAGATTAACCGGATTATTTTTTAAAAATATTCAATATATTTCATTTTACGTAGAGGAAACGTTCTGATGGCGAGCGCGTGTGTGTATGTATATATTTATAACGGTCCATTTAATTGGTGTAAAGGTTTATGGCTTCAGTCATAATTTCAGAGGAGGCAAAGGAAGTAAAATAGAAATACGTGGTCTGTCCACCACCCTTCATTTTACTCTTTCCCGCCTCTCAGTTACCCAACGGTCAGCTAATGTTCGCATGTGATTAGCAAATGCTCTATTATTTACCCTAAACCCACTTCACCTTTGGGTGCGACCTTCACCACTATCGTGTCTGGGGGGGTCGTTTCTGCTTCCAAAATATTGTTTTCTCCACCCTCGCTCCCCTCCCCTCCCCTTGAATAAGCTGATTCCTGAAATGTCCTTTTTCCAAAAGATTCCCACGTAATTTCTCCCACACGCGAGGGTGACGGGCAGCCTGTTATTTATTTTTGGCTGCATTTGCAGCCCTGCAAATGTCCGTGTCTCTGGGTAACACTGTCCAGATCTCCGGCAGCAGCAGAGTCCATCCAGCCCTCAGAGGATGTTTATTGTATCGAGACCGTTTCTTTGCCACACAGCAAAAAATAGGCAGGATTTATGAAAGTTTTCTCCAGACCTCCTCTCTCTGCTCTTTTCCTGCGCGATGTGTCTATAGGGGTAAATCTACAGACACGTGGGAAAACACGTCTGGGGAAAAAAAAACACAAAAAAAAGATATTTTTTGCGTTGGTTTCTTTGTATATAGCGTGCGTAACGTGCAGCTGGGCGTTATGCAAATCTGTAAGTGCATGTGGGTGTTTACCTGGCAGAGATGGACCTAGGGGAAAGTGGGGGGAGCTCTGCCAGTGGCACGTGTGCGCACAGACACGCGTGTGCACGGTAACATGCGTGTGCAGAGACACGCGTGTGCACGCAGGCGTGGGTGAGCAGACACAAGTCTGCCCGTACAGACAAAACACAGACCCGCATGTCCGCGGGCTCCAGGCCCCCCCCACTCGGGAAGGGACGGGGTGTGTGTGCGGCGGGATCGGGCCCTCCCCATCGCCCTGACGATCCCGTATGATTTTCTGCTGCAAAACTCCTCTGGCAGGGAGCATTTTTCACCCGGGCGTGCATATGCGTGTGTATAATCTTAATATTTGATGGCATGATTAAAACCTTCTGAGAAACACTCAGGCTGCATCGTATATTGATCTCGCTGCTTTTCTTTCAGCCAACCCAGCTGCCAGCTGGCTTCACGCCCGTTCCTCCAGGAAAAAACGATGCCCTTACACCAAATACCAGACCCTGGAACTAGAGAAGGAGTTTTTATTCAATATGTACCTGACGAGGGACCGTAGACACGAAGTGGCCAGACTCCTCAACCTGAGTGAGAGACAAGTCAAAATCTGGTTTCAGAACCGAAGGATGAAAATGAAGAAAATGAACAAGGAGCAGGGCAAAGAATGAAAAAAAACCCACCACAAAACCAAGAAACAGCAAAGCAGCATCCCCCCTCCCCTTCCCTCCCAGCTCCCAGCCTCCGCGGCCGCGCACCCCCACTGTAGTGCTGCCAAATCCCCCAAACTCGAGGGGAAATCCTCCCCGTTTCCCATCTCCACCTTTGCATGCGAGATGTTGCTTATTGTTCTTTTTTTATCTTAGTATTGCCACATAGAAGGCAATCTAGCCAAAACTGCAGCTCCTTTTTGGGGACACATGCTGGGTTTTGTTTCTATTCTCTTGTTTTCCTTCTCTATTTTTTTTTTCCCCCTTATCTCTTTTCTTCTCCCTGCAGCTTGACATAGACACAGGCTCCTGTCTGAGCAGCAGCTTTCTCTGCTTGCCTTTTCTGCATGGAAAGCAAGACGGCAAACACAACTGGCCACAAACAACCCTGGCCCAAGCCCCCACCAAACCTCGCCGTCTTTCTTTCTCCACGTAAGGACAATGATGCTCTATAACACTCACAACACCCCGGCGCATACACAAACACTCACACACACTCACACTCACACGTTGAGGTGGCCAAGGAACCAGACGATTTAATTAAACTCCTGCAAGACAGACACATTCGTAAGACTTGCCTTTAATTGCACCCAACAAATCATTTTCAATTCGCCAACTTTATACCGGGGTAGTCGGTTAATGACAGCCCAAGTCCCACAACAGTGCTGGGTTTCTTTTATTATTCCCCCCCCTCTTTATTTTTTTGGTAAAGTTTGTTTTATTATGCGGGATTTTTATTTGAATCGTGCCATGGCAGATATGTGACTTTGACCTGGAAGTTTAGTAGAATCTTTACAGGCAAACCTCCTCATCTGGTAGTTTTATACTGGGTCACTTGGAAGAGGAGAAAAGACGGGGAGGGAGGCGAGAGAGTGTGTGGGGGGCACTCTCAGAGCCGCGTTGTAAATTATTTAGGAGAAAAAGGGGCGGAAGAACCCCTGCCAACTTATTCCTAACTTTTAGAGGGGAGAAAGAATGGGATTTTCTAGTTAAAAAACTACCTTAGTAGAGCTATAAGGGAGGGGAAGCTTGTGTTCTTAGTGCTAGCATATTTATAATTTATTGTGAATTGACTTTTCCTAAAGCAGTAGGCTGTTGCAGAGATAAAGTGCCACCCCTAGCCTGTGTGTATTTCTTCCCCCTCCTGTTTGCTGAGGTGCTTTTAATACTTGAATGTCGCTGGGGTTTTGTTGGGGTGGGTTTTTCGGTTGGGGTTTTTTTTTTCCCCCTTTTTTCGCCTGAAACCAGCTCCCGGCACGTTTTCCCGTTGCCACCCGCTTTCCTCCGGGGCCCGGGGAAGGAGCCTCGTCCCACGGGTGGCACCGAGGGATGCGGCGGTTCCCCATCCTCATCCTCACCCCGAAGAAGCGATTAGGGGAACAACCACAGACCTTGCTGGTCTCATGTCACGCCGGCCGGAGCTGATTTCTCCTCTGACAGACCCGCTGGAGGTTTCTCCAACCCGCCCGTGCGGGACTTGGTTTCCCTTTATCTCTGTAAGACTTAACTTTGTTTTGGGAAGGGGAGGGGTGGGGGGCGGGAGGGGGGGCCCGGGGGGCGTTAGTACCAGTTGATTATATGGTGGGTATTGTACAATGTGTTTGTGGTTGTGTTTCTGTGAGTGTTGAAGCTCGTTTTCTGTTTCTACCGTGGCTTTTTGAGTATGCGAAGAGTTCTGCAGTGGATAGTGGATGGAAAGTATCGAAATAAACCTCTCTCGTTTTCTTCGTGTGCGAATTTGTATATTTAGCTGCCAGGAGGCTTTCTAGGAACAAGGCGAGTGGAAGGTGGCTTGTTTTAATAGGGTGGGAGAAAAAAAAATGGAGAAAAGACATTTATTTCTGCAGTATATCTGACCGAACCATTGCAAATCTGATTTCAGAAGTGACTTGCGTATCCTTAGCGTCAGGTTTTGTGAGTCCACTTTTATCTGCTGAACAGAGGTTGTTCTGGGAAGAAGCGATAGGCAGATTTGCGTTTTTGGAAAGTGTTTCTGCTTTTTTTTTTTTTTTCCCCTCCCTCATGATCCAGAGATAAGGATCAAGTAGCTGCGCCTCGGTGCACTGAAATTTCCACCACTTCAATTCCCCTTGAAAGGGGTAAAAAAAAAATTAAAATCTTCCACTCGACAAGAAACCAGACCTTAAGTGTTTAAAACCATTCCTCAGAAAGTTGTTTTGTTGGTTTCTTTTGGGTTTTTGGCTTTTTTTAACGCTTAGACTTTCTCATGTAAAACTTTCCACCATGCAGTAGCTCCTTGGGGGCTTCAAAATTTAACTGTTCTGTTGCCGGAGGGAGTTAAATGTTACCAAACTTCACCCCCTGTCAAAGCCTCTAATCTCCTTCCTTCAAATTCAGTTAAGAAAAGCTGTTTCGGAGGCATTTTGATCTGGGGGAAAAAAAAGTTGGTGGCAGCAGGATCATTTCTCTAAATCCATTTTTTTTTTTTAATGGTAGTGGGTCGGAAAAGATTATTTATCTGTGTTTAAGCTGGCAGTCAATTTTTTTCAGTTTTGTTTGATTCTTCTCAAGGCTGGATGAATTTCAAATCTGCTTCATGCTGAATTGGTATATTCCTCATATCTAGAACTGAGTATGGTCTTGCCTAAATCCTCATTACTCTATTTTTCAGAAGCGTATCCGTGACTTAATTGACGTTTGCGACCCATCGGCCACTAGGATTTAGAAACGTTTTTCACTTTCCTTAGAAACGTTTTTCACTTTCCTTAGAATTGTGGTAAAGAGCAGATATTTTTAAGACGACAATATAAGGTTCTTTTAAAATAGAGTTTAAAATGTTAGTTCATTTTACTAGGAAATATGCTTACTAAAAAAAATGTTGGAAAAACTGTCTTCTGTAGCATCAGCCCGGATGTATTTTCCAGAGATGTTTAATGCTCCAGAATAAAAATCGATTTTAGAACAACAGCACCTATATGTCATTGTGTTATACGGCTTCATCTAAAATTTCAGAAATATTTTCATTGTGTTTTCCTGCGTTCTTTAGTGGCTCGTTAAGTGTATTATAAGAATCAATTTTTGCTTAGGTTAAAAAAAAAGCCCAGAAACAGAAGGAAATAATTCCTCTCCGGTGTAGCAAGTGTTTACTTGGTCCCATGCAAACTTGCTGGCTTTCTAATTTTTAAAAAAATGTTTTTATTTTTAAATTGAAGATCATTAATCTCTGGTTACATTCACCAGTGGTTGTTTGTTTGTTTGCTTGTTTATTTGTTTGTTTTTTGAGGGTTTAATCTTTGCATTCCCGCACCAGCCTTAAGGGACCACAAGTCAAGGCGCGGAACGGACTGGCTTTATTTGACTTTCTTTGGTTTATTCCCCTACCGCCTAAGGAAAACTTTGCTAAAGAAAAATTAGAAACCCAAAACAAACAGTGAGGAACCCCACCCCGCTTTCCCTGCCTGGCATCACCTCGGATTTGACACGCGGTTCCTTTTTCCAAGGGCTCAATGAGCGGTTCCTATAATTCCCTCTCCAAATTCGTTTGACGTTTTATTGCTCATGAAGAAATACAAGCGCTTGGAAAGTGTTTCTATCTCTATATTTAAAAAACAAACAAACCCTAAGACCTGCTCAGCCCTGCAGGAAGCAGGTAGTGGGAAATATAACCAAGACTCTCTTTCCACTGATTTTTAACATAATGGGTGCTCTAAAGGGCAATATTTCACTTCTTTAAAAAATCCTTTCTTTGGGGCAGCTCTGAAAAGAAAACAAAAGAAGAAGAAAGATATTTGGAGCTTACTGAGGGACGAGAGAGAAAGGGAAGTAACTTGTCATAAAAAAAAAAGGAAAATTCAGTGCAGTGTGCTGCAATAAAAGAATATGACCGCTATAAAACTTTATAGGGTATAAATTTCTGAAGGTTAAGGAACTAAACGGCTGTAAAGCAAACAGTGCAAGAAAACTTTCAGGAACTCCTAAATTACTACAACGACTTGGGAATGCGGGGAAACCCAACGTGTAAATGCTCTTCTCTGCTTCAGTCACATACAAAGTTCCCTTCTTTTTCTTTTTTTTTCTTTTTTTTTTTTTCTGTAAGGGAGGGGGTAGTTAAAAAATAAAGGGGGGGGAGAAGGAGAGAAAAGGTGGGGAGGGACTTCTGCTAATTTATTCTTCTCTTGCAGATGCCGTGAAAATCCAGCGCTCTGGATGATTCTCTTTGTTCTTTTTTTTTTTTTTTTTCTTTAAAGCAATTCCAGGCTGCCAGAATGCTGAGCCATGCACACAACAACAACAACACACACACACAGAGGCACCCCCACACTCACACACTCGAAGTTCTGGCGAGACGTCTGGGCTTGGGAAGCTCTTTATCGGTTTACAGCTCTGGCCTTCCCCCTCCAGAGCAGAATGACCAATTGTTTAGTCTCGGAATTTGAAACAATAGTGGTTTTCAAAAGCAAACCCATTTTGCCTCTTTTTTTATTGCGACTGGAGGCTGGAGCCTCCTGCGCGTAAAACTTCAGCGCTGCGGGGCGAGGAGGAGGAACCCGATTTTCCTTTTTTCTCCCCCTTTTTCTCCCTCACCTCCCCTCGCTTTTGGCTGCATTTATTTCCCCGGCTCCCAGCGGGGACCCCCTCTTTTGCGGCTCCCCCCTACCCCCAAAGGAAATCCCCCACCCCCTTCCCCGCGCGCCCCCGGGCGCAGGCTGCAGCGCCGCGCGGCGCCGCGAGGTGGCGCCCTTGCTCCACGCTAGACGCGCGTCTCCCGCGCTCGGCCGCGGGGCTCCGCGTAACACCTTGATGTCATTAACGGCAGCAAGCGGGCTGTTTGCTGGCGATCGCAATAATCCCGAGGCATAAAGCAGAGGGTTAATTCGAGCTGTTTTGCCGATTTCGTAGGTTGCATCTATTTTTTCCCCGCGAGGGTAAATTACGTGAGGCCGGGGGGGCTCAAAAAAATTCAAAAAAGAGGGGGAGGGAGTTAATCTGCAGGTTCTGTGCTGGGATGTGGTGAGAGGTGGGACACGCATCTATTTTAAATGGTCATTTAAAGGGGAGAAAAAAACCCCAAACCCTCGGGTTTTGTCTGCTGCTAATTCGGGTGGAGGGGGGAGGACAGCTTAATTATCTGCAAACAGAAGATTTACGTCTGCAGGAATGGAAAAGAGAGGCTCAAAGATTTCGGGCAGAAAGGCGCACACAGAATCAGGACATTTTTCCCTGGCTTTTTACCTTAGCGGTTAGAATGAACTGTGCTTTCTCGGCTCTTTATTTTATATATTTTAGATTCAGAGACATCGCCGAAAAAATAATGCTTTTTGGAAGTTGAACCGGTAATTTTTGGTATAGTTACTCCGTCTTTTGGTAATGCTACTGCTCTTTGCCCAAGGTCTTCACTGAAAATGTTTGGAAATGTTTTTAAATGCTACAAAATAGTAAATTAATCCAAAATGCTATTAACTTACCACGTTTTGTGATACGTATAAATACCCCACTGATGCAGAAGCAGCAAAAATGTAAACTTTTAACTCCCTTACTGCACTTTTATTTTGGTCTTTGTTTCTTCAAAATTACAAGACAAAAATTATTCAGACGTTCCAGTCCTTCAGCTACCAATAACATAGAAAAGAATGGTGGCAATCATTTCACTTTAGGTTTTTCTTTCAAATTGTTATAAACAGGTATTTTCTGAACAAATGTTTCTCCGAAGTTGCTCCAGAAAATACGCCCGTTCCCCAAAAAGCAGCATTCTGGGGAAGAATGTAACAAATTAAACCGATATGCACAACGAAACAGGATGTGGTATGTTGTTTTAAAGAGCAAAGTTTAAGCATCCCAAGACTCAGTTTAAATGCTATAAAATGAAATACAAATGTAAACAGAAATAGGTGGGGGAAATAAAGAAAAATCCTGCCCTCGTGCATTCAGTAAAATGCAGAGTGGTGAAAAGTTAAGGTTTACCTAGCAAAGGGTTTAGGGTTCTCTTTTTTTTTTTTTTCTCCTTGTGAATTCCTAATAAATCTTTCCTCCACTGGGTATTTATAAATTATCTTCTCTCTCACAGACACACACACACGCGCGCACACACATCCCCGCTTGTTTTTTCTTATAATAGAAACATTTTCCTTTCATCAGGAATCTGAGTACAGTATATGAATGATTTAAGATCAGCCATTGATTTCTGGTGCATTGGTGAGTTACCATCACATCATGACCATAAAATCCTACTGCACTTGATAAAAACGTTAACTTCCGAGAACAACTTCACTCCCGTCTTCTTCATTCCACGTATGAACGGGAATTCCTGCTATTTTTTACTTTACAAACTTGAATAGATGCGAGTACGCCTCTAAATACACATAGAAGAAGACAGCATCTTTTCTAAAAATACTTTAGTCGATTCAATGTGGGTTTTTTGCTTTCTTGAAAATTCTAGCATCGAGCATCCCCACACCAGGCTGCAAAGCTCTGTTTACTTCTGTGCACCATTTCTGGGGTTTTATGTTCAAAGATGAAACCAAAATCTGCTCAATCGACAATAAAAGTGTTGAGAAAAATAAAATGTTAACTTGTCTTTTAGGGGGGAAAAAAGCCTTAATTATACCACTGCAAGTACTCCAACAACAATAATTACTTGAAAAGGCTCTTAGACTCGACTGAAATTATGCCTATACAAAATAAAGGAAACGTATTTACTTAAATTATTTCTCTAAGGATGGTTTTAAAGTTTTATTCCGTTACTATCTTTGTTTTCTTTCTTTCTTTCTCTCTCCCTTTCTTCCTTCCTTTCTTCATTCCCTGCATATTCCCACTGACAATTTTAATGCAAGGGTTTTTTTTAACCAAAGCCCTGGCAAGACAGACTAACCGAAACATTTCAACTTTTTCCTCTTTTCCATGTCGTGGAGGTTGAAAATCGTCCCTCAGTTCAAGGCAGGCACGAGTGAAACCATCTTTACTTCACCTTTCTCGTGTCAAAACCGCGCAGACGGATGCAATGGGAAGCAGCAGAAATCTCCCCAGGCAAAGGGGGGGGGGGAATAAAATAGAGGTTTAAAAGAGTGTCTTTAACGCCAGTTGAAGGGTGAAGGATTGGAAAATATAGCTGGCATTGCGAGGGGCTTGGAGGGGCGTCGTGGGTGTCAGGCAGGCTGGGGCAGCCTTTGGGCTGGGAGGGTTTGGTGTCGTTATTAACTGAAATACGTCTCGGTAATATTTGCTGACTGCGAGAAATAAATTTCAAAATCTACCCCCTGTGTGTTTAGATGGTGGAAAATTGCAGCGTTGGCATCTTCGGGGTAAGTTTGCTCCGTTGTTACCAAATGCCAATAAAATAGAAAGCATCTCTCCCCCCTCCCCTGCCCCACCCCCTGCTCGCCCCAGTTTTCATCAGAAGTATCATGCAAAAAAAAAAAAAAAAAAAAAAAAAAAAGGAAGTTATTGAGGAGGGGGTGAAGCAGGGAACAGCCATCAGTTACTGACCATAAAGGTTCTGTTCTGGGTGTGATAAGCGACACAATACTTTTAGTTCGCGATCGTCCCCAACCACATCTTGAACAAGTCCTCGGCAGGGGAGGAGGCAGGGAGGGGGCTGCGGGAGAGACACAAAAAGTCAACGTTATATATGAAAAACTATAATCATTTTAATTCAATATTGACACCTCAACATCTCGCTGTAATGCGGACGGGTCCAATCGAAACCTCTGGTTTATAGCAGTAGAGGAACGAACTCGTAAAATCCTAACGGCTTTTATGTAGTGCGGTATAAACAACAACAACATCCCCGGCTTTATGGCGTTTTATAGTTTGTTAAACAGTTTACAGCCTTTTTTGGGGCTATTACAAATGCAATTCCCTTCATGTGATAGTTAAACCTTTATCAATAATAAGGAAATTGATCATTAAAATGTTAAATATGACTACCTCGTTTGTTTTAAAATATGTTTAGGGTAAGAAGCTGTATGATTTGATAACTTGTATTAAAATACCAATTACATTTATAGGACCTTTTAAAACTGGTAGCAATTAAATCGTGTTCTTTTACAGTTTTCCAAAGCGACCCTGACATTTAAAAAGGCTAAAACTGCCTCGTTAAAATTTTGAAATTAACGACTGCGAGCGCTTCTCTTTAATTTTCCAACACTCCCCAAAAATCAATCTTTTGGGTGGTCTAGGTATGTGATTTGTTGTGAGGCGAGCGATATCTCATTAATGTAGGTAGTTAAACATATTTAATCCGTATATTCACCCCACCTCCTTCTCCCTTCCCCTCTCTCTCTCGCTCGCTCGCTCCCTCTCCCTCTCTCGCTCCCCCTCGCTTGCTTTTCCTTCTTTATTCTCTCACACTCTTCCTTTCACAATCATGCGGTGCAGAGTCCGTGTGGAGTAAGGAGAAGCCAATAGGATGAGGTTTTGGTAATAGATGCAAATGATCATGAAAAGACACTGCAAAATATGAAACAACTCATTTGCGCTGAAGTAAATCACTGAAAACTGTTTATGAACTGGCATCTCTTCTTGGAAATGTAAAGCGAGAACTCTTTAAGTGGCGATTTTTTTTTTTTTTTAGGGGTGGGGGGGAGGAAAGAATTCAATATCATGCAGGCTTAGAGTTTTGATTATATCCTCCTTTTATATTCCTGGAAATCACAAACTGTCGTTGCTTAGCATCTTAGCGCTTTCTTTTTTTGCTAATAGATTCCCGTGGTCTGGTTTGGTTGGCTTTTTTTTTTTTTTTTTTTTACCCCTTTTCTTCCTCCTCCAAACAAATATTCTTATTTAAATTAAAATGAGCTCTTATTTTGTCAACTCACTCTTCTCCAAATACAAAACCGGGGACTCCTTGCGTCCCAATTACTATGACTGCGGGTTCGCTCAGGATCTTGGGGGCAGACCCACGGTGGTGTACGGACCCAGCACGGGGGGCACCTTCCAGCATCCGACCCAAATCCAGGAGTTTTACCACGGAGCATCCTCACTCTCCAGCTCCCCTTACCAACAGAATCCCTGCGCTGTGGCGTGCCATGGGGACCCCAGCAACTTCTATGGCTACGACCCCTTGCAAAGGCAGAGCCTCTTCAGCGCCCAGGAGTCGGACTTGGTGCAGTACACGGACTGCAAGCTTGCTGCCAGCGGCCTTGGAGAGGAGGCGGAGAGCTCGGAGCAGAGCCCTTCTCCGACCCAGCTTTTCCCCTGGATGCGACCGCAAGGTGAGGCGAGATGGAAAGGACGGCGAGGAGGCATTTCCTGAGCCCATAAAGCAGCCCTCTTGCTTTCTTTCTGCCCCTCTTGCTTGCCTGCTTGCTTTCGCTCCCTTTTTCTTCCCCAGTGACTGTATTTTACTGCTTTATGGGGGTAAACTTTTGCACTTGTAAATTGCTTTATAGTTTAATTACCCTGAAGGAGACCTTTTCTTCTGGGGGCTGAGCGAGCCGGGCTTTCTGTGGAAGGAAGCGTCCTTAAACTTTATGGCACTTTTATAGCCTTAAAAAGCCCCTTCATTTTTGTTTCGCGTTTGAGTCGGGGTTTCGCTGGTGCTGCTTGCTCTCCCCGGGCTGCAGCGCTTTTTTTTTTTTTTTTCTCGGGATCCCGAAGAGCCGGAGTCTGGTTGTTGTTGTTGTTGTTGTGGTTCTGGTAATAATAAGTGTGCAAGTGCAGGCTATAGCTGGGCTGCTCGGAGTGGGCTGGTGGGTGACACCCCCCCCGTTCCCCTACCACCATCACCCCTTTCCTTTATAACCATCTTCCCTTGTATAATATTCGACAGGAGCCTTTCCCTCTCCCTGTTTGCTTCCTGCCTTCGCTCCTGCCGGTCCTTTCTTCCTCCCCCTCCCGTGCCTCTGTGTGTGTGTGTGTGAGCGGGTGTGAGCGGCTGTGAGTGTGTGCGAGCGGCTGTGAGTGTGTGTGAGCGTGTGTGTGTGCCTATTCCCGAGCCTGGTTTATGTATCCTTCAACCTTCTCTTCTTCCCCTCTTCCACCCAACCTTTGCAATTCCCCAGCAGCCGCTGGACGGAGGAGGGGGAGGCAAACCTACAGCCGCTACCAGACGCTGGAACTGGAGAAGGAATTTCTATTTAATCCCTACCTGACCCGCAAACGGAGGATCGAGGTCTCGCATGCCCTGGGATTGACAGAAAGGCAGGTCAAAATCTGGTTCCAGAACAGGAGGATGAAATGGAAAAAGGAAAACAACAAAGACAAGTTTCCCAGCAGCAAATGCGAGCAGGAAGAACTGGAAAAACAGAAAATGGAAAGAGCCCAGGAGGTGGACGAGGAAGGGGAAGCACAGAAGGCAGACAAGAAATAAAAGGATTTTTAAGGACTGAAAGGCAAGCGCTGCTGGGGTGGCAGAGCCCCCGAGCCCCACGTTAATGGCAGTTAATGTAAGGGAGGGGTGGGAAAAAAACCAACAATGCATAGAAAAGAGAAAGGAAAAAAAAAAAAACCTTTTATTGCTGTAAAACAATATAGCTGTAAGCACCACTTTCCTGATTATCCTTTGATACAATGAACAGTATGCAAAAGTGATCGGGAGGTCTCTCCTGCCTTTTGCCAGTTATTAACTAGTGGTAGTGTAACGCAATAGCTTATGTAAAACATGACTGTGAAATTTTCTCTCTCTCTCTGTCTTTCTCTCTGTCTCTCTCTTCTTTCCTGGGGGGTGGGTTGGTTAACATAGCTTTCAATGCTATAGGAGTTACGTGAAATTACATTTGTGCACTTTTATTTTTATTATTTTCCACCTTTTTTGTTGTGGTTTATCTGTATGTACTGGAGGTAGCTATTGAAACAAACATCCCAACAACATGAAACTGCCTATTTATGCTATAGTTATCTCTCTCTTCTACTCTCTTTCTCTCTTTACTTTCCTTACTTCTGCTCTTTTCTTTGGTTCGGGATTTTCTTTCTTTTTTTTTTTGTTTGTTTGTTTACAATTTTTAAGTGTATCTTCCAAAAAAAGGAAAAAAAAAGAAAAAAGAAAAGAAAAAAAGCGTTTTTCTCTCCTTTAGTTAGCATGCGCACAGTGAAGCAAGTTGTAAAGTGATCTTTAGGTTAACTGTGAAAAAGAATGTATACTGTATACGTGAATTACTTTATTGGGGGAACTAATGATATATTTTGTTGTTCTTTCATCACTTTGTTCTATTGTCTAAACCTGGAAGCGGCGGAAGAAAGTTACAATAAAGTTTACAAGCGAGAATTCCGTGACATCATTCTTTTACCCTGCTCCATTTCCTCCAGGACCACTTTGATAGAAAGGAAATAAAAGTCAATTGTGTGGGAGCTGCAGCCCTGGCCATCAAAGACTTCTTTGCCTGGAGAGATGCTGGCGGGCTGGGTGGCTGCTGGGACGGGCGGAGGCAGGGGCTGGGGCCGGGGAGCTGCTGCCCGGGAGCCCTGGGGAAGGGGAGGGGGACGGGGCAACTGCCATGGCTTCTGCTCTTCTTGTTGTTTCTAGCAGCTCCTGGGTGGTGACAGGTTGGGAGGCTGTGTGGAAATCCTTCCTGAAGGTAATGTGTGTTGGTTTGGCTTTTTTTTTTCTTCTTCTTTCTCTTTCCTTCTTTCTCCCTCTCTCCTCGCCCACCCCACTGTCCCCGCAAGATGAAGCCCAGCTCTTGGTCCCCCTCTCCTTTTCTCACACTTTTTTTTTTTTTTTTTTTCCAATCGTCCGTCGAGCAGCTGAGCTGCTCTCTGCTCCCTCGCCTGTCGAGCTGCCCTGCCATGGCAATAGAGGAGTGCGGGGATGCTCACCCATCCCCTTGCAACATAACCTTGGGAGAGGAGAAACAGCACAAACCCCAGATCCACAGCCACCATTGTCTGGGCTGCGTTTTTCCTGCCTGTAAGACTTTCTTTCTTTCTAACCCCCTCCTCCTTAAAAAAAAAAAAAAAAAAAAAAAAGGCAGATCACATTTTGGAAGATGTCTCTGCTTCTCTAGCAGAAAGCAAACTAGCCAGCTGGTAAGGTTTTACTTCTGACTGTAATTGAGTCCTGCAGAACCGCTGACACGCTGAACAAGGGATCTGTACACTCTTTATTTTTCGCAACAAGGAAAGCAAATGCCAGCTCAATACGAAGCTCAAAGCCTGTGGCACTGGAATAAATTAGATATAGAGCTGAATGGCATTTAGGAGAAAAGAACCCTGAAACTATTAGGTATCAATGAGACATTTGTCTTTTTTTTTTTTTTTTTTTTTTTTGGAGGGGGGTGGCCGGGGAGGGGGAGAGGGTCAAGGGTGGAGGGAATTATGTACAGTCTTGTGAAAAAGTACCTCGGAGCCGGGGAAAACGGTGCGAAGGAGGGAATTTTAGACGGGATCAATAAAGGGATAAATAGAGCTCCCTTCCTTTTCCTCCAGCAGAGAGAGACCGAGAGGGAGACGCTGGTTTATCAGCAACGTGCTTTTACCCCCCCCCCCCTTCTCTCTTTCTCCCTCGGTCTGAGCTGAAAACTGATTACAGGTTGCTTATCGACTCCAGTACAATTTCACCCTTTCCAGCATAGATCTTGGAGGGTTTTATATCGCATCAATTATTTATCATATTTTATAAATCCAGCAGCACCACAATTTTTTGCCCCCGAGGAGGGAGCGGGCGGCGATTGGCGCCGCCGGAGCCACGTGCCCGCGCGTCACATGGGCCGGGAGGAAAAAGGGCTCCTTTTTGGTGTAAATCTGGACTCTAATTCCGTAATATATCACGGTACCTCGTAAAACCGACACTAAAACGTCCCGACCTACAAATCACCCGGCCAAATTATGAGTTCATTGTATTATGCGAATGCTTTATTTTCTAAATATCAAGCCGCAAGTTCGGTTTTCCCATCCGGAGTCTTTCCCGAGCAAACTTCTTGCGCTTTCTCCTCCAACACCCAGCGAGCGGGGTATGGGGCCGGATCCACGCCTCCCTTCGCCGCCTCCATGCCCGGGCTCTACTCCAGTGGCAGCGCCGTGCACCCCCAGCCCCCCAGCATGTATTCCTCCGGTTACGGCCTGGAGCCCGGCTCCTTCAACATGCACTGTTCCCCTTTCGAGCAAAATCTCTCCATGATGTGTCCGGGAGATGCCTCCAAGCAGAATTGCAGCAAAACGGACCAGAGGGACTCAGATTTGCAAAGCGACAGTAACTTCCGTATCTACCCCTGGATGAGGAGCACAGGTAAGCCCCAGCCCCCCCAAGAAAGGAGCCCGGGGTGGGGGGGGAGTGGGGGGAGTGTAAATTATTTGATGGCGTGCGGAGGGAGGGGGTGGCGGAGGGGGAGGGGGGAATTGTCCCCAACTCCTTTCATGACGTTTCACCGAAAACGCATCTTTAAAAGAGAGAAGGAGAGGGCGAACCCACCCCACCCCCGCCATAAAGCCATCCTTTTAGCTTTAAATATTTATTGGTGTTGCTGGGGCTGTGTATGTGCCATGCAAAAGGTAGTTTGTCTTCGAGGGGACAGACAGAGCTGTAGGATAATGGCCAGCCCCTTCTTCTCCTGTATTTACAGGATGGAGACTGTGCTACCCCCGCGTAGATACAGATTCTGAAAGAAACTATTTATGGAAGGTGTTCGCAGGCTTGGTTTGTTTTCTGTTCGGCTACAAACCCTTCATTTGCCAGTCCCTCACCACAATGTCCCGGACACTGCTGTTAAGGGTAGCGGTGCTGCCACGAGAAAACAGCAACCCATCATTCCCGCTGCGATTAAAAGCCCCGCGCTCAAAACGGTGACACTCCGGACGGACCAACAAACCGACGGACGGATGGATATGGGGGGAGCGCGTTTATCTGCGTGACCTCCCGAAAAACATCACCGCGGAGGGGTGCGGTGTGCTCCGCACGTTGGGGAAGGCTCTTTGGGACCATGGGGTGCTCAGTAAGGCCCTGCCCGTCCCGTCCTGCGTGGCCCCCCTCCCCCGCAACTCCCTGGAGCTGGCGGTCCCCGGGACGCTGCCTCTGCGGAAGGCCGCGCAGTGGTCCGCGGGAGCGGAGCGGGGGACGGCCCACGCCGGGACACGCTGCCCCCGCACGCCTGTCTCAAGCCCTGCGGTCCCCGAGACGTTCCGTTCTCAGGGTATTGATGGCAATTAACGTTTAACTAAACACCCACTTCCCCGCGCGGCAGCTGGGGCGGCGGGGGCGGGATGGGGTCTCGCAGCCCGCCCGGCCGGTGTGCACGCGTGGTGCTGTTTACACTCGTGTCATCCTGAGAAAGGGGGGGAAGAAAGGCGCTGCTGTCCCGGCGGGGAAGGCGTGAGCTCCTTCTCCTCTGGGGATCATCCCTGCCAGCGAGCCCCCCGCCCGGGCCAGGGTGCGGGAGGGGACCTGGGAGCATCCCGGGGGGCGAGGGTGGCGGGCCAGCCTCCTGCGAAGCAGAGGAAAGCGAAAACAGCGGCTTATAAAGGCAGGAGTTCTCCCCGCACTGATGTGGTGGTCAGTCCTTTCTGTTACCTGCTCCATCATTCATTCACTTTTATAGTTGATTTATCAAAGACAGAATATTTCTGGTCGTAAACGCTTCATCTCTGCTTTTATCCGACTTTAGATTTAAGAAGCCCCCCCACAGGCCCCCCTTTTAGCGTGCGACGCTGCGAGCATCAACATGAGAGAGGGTTTGGAAAGAGGGGTCCTGCGCTCAAAAAAAGCCCTGGATGCTCTGGGATGTGCTGAGCCTAAAACCAGAGAAACTCGACCTCGGTCATAAAAGGGGGTCCCTCCTCCCGCACCCCTCCTCCTCCCCTGCCACTGTGCGATCGCGCTTGTGGAATTTCATCAGTGAGCAGAGATAGAGTTGTCATCCCCATTCAGCAGCAGTTTATGGCTCTCCCCTCAGCGGATTTTACAACCCACATTCCACGACCTGCACATTTTTACTTTACAGCTAGCCTGGCTATTTTGCTCTTTTTTTTTTTTTTTTCTTTTTTCTCCTCCTTTTAATGACTGGATCTTTTCTTCTTTTTAAAATAAAAAGGGGTGGGGGACGTGGGGAAAAAAAGGGGGAAGAAGAAGAGGAGTCCGGTGGAATGTGTGGAGGAGAGGCCGAAGGGCTGCTGTTCACCATCCCTGCTTCTCCGGGAAAGAATACATCATACTATAGATATACATAGCATTTACATAGGAAATAGAGTCAGGATCACAAACACCATATTGTAGAATTATTTCCAATCAGACTGCAGGAAATGTCGGGTGGAAGGGAGAATTAGGAGCTGGGCCCTTTCCAAACCCCTCTCGCAGGCAGCTGGAGGGTGGTGGGGAGCCTGGGGGAAGTGTTGAGGTGCTTCCCATCCTCGCACACCCCTGCCAGAGCAGCCCGGGGGTAGTAGCCACCCTGTCAGCCCCAGAAGTCGCTGCCGTGCGCCAAAACATCCCCTGAAATAATTCAGACCGTCACACACCTTCCAAGCAGGCACCCTGATGACAGCTTTAAGAGAGGACAAATAGTTGGATTTGTGTAGGTAGCAGATGCCTCTCTTGCTCTGCTTGACTGTATTTCTGTATTTATTCCCCAACCATCCGAAATTTCTGCTCTCGAAATGAGAGTTAAGGCGGGAGCTCGGAGGCTGAGCGGTGCTACCAGGGCAGGAAACTTTCTGAAGTTCGTTGATCGCTCGGAGACGCGAACACGAAAAAGCACTGTGCGCTTTTCCTCGATGAAGGGAAATTAAAGCCTGGGGTGGTTTGGGGGCTGAGAACAGGGAGGGTGAGGTGAGGAAAGCCTCGAGCAGAAGGAGCTGATCTCGCGAATAAAAAGAAGAGCTGTCGCAGGTTGTACAGTTCTTCCGAGGATTTTGTGTCCTCCCCGTGGGACTGCAGTGGATGGGTGCAGCACCCAAAGAGAAAAGCAAGAGAGCAAACTCCACCAGCACCCCCCAAAACACCTCCCCCGAGCCCCCAGCTGACCTAAATCCGCGTTTTTTTCCCAGGCACCGACAGAAAACGCGGCCGCCAGACCTACACCAGGTACCAGACCCTGGAGCTGGAGAAGGAGTTCCACTACAACCGCTACCTGACGAGGAGGAGACGCATCGAGATCGCCCACGCCCTGTGTCTGACGGAGAGACAGATCAAAATCTGGTTCCAGAACAGGCGCATGAAGTGGAAAAAAGAAAATAAAACTGCCTGCTCCGGTTCCAGCAGCCAGGAAAAACCAGATGCGGAGGATGACGAGGAGGAATGAAAGGGGCGAGAGGTGGATGCTGGAAACGTGGAAGCCCACGCGAGAATAAAAGGGGGGAAAAACACACAGGAAAAGACTATATATTAAAATAGATAAACGATAAGCGCATAAATAATTAAAAACCCTAGGAATGTTACATTGTGTTTCCTGACACTGAAGAAAATACTACCTATATTAAAGTCTTTTTTTTTTTGTACAATAGAATGACTATCTACCTATTAAATGTGGCTTTAGAGTCAGAATAGACACATTTTTCTATGTGAGTCTTCCTATAGTACAAGTACTTTGTAAATCTCCGTTTGTACTTCGCTGTGTACTTTTTGGTATGAAGTAACGTGGTCGTGTTTAGCACCTTTAATTTAGAAAATGTGACCTGGAAGTCTGAATGCAAATTATACTTAGCGTATATAGTCCTGTACATAATACGAATGATTATCGCGCCTTCTCACTGTAACCTCTGTGGTTATTTTCTCCTTGCTATGCTCTTTTGTCTGTGTATATTTTTACCTGGATTTCTTCCTTGTTCAAGTCTCTACGGAAAAAAAAAGAAGAGGAATTAATATTGTGCTACGTAAAATGTTGTATATCAAAGTAGCAAATTATTTAATGGCGACGCGTTGCTTTTTTTTTTTCCCTTGTCTGTGATTATTATTCTTCGAAATAAAAAGGAAATCTCCAATAATCTACCATCGCGTTGGGTTCGTTCCTTTTTTTCTTATTACAAATAACACACGGGATTTTGGAATTGCATTTTCCCATGTAAAATATACTAAAAGATCCTTTTAGATTAATACATGCCCCGATCTGTCATCCTGAACTTCTCGCCTTTTTTTTAGGACAGCCGCTCCATTCAAAATTTTAGTACCTTTTCAATTAATTTGGCGAATATACTGGCATATAATTGATATTCGGGGCTCTCGAAAATGCGGGCTGGTCTCCTTTCTCTCTCTCTCTCTCTGTGATTGCGTTGGGGCTGGTACTGAAGAAGGTAAGAGCATAAAGGAGGAATGCAAAGAAGGCAGAATCAGCCCAAATAGTCTTTCCTCCCCTTCTTTTAATTGTCTTCTTCTTGTAACTAATTCGCAGAAAGCCAATCTATTTTACCGCACCTTTAGTATTTTTTTTTTTTTTTTTTTTAGAATCTCCCTCCGCCCTTCAATTACTTTACTGCGGACTGGAACCCTTTCATTAGCTCCAAATAATGTTTAGCATCAAAGCACGCATAAAATAAATTAAAGCAATTAAACGCAGGAAGAAAAAAAAAAATCAACAACGCGAAACAAAAGGCGAGTAAATTTAAGCACTTGCGCGGGGGAGCATCCTCCGCCGCCCTCACCCCCTCCCGCCCCTGCCTGTTTATTTACATTGCCAGGCTGCGCAGGGAAGTCGCGGATTCCTCCCGCGGAGGCTCCACGTAATTTACTCCACAAACGCGTTGCGCAAGATGCACAGGGAGGGGGGAAAAAAAAGCAGGCAGCCTTGGAAGGACTCGGCGATGGCAGCTTTCCACCTTCTCCCCTTCCTACCCTCTCTGCCCCTCTCCTTTTCCACCACCCACCGCCACAGATGACTTCATGTCCTCAGCGAAGGCGCCCAGGGCATCCTTCAGCAGGATTTAGCAAAAATAAGATGCCACGTCAAGCATCTCGCGCCCACATCTGTAATACAGATTTGCGGTAGATGCTGCATGTACTAATTACGGGAAGGCCATTATTAAAGGCAGCGGCTACTACGGCTTTTGCAGAGTGAAATTCCCACTTGAAGGGAAGGGACAAGAGAGGGAAATCTCCCTTTTCCCTGGGTGAAATCCCTTGGTGCGATGTCTTTGCGCTCAGTGCATAGCGGGGATGGGGGGAGGGGAAAAAAAAAAAAAAGCAGCATTTCCAGAAATTTCCCCCCCGCTCCTGGCCCGCTGGCTGCCCCCCTGGCACGGACCGCGGCGGTCGGGGGGTGGGAGCAAGAAGGAATTGAGGAGAATTCCATGAAAAAAAAGGCGAAGCAAGTCCCACCGGCGCTTTAATATGCCCAAGCCGGGGCAGCGGTTTACCGGCGGGGTAACCCACCTTGCCAGAGCATCGCCCCCCCCCCCCCCCGCGCGATAGCGGAGCCGTGGGGCGACCCGGGCGGGGTCCCGGCGGCTCCGTGGGGGATTTTGGCCGTAGGGAGCCCGGCAGGCACGAACCCCGCCGGCTCGGCTCTGCCCAGGGCATGGGCACTCCGGCCACGCTTGTATTGCCTTTATTTGCCTCTTTTATTATTTTTTTTTCCCCCTGAAATCTGCTAATTGCCCTTTTCAGCAGAAAGGAGCCCAACTGCGGGGGAAAAAAAAAAAAAGACATCAAAAATCCCACCCGAACCCCACTGTTTTACTGTGCCTTTCCCCATTTAAAAGCCAACCCCAACCCCAAGCTCTTTATTCTGGGGGGGCTGTTACTGCTCATAGCCTAACGTGTGAGGCGTTATTCGATTATTTCTCTCCAACACCCCCCCCATGTGCAACCAAGGAGGGGGAAAAAAAATAATCCCTGAACCCCCTTTCATATTCTTTTATTTTTGTTTAAAAAAAAAGATGGCGGCTAAGAAAAAGACTGCTGTTAAACCGGTCATGAAGAAATGCAATAAATTCCTTGTTGTTTTATGAAAATTTACAACTTTGTGATAGAACTTTATGAGTGGCTGGGTTCTGGGATTGGCCAGAGCCGGTCATGTGGACTGCTAACCGTGAACATGAACTTTTTATTATTTCCCATGTGGTTATATTGCACCATTCTTCTGTCCGCTGCACCTTGGGTCGGATCAGTGTCCTCTATAGGGCTCTCGCCTCTTTACATTTTTTTACTTTTGTGTATAAGCTCGATAGGGCTGAAACAGGGGAGAGGGGAGGGGGGACGCCTATAGACACATCCACACGCACACACAGACACCCACCTCCGCACACACACACAGCAAAAGAGTTATATGATTTTTTTTTGTTTAATTAATTTTTTTTAATTCCTCTGTTAATTTGCCTGCTGATTTGGAATCTCAGTAGTAATGGAGGGGCAGAGGAGATTCTGGACCGAGTGGAGGCTATCATTTTTCAAAGAGGGAAGTTACTCCATTTTCTATGCAAATGACAGAAATGCAAGAAGCTCTCACAAGTCAGAGAGGCAATCGACGGCTATCAGGTTGGGACAATATTTGTCAGCTAACAGATAAGCAAACGCTGTCTCTCCCTCCCTATATATTTTACTTATACCACAGAGATGGACGTCAAAAGGTAAGGGAATAATATCTGTTTCTCTTCATTTAATTTTTTCTTTGAGGAAATGCATTTGTCAAGCTGCCTTTTCTATTCCATTTCCCATCTCCCTCTCCCCTCTACCCAGGAAGGGGGAATAGAGAGAAAAGGGTGGGGTGATG
Source organism: Phaethon aethereus (assembly GCF_964289735.1). Lineage (NCBI taxonomy): Eukaryota > Metazoa > Chordata > Aves > Phaethontiformes > Phaethontidae > Phaethon > Phaethon aethereus. Next base: position 4,907,009 of record NC_138601.1, read on the forward strand.
AAGAAGGGAGGCACTGGAAAAAATCAGGGGTGCTGGAAATCTGTTTAAGTGGCAATTTCCCCGAAAAAGTGTAGCGCAAAGGTGAGAAAAAGAAAGAAAGGGAGAGAGAAAGAAGAATAGGAGGAAGGTGAAGAAAGAAATTGAGAGAAGGAAAGAAAGAGAAACCAAATAGAAAAAATATAAGAGAGAAAGAGTGCGAAAGAAACAGAGGAAGAAAATAAGAAAGGAAAAAAACAAGAGAAAGAAAAATAAAATAACGGAATAAGAAGGAAAAATAAAGCCTGTAAGGTCACCTGGAGGTAGTAGACTTGGAATGAAGGATTTTGCAGTAGCTCGGTGACGGAGGCTTTTAGATACTGCCTTTAAAAAAATACCAAACCCTTTGTGGGTAGTTGTCGTGTTTTATTTTTTTTTTCCCCTCGCAGAATCTCTTGCCAGTTTGCCTGTCTTCAGGCGAGCCCAGTAATTTGGCGAAGTTTGTGTGGAAGCCAGTTGGGTTTTGCGTTGCTCTCCAGGGTCATTATTATGTGGGTGGTTTCTGCGGAGAGGGCAGATCGCGGCAGTCCTCGGAAATAAGGGTCTGGAAATTAGTTTCAGGGAAAAAAAAGGGGGGGGGGGAAACAAAAAAAAAAAGAGAGAAAAAAAAAGATAATAAGAATGAAGCCAACCCAGAGCGCAGCGCTGTCATTGTATTTTTTTTTTTCCCCTCTTGAAACTCCCAAATGAAGCTGACGTTGCGATGCAATAAACCTCCTTGTATTTAATTGCGTTCTGCAGTGTTAAACGGGGCTTTACGGCTTTCCCGACCGGAATCCCGGCTTGGGTTTCAGCCCCGCGGTGTGTCGGTGCTTTTCCACACCAGGTTGTGTGCAAACCTCCCTCTGCTCTGCCTGTCTGATACCCTAACGCTCGCCTTCGTGTGCAGGGAAATGTTTGTCCGGAGATGCCCGTCATTTTAAATGTGTTTTTTTAGATTTTTTTCCCGAGATTTCAAGGGCTCTGTGTGTGTGAAATGTAGTACTAATTGCTACTGTTACGAGGTGATTTTTAAATAAGGCAATCTAAGAGCCTGTGTGCGTGAAGCGAGATTGAGTAAGAAGAGATTCATTACTTAAGCATAAACCATTTTATGACGTGACGATTTATCTCATAAACTGACTGTGCCTGAATATTGTGCGGACAAGAGTAAATGATTGCAAGCCGTGGAAATAATAAACAGAAAGTCATTTTTAAAAGCTATTTCTTCCCGAACCTGTTACATTTTTCATAAATCACGGGGGGGGGGCGGAATTAATGCCGGTTCAAAGGCCTGTTCTCCCTTTTCCTAAGTCTCTCCGTACCCGGTTTGGTTTGTTTGGGGTTTTTTTCCTTCTTCGTAAGGGAAAAAAAAAATTAAATTAGAAACCTTACTCCAAAAAGCTTTTATGCCGATTCTTCCACATCCTGCGTGGGCAACCACTTGTGGAAACCACGCACTTCGGTGCGGGCGGGTCTTTTTAACCATTTCAGCCCCATCCGACGGTGGGTGACGGAGAAACCCCCGTACACCCCCGGGATTGGGGTGTCCGCGCTCCTTCCCAGCGGGGCTCCCCTCCTGACATCCTCCCCTGCTTGTTTATTGAAGAAAATGCCATGCGAGGGGGTGGCGGGCGGGCCCCCCCCCCGCAGTGCCGGCCCCCCCTCGCCCCGGGGCTGCGGGGCTCGCCCATTCCCCGCCGTTTGCTGCCATCTACCGTCGGCGGCAGTGGCCGGCGGCTCCCGGGGGGGGCTTCCCGCCGCCGCTGCCCCGGCGGGGGGGGGCGTGTGGGGGTGTGTGTGGGTCCCTGCTCTCTCCTCGGCCGGCCGGAGGGGCAGCCCCCCCGGCAGAGCCCGGCCCCGCTTCAGCCTTGAGGCCCTGGTGCCCCGCCGGGCATTGCAGGCGGGAGATGCGCGTGGAGCGGTACGTCTGGCCTTGAAGCGCCCGATCTACACATATAGGATGCTCTCGCACGTATATGCGCCCTCACACGTGAGCTACGGACACCCCCCATGCGTGTTTTGACCTATACATCCCCTCCGACCCTATGCTGATACGCGTGTACAGCTGTACGCCTGTTCCGCGCCACGCGTGCCAGAATCTATACGTGCACGCCGCTATCGAGACCCGCATCTATCTATCTATATGCAGGGAAGATGAAAGGTAGCTGGTGGGTTGCTGGGCATGAAGGCGAGCGGAGATGTTGTAAAATGTGATGCAATACCGAGGTAGGAGGCGGGGGGGTCTCAGCTCCTCACAGCAGGCAGAGGCGCTCGCATTTATTTATTGCTTCGAGTGGTCATTTCGGTGGGGTCTGGAAAGGATTCGTCAAGTCGTGTAGACGGAATTGAGGTGGTTGCTGGGGAAGGAGCGGGGAGCGAAGGCGGACGACGAATCACTTTTAAGTTACTGTAGGCTTTGAAGGGACAATGCGTGTCTGTGATTTTAAAAGGTTTCTCTCTCGCCCTCCCTCCCTCTCGCTTTCTCCCTCTCGTTTTCTCCTTCTACCACACAGTTTCCTGGCAACTGTTTACGTCTGGACTAGGGACATTTTCTCGAAGAAAGTGAGATGCCCAGGGACTATGTTAAAAAAAAAAAAAGGAAAAAAAAGAGAAGGGGAGAGGGGAAAAAAAAAGTTTCTTTTGACCAGCAACAGCCACGATTAACTTGTTCCATGCTGTAATTCCCAGCACCCCCCAGCACTCGCCCTCCGCATTACATGAGCCGTCTCGCCTTTTCCTCTCCTGCTTTACCAATATTATTTGACCAGCAGCCCCCCTTTCCCCTTCCCAGGGCTTGCTTTCGCGGAAATACTCTGGTCTGGATTGACTCCCCCAATGCCCCTCTTACCCCTCCTTCCCTCCCCCTCCTTTTTTTTTTTTGTTAATAATTAGCTGCACTCTTTAATGGAACAATGGTAGATTATTATTGCTTCTTTGCAAAGATCCCATTAACAAGGTTATTATGCAGTGCACGGGAAGTCAGGTAAATTAAACTTAAATTGCTGGAAATTAAGTTTCAGGCGGTTATGCGCGGGGAGAGCGGGTATTTTTTTGCACCTTCAGGGATCACTGTTTTAAACGTTCCAGCCCTGGAGCTGTATATGTCTCTGTCGGGCTTTTTTCCGATGTGATTTTGGGTGTGCATGAGCGTTACAGGGGAGGCTGCTCTGCTGCCAATGGCTTTCTATGTCTGACTCCAGGAACAAGGGTTTTTTTCAAGTGTTTTCGTGGTGTTGGCTTGACTTTATGGCTGCAATAAGTCCCTCGGTAGGGAAACCCCCGCTGGGTTCTCACTTCAGAAGGATCGGGAATTCCAGCTCCACATGAAAAAAAGAGAGTTTCATTTTTTATTGGAACCAACTGCACTGAACTTTCTACCAAGTTCTTCGCAGGTTTAGCTTTCACACAAGCAATGCTCTGTTCTGTTTGCATTTCGAAATATTTGGGTCTTGTTTTAATCCCCTCATCTATCTGCCTGGCTCTGCTTGGTGGGGTTTGGCATTTGCTGGCCAGGAAAGCAGAGCGACAAAAAGTGGGACCTTCCTGGGCAGAGAGCTGGGATTGTGCATACTGTAAATACTTCTCTTTATCTTTATTTATACCCTGCCAGTTGAGTGATGTCTGTCAGGAGGGGAAAGCCGGCTTCCCCGCGCAGGGAAATGTGTTATACCACCTTCTGGTGTCTTTTGCAACTTCCCGGCTTTATTGCTCCTTCTTAGAAAACCCTGAGCCTGTTTTTGAGGAGATGAGGCCAAAAACTGAATAAAGATGTGTCCATCGGTGCCCTCAAAGACGGGTCTGACTTAAAGGCTACTGTATAAGCTCGCTTCTGCAACCGGTCTTGCTCTGTGGCTGCCTCCCTCCTGGCTGGGCTTGGGCGTCCAAAGAAAATACATTGGCAAAACCGGTCTCAGATTTACCTTCGGACTTTAGCGGGGAAGGCAGGAGGGTGTCTGTTCAGCCGTTACACTAAAAACCCAACGTTTAATTTTTTTAAAATTTAATTTTATATATTTATTTAAAGCTATGGAACTGGGAATAGAAACCACCTCTGTGCTAAACATTCAATTCTCTGAGATTTAGTGCGGTTTAAGACCTCTGCTCCTATTTACATGTATTATAGGTGGCAAATCAATTAGACCGCGGGCCTGACCCTGCGGAAGACGAAAACTATAACAGACATTGGGTTTTTTTTTCACGTTGGGAACCAGGTTCTCTTCTTTTCTTTTTCTCCCCCAAATAATCATCTCTAGGGCCATCCTTCTTCTAAGGGGCAAGACGAATTATTTTTTATCTGTAGCGCATCTAAGATGTCAGCAATAAGCAATTAGCAAGCGGTCAGCTTCAATTAGTGCATTTTTATTTTCTTTTCAGTGTCGATTGTCAAATTACGTAAAAAGCCGGTTTTAGCTACAAAGGTACTAGGATGAGCAGTATTTTAATACGGCAAAACTCGGAAGGGGGGATGTCTTTTCCCAAATTGTTTCGAGGGATTTATTTGCAGAGCAATCATGAGAAGTGAGAGAAAATATTAGAGCAAACATTTTCAGCAGATGTACTCACGCATTGAATTATCAGGACATCCCATTTCTTAGCCCCAAATTTGCATGCGGAGGTGATCATGCCAGATAATCGCTGGTTTTGCAGAGCTACAAATATTGCGTAACTCTCTAATCAAATGTATGAGCTGTTCGGCTCCTGCAAAGCAGTTAACTTCAGGCTCTCATCCGATCCTTTTTTTTTCTTCTTCTTTAGTCATCGTTCCCTTTCAGTGTCACTTTTTTTTTTTCCTTGCATACCAATAAAGCAGATCTACGTAAGTTTGGGTCCGTTCCATACACAAAGGGAAACTCTGCAAGAACAAATATAAGAGATATCAGTCAGAGAGGGGGTGGAGGATGGAAAACTACTTCCTTTGCATGTTATTTCCTTGAATTATAAGGGTTACGTTTCTGTCGAAATGTTCATTGCAGCCGTGGCATGAAACAATCTTGGCTTTGCTGCTGTAAACATGATGTTTAAAATAAATTAGCTCGTAATAAGATACCAGTTTCGTAGATACTTAAAGCTCCGTCAGAGAGAGCCGCATTGGCAGCTCTACAGACACCATGTAATACATGTAATTCTAGATTTGTAGCACACACATTCACAGATTCAAGTACAGGGGAGTGTGTATTATAAGGCGTGTCATTTCACTGCATATAAGACCCGACAGGCAGATGGCTACAAATTCGGACAGGAAACAAATCCTTGATAAACCGCGAATGATCGAGGGACAGTCCTGGGTTTAATTTAGTTGGATTTTTCGGATTTTTTTTGTTTGGTTATTTTTTTTTCCCTGTGAGATGCCTCTGCTTTTCCCATTTGGAAAAAAGGGGAAGGCGACGATCAGGGTTCCAACTCTACCTTGAGCAAACAGGGATCTGAGCGGGGGGTGCACCAGGTAGAGAGGAGCACATCTCTGGCAAAGCCGAAAGAGGCAAAGCTCCGAGCAAAGTGCAGCTCTTAGGGTGACCGGGAATTGCTTGAGACTTTGGGAATTATCCCTTCCAGCTTTTTCACTTTGCAAAAATAGGTATTTTGCGGTGGGGAAGGGCTCAAAGCGGGGATGCAAACCCGCGGGGTCTCTGCGCACCTCCAAGGCAGCAGCCCCATCACACTGCCAGCTTTCCTCTCGTTAAAAAAAAAAAATCAAAACATCTCGATCGGTAACAATCAATAAACTCAGCTTTTGACCCAAGGCTTCCTTTTAGCCATAAAAGGTCGGGCATAGGTTTGGTATTAACAAAAAAACGCAAGAGGGCACAATGCGGTACCGGACTCCGGAGGAGATCGGGATTTAGCAAGGGATAAAGGGAATACTTCGATTTTCCATTTATCTCCCGAATACGGAGCTTTTGCAGAAAAAAAAAAAAAGGAAGGAAAAAGATGCAATACGTGAAAAGCGAAGGTTTGGTTCAAGCGAGCGCAGCTTTCCTGAGTAGGGAATGCTAATCTATGGTAATGAGACAAACATGAACCGAAATAAGTTGTCAAAACCGATTTCTTCTCCTATGGCAAATCTAAGTTAATCAACCCGGCGGGATCTCCTCCTTGCAAAGTTCACGCAGACACAAAAAACTTTTTTCCTTTTTTTTTTCTTTTTTTTTTTTTTTTGGTTTTGTTTTCTTTAACTGTAGCAAAGTACCCAGACATTTCAGGACGATTTGCAAGCACTAGGGGTTAAAGTTTGCCGAATGCGAATAATTAACTTCCCCCCCCACTTACAGCGGGTATTTATATACTTTATATGTGCGTAAATGTATATAGGCGCGCACACCGCCGTCCGCGCAGACGGGCTCTCGCACACCCCCGCGCCGAGCTCCGGGGGAGCGGGGGGGGGGGGGGGGACCGGGACACGTTTATTTATTTATGAAGCTCCGAGCGCGCCGGGAATGATTCTTTCGGCAGATATTATATATTTGGTTAAGGGGGTGCATTTCTGTTGTTTAAAAGGGAGGGAAGAGGGGGTGGATGGTTTGTTCTTGGGGTCCCTGGTGCAATCTCAGCTCCTCATGGGTGCTATTTTGCAACCTCAGGCGCCTGCTATTGGTCAGCCCATGATCAGATGGTTGTATTTCCTTGTGTCCCTCGCTGGCACCACGCCATCTCCCTTCAGCTAAAACCCAATCTCCGATATACTACTAATAGCTAAACCACTTGGACTATAAAACACAACAAATCATAAAGCCGGGAAAGGACGGCGGGCTCTTTCCAATGAGTTCTTATTTTGTCAACTCGACCTTCCCGGTGAGTCTGGCGGCGGGGCAGGAGCCCTTCCTGGGACAGATCCCGCTGTATCCCTCGGGCTATGCGGATCCTTTGAGGCACTACCCCACCACCTACGGAGCCACGGGCGTCCAGGAGAAGGGCTACACCTCCTCTCCTTACTACCAGCAAAGCAACGGAGCCTACACCCGCAGCTCCGCCTGTGACTATGGGGCCGGCGGGTTTTTCAGGGAGAAGGACCCCGCGTGCGCGCCCCCCAACCTGGACGAGGTGCCCTTCGCCCCCGAGCCGCGCAAGTCGGACTGCGCGCAGAGCAAAACTGTGTTCGGAGAGAGCGAGGAGCAAAAGTGTTCCGCCCCGGTTTACCCCTGGATGCAGCGGATGAACTCTTGCAATAGTGAGTTTACTCTTTTACAGAAATAAATACATCAATCTCCTCCCCCCCTTTCTTATTTGTTACCGCCAGAGAGCGAGCGGGCGAGCGGGGGGAGCAGGAATAAGATTCACTTTAGAGCCCAAACTTCCAGCGGGGAAGTTGGGCGACACGAGAGGCTCCAACTTGCTCCTGACACGCACCAAAACTTCACGCCGCTGAAGTGTTTTCTCCCAGCACCCCCCCCAGCTAAAAAGTTTGTCCCCTATTTAAGCCCCAATACAGTATTTCTCCACACACCCCCTTTCTTTTTTTTTTTTTTTTTTTCACATTCCAGTTTGCGTGTCACTCAGCTACAACGATTTGTCTCTGTCTTCCCCCCACACGCACAGGGAGATATCTTTTCTAAATCAGATCTGGATGACTTTACACACGCACGGACCCACACCCCCACGCAGCTCCCTCTCTCGCTGGCTGCCCGATCTGGAGTTAAATAATATTAAAGTGTTTAAATATTCGAAGGGAGAGGGCTACATTTTTAATGAAACTCGCACATAATGAAAAGTCTGCCTGGGGAGAATTTTTTCCCCCTGGTGATATATGACTTCTTTAAGTGCTGTTTCCTCAATCAGAAAAAAAAAAAAAAAGAGGGGGGAAAGAAAAATAATAGAGGCTCACCACCCTCCTTCCCATGTTTAGATGCATTTGTTGCCTTTTAAGTTCCAAATTGATGTCCATTAGCGCGGGGACATAAAGTGTTGTGTCCTCTTTAATGTAGAGTTTGGGCAGATCGATTCACTTCATTATTGCTTAAATGCTCAGATCTATTACAGTTGCCGGTAGGGTGGAAAATAGCGAGGGCGGGCGAGGGGGGAGAACACCTTGCGATTTTTCATCCCGGAATAAGATAGATCTTGCCCTGTCTCCCCAGCCCTGCCTGCAGCCTGGCAAGTTCAGCATTAACCCTTCTGCCCGGCTGCCTGCAGCGCGGCTGCGGATCCTCCGCGGGTGCGGCCCGGCCGGGCATCCCCCCCTGCTCGCACGGAGGGGCTCATGGCGATGGCATTGGGGTTGCTCAAAGCCTTTGGAGGGCAGGGGAGCGGGCACACACCCCTCCGCGCACAGCGGTGCGGGGCGTAGCATCCCCGCGGATTATCCAGCATCTCCGCGGCTCATCCAGCATCTCCGCGGCTCCACTAAACCTCGGGGCTTTCCCCTCTTTTTCCTTCCCTCTCTCTCCCCTCCCCCCTTTTTTTCCCACCTCCCTATTTTTTCCCTATTTTTTTCCCCTATTTTTTTTCCTATTTGTTTCCTATTTTTCTTGCGGGTGTCACAGGTTCCTCCTTCGGGCCCAGCGGCCGCCGAGGCCGCCAGACCTACACCCGCTACCAGACGTTGGAGCTGGAGAAGGAATTTCACTTCAACCGCTACCTGACCCGGCGCCGGCGGATCGAGATCGCCCATTCCCTCTGCCTGACGGAGCGGCAGATCAAAATCTGGTTCCAGAACCGCAGGATGAAGTGGAAAAAAGAGAATAAATTGCTCAACTCCTCGCAACTGAGCGCGGAGGAGGAGGAGGAGAAAACGGCAGAGTGAAAGTATTATTTAAAACACACACAAAAAAAAAAAAAGAAAAAAATTAGAGAGGGAGTGAGTGAGTGTGTGTGAGAGCCGAGAGGATGAGGGGGGAGCGGGCTGGCTGCGAGGACAGGGAAAACCTGCACGTTGGTGGGACAAGTCCTCTGCAGCAGCGGCAACAGCTAGAAAGTTTGGGCCACCAATGCCATGGACTCGTGTTCCCAGTGATCTGTCGTGTCCAGGAAAAAAAAAAAATCAGGCTTCTAGTTGCGTTTTTAATTTTTTTTTCCCTTCCTAGACCTCTCTCCCCTCCCATTCCACCTCCCGAAATGAAATAATAATAATAAAAAAGTGAAGAGAGAGAGAGAGAAGGAGGAAAAGAAAGGGAAAGAGAAAAGACAAAAAAAAAAAAAAAGGACTCCTACCCCTGTTTCTACCCTTGGTGTCACTGTTAGTAATCTGCTAACTCTTGTATTTAATGGAAGTGCTGCAATATATGTCATTTGGGGTGTTTATTGTCTTAATTTTGTAAAAATGTTTCATGCACGGTTGACATAGGATTTTTTTTTCTCCTTTGGTAAATTAATCAAGCCCTGGGGTCTTTGTAATTAGTTTTTTGGGTTTGTTTTTCTTTTTTTTTTTTTTAAGGAAAATCTACTGAAAGAACGAGTACTACCTAAAAGGATGCAAAAGCAACAACAACAACAAAAAGTTATATTTTATTAATTTTTGTACGTGTTGTGTTTGAAGCTTGTCTTAGGTATGAACATGGAATTCTCTAATAAAAACAAAGTCTTCGATCTCACGCACACCACCCTGTCATTATTATTATTATCTTTCCCTTTTCCAGGGGAACTTGCCATTCTTAAGGAGCAGAGAGTGGTAAAGAAAGCCTTGCTTCTCTCTGTATGACACTGTCTTCTAATCTGCAAGGACAAGCAACTCCAAGCACACGGAAGTTACAGTGGAGAGATAAATCTGGTTTTCCCTCTTTTTGTCTAATCTTAAATGGAAGACCTTTCACCAATAGTATTTCCTCGCTGACATTCTGCTTTAGTATCGCTCTTTTTTATTGTTACACTACAAAGAGTTATGACGAAACGCTCTCCATATACATAATAAATCAAGGAAACAGGCAAAAATATGCTCTCATTTATCTACCAAAGATACCTAACATTTGCCTAGCATCTTTCAAACATCTGGTCCCTTACTTCACATCCCCAAATCAAAGTGAAGTGTATTGCAAAAAAGTCCAGATTTCAAGGGAATTTGCCCTGCGAAACGAGTAGCTTCTCAGCTCCAGGAATATCGCCCCCATTTAAGGGGGGAAAAAAGGTGGAAAAAAAATCTAAACTAAGTCTCATGAGCTCTTTTAGAAGAGTAGATTTTTATTTTCGCTTGAAAGCGTTTTCAATGGCTCCTTCGGAGAGGCTGACTTCGCTCGGGATGGGATGGGGAACGCTTCTGCTCCGCACCAGAGAGGAATCTCGTGCATGCAAATAGCAAACTTTTCCTGGGTTTTGGGATTTAAACGAGAGGAAGTGCTTTTTCTGCTGGGGATTTAGGACTGGAAGCAAGCGACAAGCCCAGCCTTATTTCGGATACCGTTTTCTGCAGCTTTACGGGGGGAAAACGCGATGAAACAGTATTGCTGCCTCCCACCCCCTTTCCCCACGACCCACAAGAAATACCTATGTATGAATGCAGCCCCCCATGTCACAAGCTGGTTTAATGTCAGTCACTTTTAAAATCAATTCATGCAGAAGCTTCGCAGCTGTAGGACATTTACTATTATTGCCACGCTTTTCATTGCCCGTAATTATTATAATTCTATGTCACTTTCAATATGGCGCATAATTTCCAATGAGTTGCAGACAAGCATATGAAATTCCTAAACTGCTTTGGAAAAAAAAAAAAAAGAAGAAGGAAAAAAAAAAAGAGAAAGTAAGGCTTAACAAAGCACAGCTCTTTCGCAACGTTTTTAGCAATTTCAGAGTGCTTTTGCTCCCCAATATTCCTTTCAGGTTAGCACATGGAAAGGAAAAACAACGTGGCACAATGCTGTGTTCAAAGAGGACGTGAAACGCTCAGGAACAAGAATATCCTAAAAGCAACGTTGTCAACCAGTTCCACCGGCTGGACTTTCCCTCCTTTTCCTTTACCCCCCCTTCCCCCTTCTTTCCCCCCCCTCCAGAATTAAGCTGCGACCGCATCGCTGGCTCCACGCTCAGCGTGCAAGAAAGCTCGACTTTTCTGACAATAACCACGCGAAATAAACCCAAACAGCCCCGCTCCCCCCCCCCAGCCACGCCGCAGCTTCGCCTCGGGCCCCCCCCCGCTTCAGCTAGGAACAGAGAAGACCACCCGGCCCCACGGCGACCCGGCGCCTCGTCCCTCGCCGCCGCTCAAACTTCCCCGCTTATAAAGGAAGACATTAAAGAGTTTAATAAAGAGAAGGAGCTGGGCGACGAGACCCACGCGGGGAGCGCGGACACGCGAGCCGCGGCAGGATTTTTCTCACACCACCCCCCCGCCCTTTTATCTCCGCGTTGATTTTTAGGAAGGAAAAGGAGAAGAAGAGCGGGGAAGGGGGTGCGGAGCAGCGGCCGGCGGGGGCGGTTTTGGGGGTGCGGGTCCTGTGTGTGTCCGTATGTCCCCCCCCGCCCCGGGGCGCGGTGCGTGGCCCCGCGCGGCCGGCAGGTGGCGCGCTCCGCCAAGGCGGGGGGCGAGCGCGCGCCGGCGCGCCCGGGGATTTGGGGCGCCGCGCACCGACTCGGGCCTAAACGGCTCCGCGATCGTCATTATTTGTAACCATAGAGCATGAATTACCTCTTGAGGTCATCAGTGAGAATTTACGACTGGTCAACAAAAGCACGTGATTCCCAAACGCACCCCCACCCTCCCCCCATATTTGGCCGCATACATAGCAAAAACGAAGTACAGTGCATTGCTATAATTCATTAATACATCATAAATCGTCAAGCACAGGGTTATAACGACCACGAGCCACAAATCAAGCCCTCCAAAATAACCCAAATGAGCTCTTACTTTGTAAACTCGTTCTCAGGGCGCTACCCAAATGGCCCCGACTATCAGTTACTAAATTATGGGACCAGCAGTTCCATGAACGGTTCTTACAGAGATTCAAGCACCATGCATTCCAGCTCTTATGGCTACAACTACAATGGGATGGACCTTAGCATCAACCGCTCAGCCTCCTCTAGTCACTTTGGGGCTGTGGGGGAGAGCTCCCGCGGTTTCCCTTCTCCAGCTCAGGAGAGCAGGTTTAGACAGGCGTCTAGCTGCTCCTTATCTTCTCCCGACTCCCTTCCCTGCTCCAACAGCGAGAGCCATGGAGGCAAACCCGCCCCGTCCCCCTCCGACCAAGCTACTTCTGCCAGCACCACCAACACAAATTTCACAGAACTAGACGAGACCAGCGCGTCCTCGGGAGCCGACGAGGGCACTCCACTAAGCAGCAGCATCCCCCGAGCGCAGGCAGAGCCCATCGCGACCTCCACCGCAGCAACAGAAGGGCAGGCACCTCAGATATTCCCTTGGATGAGGAAACTTCACATTAGCCATGGTACAGCTACTTCTTTTTCCCTCCTTCGCGGTGTTGTTGTTTATTTTCGCACGCCCCTCTCTCTTTCTCTTGTGTTGTGGTGTTTTGTTTCTGTTCTTTTTTTAATTATTATTATTTTTCCTTCCCCCCCTTTTCCCTCCCCACTCCCTTTTCTCCCCCCCCCCTTCTCTCCTTCCTTTTATTCGGTGGAGGCGCTTTGGTCAGAAACGCAGCTATTTATTGCTTTTGTATTTCTTGCTCTGATCGCTGCTTTAAAGCTGCCTCTGGCGCCTGGAAGGGGGGGGGGCGATTTTATTTTACTTTCGCTATTCTTGCCGCGAAATGTGCGCTTATTTCAAGCTCCTAGCTCTATGCGGATGGTGGGAGACGGTAATTTAAAAATTGAGGGAAGGGGGTGTTCCTGGGGGGGGGGAGAGAGAGAGGAAAGGAAAGAATTGACCATTAAAATGGCATTATATGCACAGATGGGTCTCTCAGTCCTTTCCTACTCTTATTTTGCTGGATGTATTCTTGACAATCTGCTCCTGACAAAACCAAAATTGCGAGGGGATACAGGGGGAATAGCGAGCCCCCCCCCCCCGCCCCCGCCCCGGTTTTCTCCTGGAGAAAAGAAAGCAGCATTAAATCTGCAAACAGACCCAGAAACATCCAGGCAGAGGCGAAAAAGGGAGATTTCAAGAACCTCGCTTCTCCAGTTAAATTATGAATATTGAGTTGCGAATGTCGGTTCTGGAGGGGCCAAGGGTGGGGGGTTTTACACGTGTCTGGGGGTGTGCGAGAAAGAGGGGGGGGTGTTATTTGGGGAATAAGCAGCTTTCCTAGCTGGTCGAAGGCGGCGAATATTTTACCTCGGTATTTAAAAAAATAATTTTAAAAATAGCCTTAAGGATCAAAAAGAAATAAATCCTAGCAGAAAGCAAAAACCCAAACCCCGCTGTTGTCCGTGTTATTCAGACATGACTGGACCAGACGGGAAGAGGGCGAGGACAGCGTACACTCGCTACCAGACCCTGGAGTTGGAAAAGGAATTCCACTTCAATAGATATCTCACCCGCAGGAGGAGAATAGAGATCGCTCACGCTCTCTGCCTCTCCGAGCGCCAGATCAAAATCTGGTTCCAGAACAGGAGGATGAAATGGAAGAAGGATAATAAACTGAAAAGCATGAGCTTAGCCTCGGCGGGCAGCGCCTTTCAGCCATAAATTCTAGAGGAGGAATATCGAGGAAAGAAGAGGAGACGAGGAAGAAACACGTAAATAAATAAATAAAGCGCCGCAGATCTTAGTTTCGGAGTACTGTACAGTGAGGCACCTTCTTTTCGGCATGTTGTTGATATTCTAAAACAACGCGTATGGTACCGTTATCCCAGGACTGAGTTAATGTCGTGTTCTGTTTTGGGTTTGTTTTGGGGGTTTTTTTAAATTTTTTTTAATTAAATTTTATTTCCAGATGCTTCTCATGCTCTTGTTGTTCTTATAAATGTATGTGTCCGTGCTCTCTTGATGCTTTCTGGAAAGCTAGCATGTTTTATGTGAGCCCTTTGAATGTTATAACTTATTTATAAATTGAGAACAGATACGATTGTTTGTTTATTTGTTGGTTTTGTTTGGGTTTTTTTTCCCCGTTTCCTGACTTTACTGCTGTTGGGTGAGTTCTTCTCTGCCTAAGCTAAAATCGGGGGTTCCTGCACTACAGTCGCAGAAAAAAAAAAAATCTTAGAAAAACAAACAAAAATGTGAAAAAAAAAAGAAAAAAAAAAAAGAAAGAAAAATCTCTTGTATCTTTCTGTCTTAAAATTGTCCAGTCTGTGTTTTAGTTCAAACTTCAGGCCAGGATTTCTAGTCCCAGGCTAATTCCGAGATGTACTCTTAGACGTGGATAAACTTCACTATTAAAAAAAAAAATGTACAAAATCGGACCAACAATAGAGTGCTCTAATGTTTGTAAATACTAGAAATATTTCTGATGTGACTAATAGACGGTTTGTAGTGGGCAGAGTGAATGCAATGTTATGTGTAAAAATGGCATCTGTCATGTCTAGCTGCCTGTTAGTACTTTGCCAATAAGCTTTTTGTATTTGTTTGTAGCTTTACTTGAAGTCAAATAAACGTTTCTCCTATTCACAAAGGCTCCCAGTTGCACTTTATACCCAACCTCTGAGACTTGCGGCACATGCTGAAGCCGGAGAGATGCCTGGCATGGGGCTGAGCCTGTGCTAGGAGCTCTGAGCAGAGCTGCAGCCTCTCCTTGCCAGCTCAAGAAACACCAAATATTCACATCAAATACCGTTCTGGCACCGCGCGGGAATAAAACACAACCCTCCACACTGCCCCAAACGCCGTCTCCCCCCAAAAAACACAGCCACCCCCCACATACACCGTATCAGACAAACTGGTTTCAAGTTTTTCCTCCAAGTTGCACTAACACGGTATAAACGCTCCCCCGGCAGATTTACGTGCATTTCAGGAACGGTCAGATCTCGATATACACACGCACATTCTAAAAGCGAGATTGTTATTTATATCCATTATTTATATCCACGTATATGTCCACGTAAAACTGTGTTCTATAGAATTACCGATCTGTGTGTTTGTATAGATACATTTATTCTCTCTCTTTCTCTCGCTCACATGTATATATAAAATACATTTCTGTGCTAAGCTGTACTCTCTCCGCTACCTCTCGTCCTCAGTTTATTGTGCTTTCTGCTTTTACCTCCTTAGTCTCTGGCTCAACATGTAAATAACAGCTCCCAGCTCTGTAAATACTGACAGTTACTACAACGAGTCATTTCGGCTGCAGATAATTTAACATCATCAAAGATGGCAAATGTTGCCATTTCGCTACCTAGGGAATCTAACAAGGCACGAGATACTCCGGTTTAAAGTCGCTCGGTTTGGCAAAACGCCACTGACATCTCTACAATACAGCTTAGGCTTTTTGTTCGTAGCAAGTAAAGTTGGAGCTTAAAACTTACCAAACTTAATCTCCCACTGTTTAGGTACTTCTTAAGTGATTTTGAGAGGGATGTGAAGTGGACTGTCAGATCCCAAACCATTTGCTCGCCTTCCCTTGATTTTTTTTTTTTTTTTTTTACCAATAGCAAACTATACCAAAAGTGGGTATGACATTTAGATGTCAAATGGATAGGGTTTTATCTAGAAGTTAGATCGTAAAAATCGCCCAGACCTCAGACAGATACCCCTCACTGGCTCTCAAAAGTCACGTGAGGTCCATAAAGTTAGTTTTATGGTTTTGGGGAGTTGACAATGTACAATATATTTCACATTCTCTAGAATGTTAAGTGACACTTTAACTGCTTGGTTTGGCTTGTAAGGGGCAGCAATGGGTGAGCACTTTTCCAGATGAGATAAACGTTGCAATTACAGGGAACATGTTTTGCGGGTCCAGTTTTCAGTCCAGGGAGCCAATAGACTGGAGTCCTGAAAGTAAGTTCTTCTGAAATATTATCTGCTTAAACTATTTTAAAGGGTTGATATGGCTAAAGGCTGAGCGGGGAGGACAGAGGGTCTGTCTCTCTTTCAGAGCTTTATTTCTCACTTTTAGAAGGTCCTAATTCTTATCCTCCCGAGAGCTGGCATTGCATTACGTTTCCACCACAGCTTCGAGGCCCGCAAGTAAACTTTGTGGAAGCGGGAGAAATAGAAAATCTGAAAAGATTCATTATTATCGCAAGGCAAACCCCAGCCCGTCTTTGCCGGGGGACATGTGTACTTCAGACAAAGTTTGGTTTTCTCCTTCCCCATGTAAAAAGGCTCTTGCTCGTTTATTGGAGGTGCCTCGGTGTGGCTTATACTGCTCGCAAATAGCCACAAATCTGGCCCCCGCCTTTGCCTTTCAACCAGCTATATTCTCTCTGTGCTCTTCAGGTTGTTAACACCTATTGATTTTAATTATTTTCACCTGCTTGCCAAAGAAATGTGTGCACTTTTTTTGCTGGTTTTTGGTTGGGTTTTTTTTTTCCTTTCGGCCTGTGTAGAGACCGGTTTTTTTTTTGCCCCGGGGCTTTTATAGTTTTCTTCTTTTGGTTTTTTTTGTTTGTTTGTTTCCTCTTGGGTTTCGGGTTTTTTCCCCAATAATACGAACGAGTGTCCTCATATTTCCGTAGTTCGTTTCTACCATATGGAGACACTGAATGACCGCTCTTATGTCTCCAGCCTGACTTGAAGTGCTACAGAAAAATAATCAGAGAGGCTGCGGTTTGCATACGGACCCTCCAAACCTCATTGACCCCCCCTGTATCGCACAGATCTCCTTCTCTCCCTCTAAGGGTGACGCCGCCCTGGCAAAGCAGGCAGCAGCCCTTTTCTTTGGGAAAATAAACAAGTTAGCGGGGAAGGGCAGGAGAGCGGAGCCGGCCATGGCTGGGGGCGAGGGGCTGCGGCGGGGGCTGCGACCCCCTGCTCCGGGGTGGGGCGGGCAGGTGGCCCCGGCGGAGGCTCCGGCTCCGCGGCCGCTCAGATAGAGTAAACCAGAGCAAAACAGAGCAAAATAGGGCAAATGGAGCAAAACAGAGGGGGGAACAAACCAACCAAAACCCAAACCTGGAGAGGTTGCTTTTTTTGAAAGCCAAGTCGGCACATCTGCAGCAGGGGTGGGGGGACACTTCGTCCACACCTGAACCAACTCACATCTACACGCCCCCCCCCCCGATCCTTAAAAAATAATTTAAAAAAAAGTTCAAAGCGGAGGTACTGGGGGAGTGGGGGGTTTCTAGAATTTGGACCAGTCACAAGCGTCTTTTTTTTTTCCCCCCCTCCTTTTTACGGTAAGACAACATTTGGTGGACACATGTCCGTCTCTTTTACACAAAGCAGAATGTCCCCCTTTAGCACACTTTGGAGATTGCTTTTCCTTCCTTGGGCTGTTTTTCCTGTCCTGCTCCATGTGTCTCCTAATATCTTTGCTATCATCATTTGAACTTCTGGCTTCTCCCTGGGCAGTCAGGGGGTGGCCAGCGCAACCCTGAAAAACCTCTGCTCTCAAAACCTGTAAACACAAATGCAAAAGCTGGAAATTCAAGGAGGGGAAGCAGGGTGCGGGGAGCCTTTCCTATTCAGCAGACCGGTTTTATGCTGAACAGCCTCTCCCTAACCTCTGAGCAAGCTGGGCGCCTGCTTTTCAGTTGATAATAAAGATATTTTACGGGATCCTAAAGGGCTTCAGTGGCATGGTCTTTAAAGGTGAATTTAGCCGCAGAAACAGGGCAGGCTGCAGGCGGATTGTCTACATGGGGTTAAAAAAGCTCGGAGGAGCGGGGGTGTGGGGAGAGGTGTGTGATCGTGCTGGGGTTAGACCGAGGGATGGCCTGCTAATTCTTTGCCCTCCTGATCTGTACTGGCGACTAGAAATCATTTGTACTGGTCCAAATGATGACGAGGGATTTAGGCAAGAAAAGTGACATCCCTTCACTTTAATGTATGTTTGAAAATGAAACCATACGTTCAGTGCACGCATGTTCCCACAAACACCGTGTTTCCAAAATATATTCATCCATCCTTATATCCATAGATCTATCCGTCCATCCATCCACCTCTCCATCCACCTCTTCCCCATCCATCATCCGCATCACTGTCCGATCCCCACTCAAAGATACTAGTTTTTTATATAGTCCAAGGCAAACTTTCCTTCCAAATTCACTCCGATCACAGGAGGCACAAGGTGGTTTTTTTCTTAATTACCACCATTTCTAATCTCTTGGCGTACACAACATGTTATTTCAAGGTGGTGGGGAGGGGGGATCAGACCAAGATAGCCAGACCAAGGGGAATTTGCAAAGCCGTTCAGGCAGGGGACATTGCAGCGAGGAGGAGATGTATGGGTGACAACAGGTAGCAACCCTGTGCCTCCCCCTTGATTTTAGCATCCTTGGCACAGGGATGGCACCAGGCCTGTGTCACAGCAGCAGAGCACGGACTGGATTTTCTTGCTGGCATAATAATACCATCCCCCCTCTCTTTCCCGTGGCTCCCAAGAAACCCCATCCTCTCTGTCCACGAAATCTGCTTTCTACCTGCAGCATGTGACATGGGTTTGGCATTCGTTAATTTTGTATTATTTGGGGGTTTTTTACACGCTGAGTTTTGGGGCTTTTGGAGTTTTTTCCTTCCCCTTCATGGTGTTAACTTCCAGCTTCCTGTGAGGCATAAGGAGGTATAATTTGCTACCATTTTACAGCCTGGAAGGGGTCACAGGTTTAGCACAGGCTTCCCCCCCACCATCCTTTAAAGAAAAAAAATCTCCCTGTTGCTGGTGAAAAGGAAGTATAAGGAGAGTAAACAGGAAAACGGAGCTCTGACCGTGCAGGTAGGCGGGGATTTTCCTTTGCATTTTTCATCGTTTCTCTCACTTTAATGGCATACATCAGACATGGGGCAATTAGTTCTTCTGCAGCTGTAGGAGACAGAATAAATAAGAAATGCTTTAATATCGGGTCTAAGAATATGGAGAATCTCTAGGACATAATTACTGCTTAGGAAAGACAATCTAATTTTTTAAACCTGGAGTTGTGCAGACCTTTATGCCATGACTCTGGGTACAGATGGGGAAAACCTCTGATTTAAGGACTCTCCAAAACTGAGTCCGGTGATGGCCTGGGTAGATGGGGGCTGTTTGCTGTGGACAGTCTACCGCAGCCTAGAGGAGCCTCCCCGTGAGCTCACCTGGCTCGCAGCACCTCTCACTTACTAAAAATGGGTGCAACCAGAGCCACTTTTGCCATTTTGCCCCCTTTCCCGTCTCTTTAGCCTCCTCCCATCCCTGAAGGTTTCCTGTTTCGTTTAGTGAATGGTGCATAAACCTCGCTGGTACTTTGAAAGGGAAAAAAACCCCAAACCCAAAAGCAGTTATTTCTCACCCAGGAACCAGCCCAGGCACCACAGACTGGAAGAGCCGAGCTGAGCATCAGCATTAATTACAGCCCCCTTTCAAGCCGCCTTTTGGGGCATCTCCCCAGGGCCTTGTGCCAGGGCGGGCGTGGGACCCCCATGCCCAGGCTGCTGCTGAAGAGCGAAAAAGATGAATTTTCACTCTTAAAATACCCATTTGGTTCCCAGGTTCGTTCAGCAATAAATGGGGGGGGCGGGGAGGATGCGTTTGTGAGCGGCACAGAGAGGTTTGGGGAGAGCTTAAATGCAAAAGGCAGCTCGATGTTACAATGCCGTTGTCAGGCCATCTTGAATGTCATGGCTTTATTTCTTTTTTAGGATTTTTTTTTGTTTGTTTTTTGTGTGCATTTTAGACCACTTTTGCTCACTGGGTACGGCGGAACACCAAATAAAATTTCCTTCCACACAGGTTTTTAAAACTCAACCAAGAAAGCGAGCAGAGCAAACTAAAACCAAAACCAAAACAAAGAAACCCCACCAAAAACAAACTTCGCCAAGGTAACCTAGTTGCAGATGTGTATGATGTCTTATTTTATTCAACAAAAAGTGATTAAAATCTGTTAAAGGATTTAATTAAGAGAATTAAATGAAAAGGAAGGGGCACAAATGAGTTGGAAAAAAGCGAAGCTATTCTAAACGATTAAATCGCCATTTTAACAGTATAATGGGGTTTGCATACTGAAAAGAGAAATCAGAGCTCATATCTCATCAATAATTCATAGGCAAGAGGGATCATTCCGAGGTCAGCAGACTTGTACAGCCCCGGCTCCTCTCTCGGAGGAGAGGGTGGGCATCGTATCACAACACAACACGGACCCCGGGGGCTGCCGGGTCACCTTTTTACGGAAAACATAAGCTCCAGGGTTTTTCTTTCTTTTCTTCTTCTCTTTCATTTTCTTTCTTTCGTTTTTTAATTTTTTTTTTTTTTTAATTTACCGAGCCCCACTGCCCGGCTGTGCTGGTGACTGGCAGTAAGAGAGGGGGAGGGCTGGAGAAGGACTGGATGTGGTTCATATTGCTCCAGTACAGACACACACCAACAATGTGGTAATTATGCTTTTGAGAAGCCAAAGGGATCTCCTTTTTTTTTTTTTCTTTTTTTTTTCCCCCTTAGCCACAAAACTGAAGCCTGGGAGGCTGTGGGTTCTTATCTGCCTTGGTGGGGATGGGCTGGCGGCAGGGACTAGAAATTGCGCTGCTCGGGCTGTAATTCTTGTATTTCATTCTATTTAAAGGAAGAATCCGATTATTCCCCCATTTCTTTGCAATAATCCTGTAAATTACTCCAGCCTACACACACGCATCGTGACCTCCCCAAGAAGCAAAAGCTTTCGAAGGAAACCAGCCCCTTCCCTCCCCCACAGCTGAATTTCAGGCTGAGAAATTGCTCTTTCTTCCCCCCAGCCCCAACCTCTTCCTTTTTCTATTACACGTCCGACCTGAAGGGAAGGATCTTGACGGGATTATTTAAAATCCTCTTGATAAAGGTCTCTCCTCAATTAGGGAACCCGAAAAGGACTTTCATAGGGTTTGGCTCCTCCTCTGTGGGTCCCTTTCCTGCCCTGGAATGGATTTAAGAATGAAATTTTCTTTCAGAGCGTGGCTATTTGGGTGTCTGAGCTGATTTTTCCCATTATTCCCTCTCCTAATACTAAATAAATGATATTTGGAAGGAGGCTGATAACTTAACTTGAGAGGTGTCCACCCGACGTAGTTTTTCCGTGTTCTATTACCCTAAATAGCTTTAAAAAGAAACTATTTTGACAGCGAGCGTTGAAAGAATAAGACTAGTACGAGGTTTTTTTCCCTCCCTTGATTTATCTCTTTTTAACATGTGTATGTACGTGTATGTATATACACACACACGCATATATATATATATACCCTTCAAGTCAAAACAAATTACAGCCCTGGGATTTTGTGTCAGGGGCGATCGCTTGGTGGCAGATCAGGGCTCTGTTTATGTAGGGAGACTTCGTAAAATCGGGGTGGGGGGAATTTGGGATGGAGAGGGGGGCGGGGGGGGAACAGACGACCCCGGGCAGGGGGATCGGGCGCAGCCGCCTGGGCTGTAACATCCCCGAGCAGCCAGCAGAGCTCGCTTCAGACCAAGTTCACTGCCAGGAGGGACAGGACGGGCCGGGCCGGGCCGGGTCGGGCTGGAGCGGGACCGGCCGACCCGCAGCCCCCCCCTCGGGCTCCGGCTGCCCCCGGGCAGCCGCGCTGCTGCTCGGCTCCGATGCTCCAAAGGTAATCATAGGAACACCTCCTTCTTTATCCCCCCAAAAAGACGGGGGGAGAAATAAAAATTAAAAAAAAATCAGAGCAGGCTAATTACCGCCGCCAACAACTCACCTAGGCGAAATCCCAAATAAAAGAGAAATAATGCAATGCAGCTGTGGTTTAAGGGATTTTTTTCCTCCTTCCTGCTCTTTTAAATATAAAAGTGGGAAGCAAAAAAAAAAAAAAATCAGCGGTCCAAGTCAGCAGTGTGTGAGCTGGAGATAATAATGCTTGCAAAGCTCTGATTTTTGGTTCCTCCTGGGAAAAAAAATCACGAAGAAATGCCGAGGTTTGGTTTGTTGGTTCCCCCCCCCCCCCTTTTTTAAGTCAAACAAATAAAATAGGGAAATCAGCGCCGCATTAGTTTCTAGAGACGCAGACGGTAACTCTGGTCTTTGGGGGGGCTTGTTAGTACAGCGTTATAGCTCGAGGGGTCAAAAAGTTGAGGGTCAAAAGTTTACGCTGTGCGTGACTCAGTCTTGTGTATAACCCTGATAGACTGATGTCAGTGTGAAAAAAAAAAAAGAGCGAGAGAAAGAAAGCGGGGAGGGGGGGCGAAGTGGGAGGAAGGGTCTCGGCTCATGGGCAGGGATGGGAGAAGATGATGTCGGGGTGGGAGCGACCACAAGCCAGAGAGGCAGGGAATAAAAAGGGGGCTGCAGGATTTGGGGTGTCGGTAGAAAATAAGGCAGATTGATTTGGGTCTCCCGTGAGGAAACGCCGGGCGACTTCGTAGTATTTGTCTAAGATAACCCCTGAAAAGCTATTTGGAGTCGAATTAACAGAATATAGGGGGAAATGCATTTATTAAATCCAATTACGTGGAGGTCCCTCTAGGATATTAACACGAGCAGTTAAAAAATAATTTTCATTCCAGCGTCAATTTTGTTTGGATAAGGCTTAAATTATAACACGCCTCCCCCCCCAAAAAAAGGTCTGACACGGTTGGTGAAAAAGTGTTCTAACATCTTTACTTGGAAACACTTCCAAAACCCTTGGAGAGGTGCCTGTCTCCCCTCTCCCCCGGGCGCCGGAGCCCCAGCGCCGAGCATTTCTTAATAGGTACTGGGTATGAGTGGGAATACTCATCCAAAAAAAAAAAAAGAATAACACGAAATAATGCCCGCAATTTACTGTTTGCATTTCTACCTTAATCGTAGGAAATCTAGAATAATGATATATAGGCAAAATCGATGTATTGATGGCTTTAGAAAACGCAATGTATGTATTTAAAGGCGCTTTTAAGTGCCCGTTTCGTGGCTCGGTCCGGTTAAAGTAGCTACTTTTGTTTTGCAGCACGCTTTCCGTCGGAATTTGAATGAAATGTTTTATATTTCTTGCTTGAAATGTGACTCCACTCTGGTCATTGCAACAGTTTAATGAACTGATATAATAAATATTTCCCTTGGCATTTCAAAGTTATTTCTACACTGCCAGACTTTGAACTCTCCAAACTCTAAATATTATTTGCACTGGGACTGGGGAAGATCTTTTCAATAGCTTCTTAAGCAAATAGTCGTAGCAAGGCAAACTCTTCTGGAAAAAAAAGAGAGGGAAAAAAAAAAGCCCTGCAAATTTGCTTTTTTTTTTTTTTTCCTCCCTTCGGTTTTTAAATATTTTCAGTGACTAAATACTTACAACAAGGGTCATCTTTCTTAGAAGAGAAAGAGAGAATATTAGAGCCCTGGGAAAGGCATTCTGGAAAATCCATTTGCCTTCGCGATGCGGATATATTCATGGAGTAGGTGAAATTCAAGAGAACGTAAAGCGTTTTGTTTCGCGTGATAAGGCCCGGGTTTAATTAATTGCCATGAATTTGCTTGGTATTTATAAAATATCACTATATAAGGGCTACCGTTTAGTTGTAACTTGGGTGATCCATCTCTTCGCCCTTGTAATTACTATACTTATCTCTCTAGAACAGTCATTTCTACTCCAGGTTTATAGAACAGGTAATGGATAATAAAGGCCATTTGTTTTTGGAATATTAAAACAAGCAGGTATAATTTCACGGCAATAAAAAGGAAAAAAAAAACCAAACACCAAACCACCCCCCACAAAACCACCTCCCAACTTTCCCTATAATATCCACTCCTACATCATAACGTTTAACTTTCAATTTAGGGACACGACGCTGCGTGTTCATTTGGAGCGATGTAAGGAGGGAGAGCGAGGGAGGGAGGGAGGGAGGAGAGAGGGGGGAAATTAAAGGTATCATTTTCAAGGATATTTCTAATTTATCTCCCTTGCTTGGCCCTGGGGTGAGGGTCCCGAGTACCGGCCAGACGCTGCCAACACGATTCAGGGTGGGTTTTCATTCTTTTTTTTTGTTTTTTCCTCTTTTTTCCTTGCCGAACAATCAATCGAATGCGCTTTTTAATCCCAATTTATTTTGCAAACGGCCCCTTTATCGCGGGGAGAAACGCGGGGTTGGAGCTGGTGGTGTAAACGCGGAGGTAACTGGTGGCTCCTCGCAGGGATGCTCCGCTCCCCCCGTCCCTGCCAGCGCTCCTCGCCGCCTCCTCCACCGGTTTTTAGGTGACAATACGATTTTTTTTTTTTTCATTATAAATGAAAAAAAGATACCCGGCTGGTTGGGAAACCACGCAAGGCTTAAATCTTCCTTTCTCTCTTGCAAGGCAGGTGTGGGCTAATTTCCACCGAACCCTGCAGCCACCCCCGAACATTTACGCATCTCGGATGCAGACAAGGAGGCGGTTGCTCCTTATTAAAAGTTCTGCCCTAAAGAAGCTCCTCAGACCTCCAGCGCTCCCCATTTGCTGGGAGAGGAAATCCCAGTTTAATACCCAAACCCCAAAGGTTTGCGCTTCCGAAAGAGGGGGGAAGAAGTAAAATAAAAAAATCCCCATCCTCATTGCTGCCAGACTGAGAGCGAGATCTCCGGGGGAGGGGGGGAATATACCCGGGGGAAAAATAAAATTTAAAAAAAAAAAAAAAAGAGCCCTAAAAATTAAAGCGCGGAGCGGCGCGGGGTGAACCGCGGGTCAGCGCGGCTCTCGGCGGCCGCCGCGCTGCGGACACGCCTCGCTGTTTAACAAAGACTGACAAACTATGAGATTAATACCAAAACTTGCGGGTTTCCCACCCCAAAATGCTCAGAGGGCCTCCTGGCGCTGCCAGGAGCGGCTCCGCTCGCCTTTAGGGACAATAGTGGTTTATACTGGGGGGGGGGGGGAGGGGGCACTAACAAACCCCACCACCAAAAAAAAAGGCAAGAAGAAGAAGAAGAAGAAGGAGAGAGAAATGAGTGTTCTTATCGAGAAATAATCGCGTGAAAAAGCGACACGGGGGGAGAGAGCAGGAAAGCCCAGGCTGGCGGGGGGTGGGGGGGTCTGTAGGGTTCCGCCTGCAAAACCTTACCAAGTTTTGAGGGAGCCTCCTGCCCCCCCCCGGGATTGCTCCCAGGAAAGGACCCACGTTTTGCCAAGGTAGGTACCGTTCTCGGCGTTACACTGGGCTGGGGGGGCACCCCCCGCTGAGCGCCCCCTCTTTTGGGGCGACCAAAGAGGCGCTCAGCATCAGGAGAGGTTCAACCCCCCCGCACTGGCAGGTGTCTTTGGGAGGCTTTTGGGGATGGTTGGGGGCTCCCCCGACACCCCCTTGGAGGGGGGGGGACAGGCCGGGACACCCCCCCGCCCCCCTGCCTGAGGATGCTTTGAAATGGAAAAGAGCACGGGTGGGATTTGCTGTGAGAAACTTCCGCGGCGTGGGGCGGTTTCCCAGCAGAAAGGGAGAAAGGTGTGCGGGGGGGGGGGGTGGCGAGGGGCTGCCTTTAATTTGGGATCGGAGGCGGCGAGGGGGAAATTTCTTGGAGGTGTGGTGGGGGGAAAATTTCTGGTAAACGCTAGGGGTGCTGGTTTGCTGGCACAGCCCCCGTCTGTCACTGGGAAGGAAAATTAAACCCCATTTATTTAATTTTTTTTTAAGGATGTGGGAGGGTGTTAAAAATACAGAATAGGCCTAGTTATTTCTATTCAGGCTCCTATCCTCGGTTAGGAGATCGCTATGGTACCGGCTGCGAGGAAACAGAATAAAATAAATCAGAGGAGGGATTGGAAAAGAGGAATAAAATTTAAAAGGAAAAAAAAAAAAAAGAGCTCTAATGGGATTGGTTCTGTAGAATTATTTTACGGCATCCATCTACACGTTGTACAAGCAGATTTGGTTTGGCTTCTTGCTTTTATGGCAGGTTTTAGAGGGGAAGGTAAATTTTAGAGTTGCTGCCCGCTTCCCAGCGCGGGGTAGGCGCTGGTTTGGGGAGGTGGGAAACTCCGCGCTGCGCAAGGGGCGGCTTCGCTTTGCTCGGCTGCTTTTGCTGGAAACCTGCGGTTTGTTTGAGCGCGTAAAATGGTTTGGAGATTGTCCCGGGTGCATTTGGGCGTCTTTCTTAAAATATAGGTGCGTTTATCTGTTTATCTGGGAACGTTACGTTTTATCGGGAAAAGCGACCATTCACCTTAAAGTACCTGAAAAATTTAGGGGCATCATGTGTCCGGGAAAACTACGGGACATTTCTTGGCCGTAACTCTTTTTGGTAGAAAAAAAATGCATGAGTTTGTGAAATATATTTAAGATTTTTTTTTCCGGAATTTTAACGAGGGGGAAACGCAGCTTTTCTCTGGTAGCCGCGGTGCTGTGGCATTTAAATGCACTTAATTCGGGAGGCGCTTGACCAAAAAATGTTCTGCCTTTTGAAATACAAAATAAATAAATTAAAAAAAAAAGTCGGGGGTGTGGGGAGAGTATGCTATACTTTTAATCTCCTGGGCAACTGTAATTTTAAACGAAATCTCAACATGATGCTACCCTCATTAGTTCCGAATGAAGGTTCATTACCTAGACAGTATGAATATTTTATTGCTTTATATCCCTTTTTCGGAAATGAAACGCCTTTGATCTTTTTCTCGGGTTGTAAAAAGAATTGCCTGTCATTAAAAAAAAACCTGTCGTCCCATCTGCCTTTACATTCTGTATTTCTTTTCATCTGTTTCTTTCCTTTTTTTTTTAATAATTTATCCGCACATGCACATATAAACCCAAACCTTGGTTGACCTCCAAGAACGAAAAATGGATTAAATCTTTGCGTGGCGTATCAGAGAATATTTACGACGGATTCGGGACGGAGCTATGGCATTTTGCTTTTAAACTCCGATTATTTGGATTCGAATCTCGTTGTGCGTCTATACTTATATATTCAGTCCAGGAGCTGATTTTTTTTTTTTTTTTAGCACGGCGATAAACTCATGTAGGAGTATGGAGGAGAAGGTAGAAAAGTTCCAGTTTTTCGAATTTAGTATCGGCTATTCGGGTACCGAATTGGTGCTTTAATTAATCGTCTTTCCTCTGAAGAGTGAATCTTTTAACCATCTTTAAATTAATTCTTGATCTCTTGAGTCACAAAACCTTACCCCCCTTCCCCAGAAGATAATTATGGCGGTAGGCGAAGATCTCTGACCAAGGAGGATGCATCTGTCTTCTATATGTACCCTGTAGATCCGAATTTGTGTAAAGGAAGTTGGGTCACAAATTCGTATCTAGGGGAATATGTAGTTGACACAAACACTACAGGTCACAATCCCAGAAGGCATTAAAAACAAAAAAAACCCAAACAAACAAAAAAAAAGCCACCCACACCCCCAGAACCCTAAATTAAAGGGTGGAAACAAGGTCCTAACCAGAAAACCGTTCTATAGCTGAAAAGAAATCCTTTGGATTTGACCTTAGCTCAACTCCAGCGCTCCCGAGATAAACTTTATCATCACTTCCAGATAAGATCTGAGCTGCGAAGGCGGGAGGAGGCGGCGGGTGGGGGTCAGGGGCGTTATTCCTGCGATTTGAGAGCCAGGATCCCGCTATTGCTTTAGTTTGTGTCACCTTAGCACTGACACCGACAAAAAAGAAGAAATGATTGCTTGCTTTCCCGCCGCTTGTGAGGGGCTTATTGCGCGTTTCGGGTTTAAACACGAATTGGAGGAATTAGGGGCGGTTTTTGAAAGGCTGCTGGTTTGCTCTGGCTCTTAAAGCGTCTTTATTAAGAGGAGGGCGAGGCGACGATGCATTAGGACTTGGACTAATTCTCTTTTTGTAATTGTTCATCAAGTCCTTGATTTCTTGTTTGGGAGGATGGGCTCTTTTTCCAGCAGTGCGTGGGAAAACGAGTCCGTCTCAGAGCACGGCTAAGGGCGTTCAGGAGGCCGGGTACCCCGAATTAGCTGACGAATTTCTTATCGATCCCAAACCAAGCCCTATTCATCTCTGCCAGCCTCGGGGTGCAACGTCCCTTCCTCCCGCATCACCTTGGCGAGGCGGGCGGTGCGGGACGGCGGGGGACCCTGCGCGGCCGCCAGCCGCGGCCCCCCATCCCCGAAAAAGCATTTTTAGCCTCTATTTTTATTTTTCCCACCCCCGCCCCCCGCCTCCAGCCAGGACACACCCACGGGGGGTGTGGGCCGCGGGGAGGGGGCCAGTTCTCGCCCGCGGGGCGCTGCGCAGGCCGGGGCCGGGGGCGGCGGGGCCGGGGCTGGGGGGGAGCGGGCGGCCCCGCCGCCTCCCCGGGGACGCTCGGGGCCCCGGGAGCGCCCGGGCTGGGCAGATTTCCTGATCCGGGGACCGCGGGGCACCTCGCCATTGGCCCGCGCTGTCACATGGACTCCAACTTTGTTCACTTGACAGTAAGTAGGAGGGTTCCACGAAACAGGAAAACGAGTAAAGGGGGGGACAGGAATAAATTTTAGGAGAGAGATATCTATTATTTTTTTTTCGTGTGTGCAATTCTAAGAAATTAATGGCCATGAGCTCGTTTTTGATCAACTCCAACTATGTGGACCCCAAGTTCCCACCCTGTGAAGAGTATTCCCACAGCGATTACCTTCCCAATCACTCGCCGGAATATTACAGCAGCCAGAGGCGAGAGAGCACTTTCCAGCATGAAGCGATGTACCAGCCGCGGTCAGCCTGCAAGGAGCAGCTCTACGCGTCCTGTCAGAGCTCCGGCCCCCAAGCAGCGGTGTTATCCCCCCGGGGTCATGTCCATCCTCCGGCCGGACTGCAGAGCCACCTCTCTGAGCCAAACCGTCCCTGCGAGCCGGTCACCCCCAGCCCACCACCCTCCTGCAGCCAAAACTCTCTCAACCAAAGCCCTTCCAGTTCCTCTTGCAAAGAGCCGGTAGTTTACCCCTGGATGAAAAAAGTCCATGTAAGCACGGGTAAGTGAACTAAAGTGGCTTTGCTTTATACTGAGTAGCACCTCAAAGTCTTGTAGAAATCTTATTGCACCAGTTGTAAAATAACCATTCGCGGAGATTTACGATCGCCTGTTTGCAGAGCGGTATAATTACATCCTCCATAAATTTTTATTGCTCTGCTTGGCCATGTGCCTTTGAAGTCTCTGTTACCATCCTCCTCCAATTTCTTGCAGGCTACTTTTTTTATGGCTGTTGAATCTTCATAAGTTAAGTTTTATGTTTTCGTAATTTGTATTTAAGTGGCGGGTTGAGTAAACTTTTAGCATTTTCCCCTGACTCCACTCCCCCCCTTTTTTTTTAGTGTGATATTTAAAAAAAAGGAGTGTCTGTGTTTGCCTGTTTGCATGTGTGCAGGAGGAACTTTAAAGATTTGGGGATAACGGCGTGATGCTCAAGTAGAGGTGTGTGTATATATGTGTATATACACACGCAGAGGGCATGGAAAATGTGTCCAGGGGACCTTATAAAAACGTTTAGACAGGAATACACGTCAAGCAGTGAGGATGGAGGTGGAGATTTGGAGATAGGTTCTGGGTATATTTTTAGAAGCTTTGCGGTGTGGTTTTTTGAGTATATCCCCCCACCAAAAGAATGTGTGATGCTTTTTGGGGGGGAAAGGACCCATTTAAGGAACAGCTCAGTAATTCTTCTGCTCTTTTTTTTTCCCCTCCTTTTTTTTTTTTTTTTTCCTTTTTTTCTTTTTCCTCCTTTGTGTTTGTTCAGTAAACCCTAATTACTCAGGAGGGGAACCGAAACGCTCCCGCACAGCCTACACCAGGCAGCAAGTCCTGGAGCTGGAGAAGGAATTTCACTATAACCGCTATCTCACCCGGAGGCGCAGGGTCGAGATCGCCCACTCCCTCTGCCTCTCCGAGCGCCAGATCAAAATCTGGTTCCAGAACAGGAGGATGAAATGGAAAAAAGATCACAAGTTACCAAATACCAAGATCAGGTCTAATTCTTCCAGCTCCTCTACCAGCCTGCAGATCCCACAAGGAGGATCTCAAAACCGATCCCATGGACCAGCCACCAGCCTATAACTATTCCTTGGATGGATGGAGTGTGCGTGTTTGTGGGTGTGAGTTTGTGTGTGTGTGTAGGGAACACATGGTAAATTTTTTTTTTTTAAATGCTCCGAGAAGCGAGGGAAGGAGGGGTGCTCTTTATTTATAGGGGGAACAGAGGGAGACTCAGCTGCAACAAAGCAGAGCTGTGCCGTTGTGCCTCTCTTCCATTAAAAGAAGGCTGTAGATAGTAGTTTTCAGATTTGGCTAAGATGGATCCTTGTTTCATCTTTAATCACGCCAAGCTCTGCCCCATTTGTCATGTTTACTCTCCCGTACAAAGGATGGACCTTATGTCTGCTATTACCTCGACAACCAGCGCTCACTTTAATAAATGAGGCTCAGTTTCTTCAAGACGAACTGGATTTTCTCCCCCCCCCCCCCTTTTTTTTTCCCTCCTCTTTTTCTTTTCTCGCCTACCAGCCACAAACGGAAAGTTTCAGTCCCGCCATCCCCAAGACGCGGCGGTTCTAGCACAGCCTTGCGATGGAGCGAAAAACCCAACAAACCCAACCAAAATCCCTGCCGGGCACGGCCCGTGGGGAGCGGGGGGGCTCTCGCACACTGCGCGTGGGAGTGGGGGAAAAAAAAAAAGGAAAATTAGGTCAAGTGGGTGATGGACAAAGGAAGCGAGAGGGTGGAGGGGGATGTAGGAACCCCTCCTGCCATTTTTTGGGGGGTCCAGCAGGTTAATTGTGAGTCTGGGAATGGGGGGGTGGGAGGGGAGAAGGGAGAGCCAGGGGTTTAGGTTAGAAATTGGGCACCCCGATTCACCCCCGCGGCCAGGGAGAGGGGCGGGGGGCGGGGGGGCTCCTCTCCCGCTGCCTAGCCCAGTTTTGTACTGCAAATGTGCGTTCGGGCCGAGGGGTGCGGGCTCGCCCCTCCTGGGGTGAGCGCGGCTGCGGCAGCGGTTTGGCGAGAGTCCCCCCCCGACACCCCGCCCGGCCCGGCCGCCGCCGCCCCCCCGTGCCCTTCGCGGTGTCCGGCGGTACCTGTAAATAGCAGAGAAAAGGGACGACAACAACGACAAAAAAGCGCAATTGGAAATAAATTTTTTCATTGTGAATCTGACCCTGTGTAGTGTTTTTTGTTTTTTGGGTTTTTTTTGGGGGGTGTGTGTTGTCTTTTTGTTCTGTTGAGAAAGAAATATCTATTTTAAATAAATTAATTAAACAGCACGTTTCTTTTTTACAGGGATTTCTGTTGTCAATGGCACAGCCTCAACTCCCTAATGAAAACAAAAGATGTTTGACTATAGGGTATATCAGCCTTAAGTACTGCTAAGCCTTACATATTATGATTTATTTGTTCTAAGCATATATTAATATGCTCTTCCCAAACTGGTCTCAGACAAAACAGAGGTAGTCATTAGCGCTTTGCTTTGCTGTAAGGAATGTATGTAGCGTTGTATTTCTCTAGAGAGACTTCTCGGCTTAAAAAAAACCACCACCTCCTTCTCCAAGGTAGTTAATGCATTAATGAGTCTAATTTTTGCACAGATGTTTCTCGGTGTTTGCAGGTTTTCTGTGTATTTTTATATTACAAAGGAGCTGGCTCCTGCGATAGCTCATAGCCTGACAAGCAAATAGATAATCAAGAAGACAAATGGCTTCTTTTGTGAGCCTCAGCTCTTGTATTAATTTTCATTTTCTTTCTCATAGAAAGTATTGAAAATACTGTTCAGGACGAAATAACATTCCAGTTCTAAGTTACAAAAAAAAAAAAAAAAAAAAAAAGACTATTGTGCACAGGGGGGTCCGCAGGGGGAGGGACCCTCCACACCAGCTGAAGAAAATAATCATTTTCTTATACTTCCCTCTAAATAAAAATGGCTTTTACTTATTTGTTCTGTGTTCACGGAATTCTCTGAGAAACACACACACACCCCCCAGCAGGGCCGAAATATTCCCCCGCATTATTCAGAAACAAAGGCAGGGCTTGAAATATTTAAAGCCAGAGTGTGTTTCTGTGTTATTTCTTTAGTTGTAGAAAGTCACCGCACCACCACCTTGCAAATAAAGTGTCCCCAAAAGTCCCCCTGCCCCCAGCTCAAACAAAAGGCCCTTAGGTTTTTCGTTTTGTTGTCATTTTAGTACTTTAAAATAATATTAATGTAGTCACATGGTCAAGATCTGTTACACGCTCTGATGTAGAAGAAATAGATTTATGGATGTATTTTTGGTTAACTATCGCATTTTTAGAGGTAGCAACTGCAAACCTTTAAAGTTTCTCTTTTTTAAATATATATTTTTTTTCCCAGGGAGGGTGGCAAGGGCTGTATTTTATTGTAATGCCTGAGGTTGGGGTGTTCTGTTGTTGTTGTTGCATTTTATTTTACTGTTTCTCACTTTGATCTGCTGGGGTTGTAAAGAGGGTGTTATTTTCAAGATAGTGCTTCTAAGAACGGCAAAAAATCGTTCTTAAAAAAAAAAAAAGCATATGCTTCCAGGAATGCGGGGTCTATAGAAGCAAATCAAAGCTGGAAAGTATCAATAGAATAGAAGGGGGAGAAAAGAAGATTTCTATAGGACCTAAAAGTTCACAGCCATTATAAGCAGACAGAAGCCAAGAAAAATGCGAGAATTATACAGAAAATCATTAATCACTTCTTTTCTTTAAATACTTATCCTTTTCCCATTGTTATTCAACAGCAAATCTCCGCAGACCGTCTGTTGGGAAAAAAGCACCCGGAGTCCTACACGAGTCTTCAGGGGAAATAATAATATTAATAATAAAATCTGGATCGTAAAGGTGAAAGCTTTATTTTTGGGGGAGAAAAACAAAACCAAAACCAACCCCCCCCCAAGCCACCCCTTCCCCCAGACCTCTCACTTTGGAAGAAACCACCCAAACCATGAGGGCCGTCTCTGGGGCGTTGGAAAAAGGATGTGGGAGCGAACCAGGTAACAGAGCTGCTCTCTTGGCATGCATTTCGGATCGGTTTATTGCCTCCTTTCACGAGAAAGCTGGGGGAAAGCAAAAGAAAAAAGGAGCTTTAAAAAAAAAAAAGACAGAAAGAAAAACAACACGTGAATTCTTGTGCGGGGTTTTCCTTCTGTTTTCTCGTTTTATTTTGACCGATGTGAGCGGGCAGAGAGAGTCTGCAGGCGGATTGCTTGTGGCCAGAGGGGGTTTTTTTGTTTTCCTCCTCGATTTGGGGCTGTGCGTGGTTGGGGCTCAGCCCGGCGGAGCTTCGCTGCGGGACCCCGCGCGGACGGTGGGGTCTTGGGGGGGGTTCCCCCGCCTAGTTCCTGGGGGGGTAATTCTTTTTTTCCTTTTCTCCCCTCTTTCTTTCTTTCTTTTTTTTTTTTTTTTCAGAGTAAGATCTCCCTTTCTGTGTCACGGGCCGGTTTGGGGAGGGTTTGACAGAGCGCCGGGGGTGCGGGAGTCCCTGGGTGCGGGATCCCCGAGGGTGCGGGTGTCTCGGGTTTTGCAAAGATGTCTGGGGCTTTGCGCGTGTCCCGGAGGCTGTCTGTGTCCCACGAGTGTCGGTGTCCTGGGGGTGCTGGTCCTCCCGGGTGTGGCCGCCCCGTGCGGGAGCGGTGCAGGAACAGGGGTGAAAACTGGGGAGCCCAAGTCCAGCGCTGGCAAGCCGCGGGGGGGGAGGTCACGCAGAGGACAGGTTTTCTGGGCGATTAGCTGTGTATTGGGGCCGGGACTGACCTCCCAAACCCCTTGACCCCTCCGAGGCGGGACATTGTGCTGGGCAAGAGCTCAGCAAAGCTCCGCCCGCGCGGAGTCCGCCGGCCCCGGCCCTCACCGCGGCCTTGGGCCGTGGAAGCGGGGAACCAGCTGCGGGAGGGAAAGGTGGGGGAAAAAAGGAGCAGAGCAGGGACTTAGCAGTGGGTTTATTTCTGCTTTCTCAAGGTTTAATCGCTGTTTCCGAGCTCGGGTTGGACAGACCCTTTCCCCTCTGGTTTCACTTCAAAAGCCCTCGGTGGTGGCTCGTTTATTTGCTGTTTTGTAGGGGGGGAAAAAAAAAAGGGAGAGAAGGAGAGAAGGAGGGGGGCGTGGGGGGCGAGCAGGCTGCTCGCTGGTTGCTGAAGAAAAATAATTTAGGGGGCAAACACCCCCGGCCCCTCACGGAGGGAGTCAGGCCGCCGCCCCGCGCCCCTGATTTTCAGAAATTCCTTTGTTTCCGAGAGTCCCTCTCCACCCCCCCGCCCCCCCCCGCGCCTCCTCCCACGGCGCTCTCAAAAGCATCTCTGTGCCCAGCTGCCTGCTGCCGGCGCGGAGCGGCGCGGAGCTGTGCGGAGCGGTGCGGGGGAATCCCACTGGGCCAAGGGGATACTCGGGCGGCCTCTCCGCGGGACCCCCACCCCGCAGGCACCCGGGCTGCTGACCCCCCCGCCTTTGTTTCCTCTTAGTCCCAAAATTGGACAAAATAAGGATTTTTGTGCGAGAGCGAAAATCGCGTCACCCAGCCCCACCGAGATGTAGTTACTGAGAGAACGGGTATGGTGGAAATAAAAACAAATATATATGTATATCTACCTATACATGCATAGATATGAGGGGGGGGGTCTGCACGGTATAGGGGAGCCAGAGGGGGGTCGTGGTGCCCCGGTATAGCGCTGGGTCGCTTTCAAGGCAGCTCGGCCAGCGGGCTGGGGAGTTTCTCAGCCCCGGTGACAGATTTATGATCCGCAATAAGAACGGCGTGTTTAAATCCGTAAATCAATCTCGCTTTCTCACTATATAAACGTTCATTTTATCTTTAGAAAGAAAACGGCTTTGATCATGGCACCTTGGAGGGCGAAGCCGCTGTTTATGGCCGCGTTTCCGACCCTTTGAACTGGGGGCTTTAAAAAAAAACACACAAAAAAACCACGAAATGGGTGCTTCTTTTGCATGAAACAAACCCCAAAATGCCAGCGGAGGTGCAGGGGAGGGGGGGTATCTGCTCCGTTTGCTGCCTGGTTCTGTTCCTGTTCCCTTTTTTTTGTTCTTTTTTTGTTAATCTTTTTTTTTTTTTTTTAGTCTTTTTATTATTATTATTTACCCGACTCCATTCACAGGGACACTTCGGTTTATGACTAAGGAAAAAAAAAAAAAAAAAGAAGTGGTTGTGTGAAGAGAAAGTTGCGGCTTCTGAATTGACCTGAAGTTCCCATAAAAGCCCCCCCGAAGTTTCCTCCCTCGTGGGACCCCCTCCGCCACCGACGGGAGCCCCTTTTAATCGTTTTTTTCCCCCACGCTCCCTCCCACACCTTGACCAAAAGTCTCTCTTCCGACAACCACTTTCACTCGATAAAATCGATTCAGAAATAATCGAGAGCTTTTGAAAACGAAGCGCTTCCTCGATCACTCCTTCCTGGCCGGGGGGAGCCCAGACCTGCCTTGCACCCCCAGCCACCTAGGCTCGACTTAAAGCGGGGGGAAACCCCTCTTTTAGGCTCGTTAAATCAATTTTTCCGTTTAATACGAGCTCCCTCTAGGCCTTACCCGTGGCGGGGGGGGGGCATTTCGGTGGGGGTGTGGGGATGCGGGGTGCGTGGGGGTGGGCTCTGCCCTGCCCCCCGCCCCGCACCGGCCGACCAGTGGGCGCTGGGACACAGTCCCGACGCTTTCGGACTCTACTCGCTGCCTTTTTTCGGGGGATATTTATTCCTCGCCCCCACGCCCCGTGGACGTGGGGAGCCGGCGAGGCCGCGCGTTGGCTGCCCACGGGGTGCAGGCAGCGCTGTGCCAGGGAAGCGCGCGCTCGGCTGCCTGCTCGGCGGCTGCTCCGCAGCCTTTCCCAGCCGCCCCCTTTGTTGCTGAGGCCTTTTTTTTTTGTTTAGGTTGTGGGTTGCTGTTGTGTGTTTTTTTTTTTCCGGGATCCTTGTAGTTGGCAGCTCTCTTCAAAGTCAAAATTTGATTTTTTTTTTTAATGCAATAAAGGCTGGCCAAGCAATAACAGCACTGGGGAGAAAAGGCCTGGAAGTGAGGCGGAGGGAGGGCTGAGCTCTTTAAAACCAAGAGTATAAATATTCTTAGCTGGTTAGACTCTAAAACAGTTGTGCTATTCAGTATGAGATTGTAATAAAACTCTCAGTGCGCAGAGGGGAAAAAAAAAGCGGGGGGAAGCACGATGTGGCTTAGCTGATCCAAGGTCCAGCAAAGCCAACCTCCAGGAAAGATTTAGAGAAGGGTGCCTCAGCTCCAGGCAGGAGAGAGGACGGGGGAATAAACCCCAAATCCTGCCCTTTGACAGAGCAGTGGGTTAGAGGCGGGCGCCCAGCGCAGTTCCACGCAGTGCGAGCCCGGGGGGGGGAAGCTCTGTCCATCTAGAAAAGCTTCGTTCGGTTCGAAACTTCTTTAAAAAAATACTGTTCCGGTGGAAGGTCACAGTGGTCCTTTGAGTATGAAACGGAGAGACCCCCTTCCCCCTTCCCCATCACGTGATTCATTAAATAATTAATGCAGAGGTTGCAGAATAGATATGTATTCGTCAGGAAAATCGCAGACATGGTCTCCTTGTGTCTGACGTGAAATTCAACTGTCCTTTAAAAAACAAGCCTATAGCTGAGGGAAAAAAAGAGAGAAAGAGCGAGAGGGAGAGAGAAAGAGGGGGAGAGGAGGAGAGAGGGAGAGGGAGAGGAGTCTGCAATAAAACAATTCTCAGGAACCACGAAGCCACGCCGAGGGCTGGATTATTGTAAGTAGCAGGGGCTTCCCAATTCCTAGCGTGTCTATATGTCCATGTAAATTTATTGTTTGTTATTAATGTTATTGTCGTAAAATGTGACAAATAGCCGTCTTCATTTCCTCCCATTTCTCTTCACATGGTGGTATGTGTGTTTATACCCATCGAGGCATTTCATTGATATTTTTAGGAATATTCCTCTCTCTCCCTCTCCCTCTCTCTCCTTGCAACCTTTTTTTTTTTTTCCTTCCCCCTTTCTTGATTTATTACAATAAACATGTCAGCAGCAGTGCGGCTGCCATTGTGTGTGTGTTTGTGAGAGAGTTGTGTTGTTTATAGTGGTGTCCAAGATAAATCATTTCTCGAGTGAAAATGATGTGCAAGCGATGATATTTTAGAGCGAGGATCTCTCTCTACCCCACTCCCTGGAGTTGATTATTTCAGACGATTTACAGTAATAGATCAGCAGCTAATATGAAAGCTCTGTAGCTGGGGGTCTTAAATTACAGCATCTGTGATTACCAATTAAGGAGAGATTTGTATAAATTTGGTAAATCGGGAACGCCTCATTGGCATATAAACCTGGTAAAAGAGCACGACCTTAATATAAAAATTACAGCTCGGAGTCCTGCGTTGCAGCATCCCTTTATCAACGATAACTCATTTTCTCCCCAATTCCCTCTCCCCGTCCCCCGGCAGGACTCCTCGCTGGAGAACAGGCACAGGTTGCTTTAGCAAAATAAGGCAATTTCTGGAGCTGCCCCGTTTTAAACCACAGATATCGGACTTAAAATGCACAAAAATTAATAATAATAATAAAAAGAGATTGCAGCAGGAGGGCTGCAAGGTAGCTGCCTCTGAGAGAGGCAGGAAGCCGGTCCCAGGCAGGGCAGGGAGGGGAGTTTGCCCATCAAACCCAGAACAAGGGGGGGATCTGCGGGAACTGGGGCGCTGCCGAGGGACCCCAGCAGCGGGGGGTTGTCCCCATAAGCAGTGACAATGACAGAAAGGTGAATAAACTCATTGCGGGTCATTCGTTGTGCTTTTCTAGCAGGACGGTAACTTTGCGTGGCTTTTCCAGCGCCCTAACCTCGCAAAGGCTGCGGCGGTGATGGGTGGAGAGGTGAAGGACTGTGTTCTTGCGATGGAAGGTGGAGAAGGAGCTCCAAGGGATGCTTTAGGAGCCCGGGCCTGTTTTTTACCTCGGGAAAAGCAGAGCTCCGAGGGGAAGTAGCACTGAAAATGGGCTTAAATAGGAGCAGGACCTGACCGGCAGCTGTTACCTTTATAGTGATTCCTGTCTAAAATACAGCCGAGTTTTGGCAGGGCAACCTCTTTCAGGCCGCTGGCGAAGCTGAAGCTTTGGGGACGAGGCGTATATCCCAAACGGGGAGCACCGCTACCTGCTTTGATGTCTGCGGGGGAAGCGCATCCTCCGCGGAAAATGGGAGGTCAGGAGGCAGGCGCTGCCCTCCCCTCCCGTCTCCAAACTGGACCAAATTGGTCCTAACCGGGAGTGTTGAAAGGGAAGGAGGAAGTGGGAGATCGCGTTTTTAAATATTTTACAAGCTCCAACATGCGAGGAGTCAATAAAACTGACAACAGGAGCAAAGATTAAATGTTCGCACCGGATTCTCGGATGAGAATTCGCCGCTTTTCCCCCTTCCCTCCCCTCTGCTCGCCAGCCAAGCCTCACACCGCCCGAGCCGGGATATTTAACTCTGTCTGCTAGTGTAAACCTTTATGTAGCAAAATTAGAGCAACTCAGCGACTTTCATTAAATATTAAGGGAGATCCAGGGACGGTGACTGAGCCAGAAATAGAGCATCATTCTCTGTCAAGCCCCGTATTAATTTAAGTTGTCGAGCTTCAAATGGATGCAGACCCCTTCCCCCCCACTTTATTTTATTCGGCGGTATTTTGTTTTATATTGTTGCATTCTTTTTTTTTTTTTTTTTCTGTTGGTTTAGGATGTTGAGCGTGAGAAATTGTCCCTTGGCGGGAGGTGGCTGCTGGCTCGGTGCGGGCAGCCACCCCGCAGCCCCCGCCCTGGGCGGCAGCCCCCTTTAAATCAATACCGGGGCTTTATTTATTTATCCCCGGCCCAGCCGCCTTTGTGCGAATGTCGGCCTTTCATGATATGATGTCGGGAGGAGATGGGGTGGCCGAGGGCTGCCGCGGCACGGCATCCCGAAGGGAGCTCGGACCTGGCGTGAGGCTCCGGGCCCGAAAAGTGGCCCTGGATAAGAGCCCCGGTGCGCCAGTAAGAGACTCAGAGCCTGGATAGGAGCTCCAGACCCCTATTAGGGGACCCGGACCACGATTAGGATCCCCAGACCCAGGAGGGCACCCCGTTAACAGGGCTAGGACTCCAAAACTCGGGAGAAGAGCCATCAACCTTGGAGTGGACCCCAGACCCAGGATGATAGGACCCAGACCCGGAAGGCGACCCCAGTCCCGGGAGGGGACCCCAGACCCAGGCTGGGAGCCGGGCGGTCCTTGGTTCTGCCTCAGCTTGTCAGGGCTCTGCTCCCCCCACCCGGGTCAGCTCCATCCTCCCCCCCCCCCCAAAACCCAGGTTTCTCCCCTCTGCGGTTAGCGGTGACCCGAGGGGAAGGGCTTCGTTTGGGCCACGGTGGGGAAGGGAAGTGCGGAGCAGAAGCCCTTGCCCCGCGCATCCTCCGCGCATCTTCCGCGCAGCCCCGCCGCCGCCTCTCCCAGCTCAGCCGCTCAAACAGCTCCACTGCTCTCCCAGATCCGCTAAAAATAACGAGCTAATAGTTCCTTACTATTTAAAACCGTATCTCTTTATTAAACTCGTTGAACCCGAGTTTTTCGAGAAAGCAGCTATTGTGCCTCCGAGTTACAAATGGCAGAAATAACGTTCGAGAGGCGGGTGGAGATAATAAGCTATTTCAAGTAGCTGGAGCAAGTGCTATTTCATTAATTTCTGTGCAAGAAGCCTTTCTCCTTGCCTGTCATCCCGTCAGGAGTCCCTGGTCTATCAGCGCTGCGAACCCGTG
Organism: Phaethon aethereus; assembly: GCF_964289735.1. Classification (NCBI taxonomy): domain Eukaryota; kingdom Metazoa; phylum Chordata; class Aves; order Phaethontiformes; family Phaethontidae; genus Phaethon; species Phaethon aethereus. The sequence continues at coordinate 4,946,503 of NC_138601.1, forward strand.
TTTATCACATCTCATCCCCAAAGAAATCTCCCTCCCTTCCCCTCTCGGCCAGACAAACCCTATCTTTTCCAAAAGAGGAAGCTATTAACGTTGTAAATACGAGTCAACAGCACCTTAATTCATAATTTATTGCAGGCGGTAGGAGAGAGTTATTTAAGATCAAAGCGTCGCGGAGGGCGAGAGCTGCAAGGCGTGGAGAGCGGGGAGCGGAGCAGAGCAATAAAAGAGGATAACGCAGAAACCTGTGGCTCAGGCGCGGAGAGGCGCGGCGGCAGCTTCCCCCCCACTCCCTTTTTTTTTATTGGTGTTTTTTGTTTTCCCCTGAAAGGGGGTTCCAGGCCAGGGTTTGCCCCGCCCGGCCCCCAGCATCACCCCTGGGCAGCTCAAGGCGAAGCGTCTGAGACCAGAGCAAAGCCGGCATCTCCCCAAATCCGCCCCGCTGCAGGCCGGGGGGCGCAGGGGAGGGCCCGGGGCCGGTGCTCGTTATGCCTCTTAATTTTTATCTTTAAAAACGGAAGCGAACACGAATCACAGGCAGACAGGACAAAGGAGAAGAGCTCGGTCGCTTTTCAGTTAAATAGGCAAAAGTTTGGAAACGGTGACGGTTTTCTTTGAAGTTTTATCTTTTTTTTTTTTTTTTTTGGCCGGTTGGAGGGAGAGGAGAAGAAGGGGGAGACGAAAGAAATAAAAGGCAATAACCACATTTCAACACTTCCCTGCGCGTAACCATCCCAGCTGAAAAGGAGGGCTATAAATCAGAGGCGATGGTGGAGATTTGACTCCTTTTTTTTTTTTTTTTTAGCGTAGATATGAGGGGAGGGGTTAGGGAGAAATCCCCACTCGTTCCTATTTCGTCTCCTTTTGATGTCCGACTCCACGCGAAATATATCAGTGCTTTACTGGCAGCAGTATCTAGAGGTCAGGAGAGAAACCTGAAAAACTTCGGGTCAAATTCTCCCCGAGCATGTCCCGGGGAAATCAATAGGAATGGCACTCCGCAGCCTCTGGGCTCGGGGCGGGAGGGGGCGAGGGACCAGCCGCCCCCCCAGCCCCTCTCCCACCGGTCCGGGGGTGCCGGTACCGCCGCCGTGCCCCGCAGCCTGCGAGCCCCCCGCCTGCCTCAGCCTCCACCCGCCGACCCCTGCCCAGCTCCGGGCTGGGGAGGTGTGGGGGTGTATTTTTTCAGCGGGGAGGGTTACCCCACCTTCCCTCCCGTTTTTTGGGACCTGACGCCACGCCATGGCATGCTTCGCCCTTTCACCAGCTTCCAGGTCCATATTTCCTCTCCCCGCGCTGAGATCAGTTCCAGCAAAGCCGAGTCTAAAAATAACCTCCAGGATCTGTTTTGTTGCTACTGGTACCTCTCCCTCTCTGCGCCTCAAAGGCGAGAGTCCAAAAGATTCCCTGGAAAAGTGCAAGATTTAGTGACAGGGTATTTACCCGGAGAGATGGGGAGGTGAGAGAAAGAAAGAAACCCGGTGGGGTTTGCACAACTCTTATCCCCTCCTTTCTTTCTCTCTCCTTCTTTCTTTCTTTCCTCCGTTTTTCCCCTTTTCCCCGGACGAGACATATGGAATCAATTTTGAATCCTGACACTGAAGGCTGGCCAATTCCTACTGGCTCTAAAAACCAGAATCCATTTGGTTCCCCTCTCTCCAGCACCCCTTGTCACTCAGTATTATAACCGTCTTGCAACATTTTAAGTCTTTATAAAGAGAAACAGCTTTCCGGATAGATACCAAGGATTCGGGAGTGGGGGAGGTTTTTTTGGCCTTTTTTTTTTTTTTTTTTTAGTAAGGGAACGTGCGCGCACCCTACCCACTCCCGACACCCCCATCTCATCCCCCTCCGCTCGGTATCTTTCTGCAAAGAGGGGGCTTATCCTTGCAACACTTTAAGCTGTTTTGGAAGAGTTTCTGTTTTTCTCCACGTCAAGTCAAGTTCCGTTTGAATCGAGCGAGTCCAAAAAAAATCAAAGCATCTTTGGGGGGAAAAAAAAAAATCCAAACCGGCCGGGAAAGCTGTCAGCAAGATCCACCGGGGTGCAATAAAGTAGTTTCTTCTCCTTAATTTGCCTGCTCCAGTTGTGAACCCGCACCACCCCGATCCGGCTTCGCTCCTTCTTCTTGAAGTCCTGGGTCGGACAGTATCGCAGGTAAGAAGTTAAAAAAAAAAAAAAAAAGGAATGATGCAGCTCTGCCTTTCCTACCTTCTCGGCTCCGACGCTGTGAAATATAATTAATTGATCCGAAAGCTTTGACAGGCTTCTCCACCGCTCACCGTGAGCTATAGCTGACTTTCTCCCGGTAATAAATTAAGACTGATGCAGCGGGAGCAGGATCAGGGAAGCTGAAGATGAGCAAAAATTATCTCGCAGGGTCTATAACCGAGACCGGCTGCAAACCGCTTGTTTCCAAGCGCGTGTTTCCCCGCGAAGTTTGTCTGGGACACATTTGTTAAAGGTTTAGCACCTCTCTCTCGTTTGAAAAAGAAACTACAAAAGCCCCTTGGAAAAGCGGGGTGTTAAACCGAAGAATGTATGTGATGGTGATTTATGGCCCTACAAAGTTTTTTGTTTACTTGAAGCAGACCCTAATTACAAGGGCTTCTTAAAAAAAAAAAAAATTCCCAAGCTCTGTGTATGTCCATAGCGCGTTTTCCCTCCCCAGGTCCGGGGGTAGTGGCCAGATGTGACTAAGAAACATCTGGTTAGTGGAGCTGCTTTTCCTTTTAGCCAGCCAGTGCATTTGACCGAAATGGGGTAAGACTGAGACTCTTAAATATTTGGCATAAAAGCGGTGGCGACTGGGGGAGTCCGAAAATATCAGGTTTTAATAAGGCTCGAGGTTTGTTTGCGGCTTGGGGGGGTGGGGGGGGAATGTCCTTGCAAATGGGTCATTTCGCTCAAATGCTGTTTCTGGGATTGAAAGGGAAACGGCCGGGAGGGCGAGGTTTCGCGTGGGAATACCGTGTGCGTTATTTTCTATGGATTTGTGCTATTAATTTCTGGCTCAGAAAAAAAAAAATTCCTCTCTCCATCCTCCCCCGTGAACGCCCGATGTGTATTTTAAGAGTGAGACAGGAAAATCGTTTGTATGGAGGGAAAAAAAGTCCGAGAAATCGAATTAAACCTGGAAAGTTTTTCTAACTATATATATATATTTGGGCTCTCTGTTCTCCTTTGGTTCCTTTCTCTTTAGAGCGAGATAATAACTCAGTCCCCGGGACAAGTTGCCAGTTCTAAAAATGTCCTCATACATTGTGAAACTGGAAAAGTTTTGACTCAGTGTCTAATATTTCCCGAGGCGAACTGGTATATTGGCAGAGAGCAGGAGCTCGGATACACAAGCGTCTTTTTTTTTTTTTTCTGAAAATTGCTTTGCATTAAATTTCCTCAGCTTCAGAATTATCTTTACTCGCCTCCAGCTAAACTTGAAATTTTTTACTAAGCGCTTGATCTGTTGGTGAATGAAATCTGAGAAGAAACCGCAGGCCCTAAGTGGCCGTAATTTAATTGATTTTATCATAAATCATCAACTTCACGAAGAACCAAAGTTTTCATTGAAGTAAATTGATATTAATGGACACTTTCTGAAATTTAACCGTATAGATCTATATGATGGTGGTGCTCGCACTTCTCTTCCGGGACAGGATATTTTAGGGGTGTGGGGGTAACTTTCCACCTTCTAGTTTTCGTTTCTCCCAGCCTCCCTAAAAAACGACTTTTTTTTTTTTTTTTCTTTTTTCCAGCGTGGGGAATCTGACCCCGGGTGTGGAGGGGGTGGGTCGGAGAGCACTTCGTGGCAGCGCAGCAGTGGGTAAATCCAGGAGCAGCGGGATGAGGCTGTTTGGGGTGGATCAGCACCGAACAGTTGGGTTTCTTCGGGTTATTCCCATAGGCAGGTTATTCCCTCTGCCCAGGGGGTTGGTGGGCGTAGGGATGGGCAAAAACACGCGTGTCTCAGTGCGGCGCGTCCCGGCTCGGCCAGCACCGCTTTGCTCTCATCCGTGGTAAAAACAGAACTAGGATTTAAAACCCCCGCTTCCACCTACGTCTTCTGCTACGGTACCCATTCCAGTTCCCAAAGCTTTCCCGCCTAATTAAAAATTAACTAAGAGCCCGGGATGGCTGGGAGCCCTTTGATATGGTGATGAGGATGATGGACCGAGTACCCTCACGGTAACCGAGGATTTTCGCGAAGGGCAGTAGCTCGCGTGTGTGCCTTGTGCTCGTGGGGTGTTTGCAGAGATGCACTGTGCAGGCTGCAGGACTCAGCGGTATCCACACGATTCCCTACAGACGATCCACATTCAGTGTAAACATCCCAAACCAGAGAACTAGAATTCCTTGACACCCCTTCTTTCTCCCTCTCCTGAGACTTCCTCCTCAGAAATTGTTAGTCTGTATGAATTTTCAGATGGAAGCAGGTAAACTGGAACTCATTTCTTCTCCCAGGTCCCTTCTACCCCATGCCCAGCTCGTTCTCCAGCGCCAGCCGGGTCCCGCATTCAGGCGAGTATCGTTGCAAAAATTAACCGAATTCCTTCCTTTTCTCACAGAAACGGCCACGGCGGTAGCGTAGGTGCCTGGTCCTCTCGGGAGGCGAAGGAAGGGCACTGGGAGGAAAGTTTTGAATCTTCGTTTTCTCCCTCTCTTTTTTTTTTTTTTTTTTTGAGGAGGAGGAGGGTGGGGATTAAGATGGGAAGAACCGGGGAGCCCGGGCGTGAGCGTGGGAAGCAGAGGAGCCGCGTCCTCGGTGCCGGGGCGCGGCAGCCCGGGGCGAGGAGCCCGTCCCCAGGGCCTCCGGGCGCTGCCCCGCCACCAGGGAGGAAGAGAAGCCCGCTCTCCGTTCTTCCTGTCCCCCAAACCAGTTATTTTTTCCTCCTTTTCGTCGTCTTTGCCGGTTTGGCTGGACGTTGAGGCTTTGGGAGCGGTGGCTGCTTGCCGTGGCTTTCCTCGTTAGTGTTTGGTCGCTTTCTCCGCCTTCAGGTTAAAATATAAAAACGAAAACTAAAGGGAGAGAAAAAAAAAAAAAGCAGCCCAGAACGCCCCAAAGGCCAGGGCAGCCCCAGCTGCGGCAGGAGGAGAGAGTGGCATTGCCCGCCCGGCTGCCCGGGAAGTTTGGGGAATTTGCTGATGAGGGAATTAGTGGGACTGGAGGGGGGAGCCGGTCATTTCCCAATTCTGTATAAAATGGGCAAAAGGTTGACGTGTCCCCGTCACGTGAGCGCATAATTCAAGCTATTATTTTGGCATTTGGAAGTCGGGGGGAGAAAAGGAAAGTAGGGATGGTGATTCCCAGTCCGTCTCTGGTGAACTGTTCCCAGAATAGTGATTTGTAGCACACTGATACCGCAAACTGCCCTCTCCTCTCCCCCCCCGACCCCCCCGGCCCCCCCCCGCCCCCCCAGACACACTTCACCCCCCGCTGGGGCGAGGGGAGGCTTTTGGCGACTGGTGGACCCACGGGAGAGGGATGCTGCGGGGGTCAGGAGGACCCGGCCCCGGCAGGAGCCTGGGAGTCGTGTCCCCGCCCGGTTGTTTTTGTTTTGTTTTGGGATATTTTTTTTTCTTTTGAGACAATTTTTTGGAGACAATTCCAAAGCACTTCCGCTGATTGATTATTAACCTGGTGAGTTATTGCTCTTCTCAGCAAAGGTCAGGGGGAGAAAAAGGTCTAATCTGTCAAGGCAAAACCCACTGCTCGCGCAGTTTCAGTTTGATTTCTTATCCGGGCTGGCTTCTGTTCGGGGTTTCAGGAGGTCCTGGACCCTCCATAACTCTCTCCTCCTCCTCGGAGCTCTCCCCTCCCACGGGCGTTCTGTTTGTGGAGCGGGAAAACCCGAATTGCTTCTCTTTAGATTAAAAAAAAAAAGGCCATGGGAGGGTGAGCAGCCCCCCGAGAGGGTGAGTAGCTCCCCGGGAGGGTGAGCAGCCCCCCGCCCTGCCCCGGGGGGCATGAGCCCATCGGCAGGAGCGGGGCGAGCAAGGGCCGGGCTGGACCCGCACCACCTCTAAGAGAAAAATTAATGCAAACCAAACAGAGAAAAAAAAAACAACACCCAAATCAAAACAAAGAACAACCCTCTTCTGCCTGCACTGCAAGGGAATACATTAAAAACAAAGAAAAACAAACACACCCCCCCCGCCCTCCTTGCTGGAGCCGTTATTTATGGCAGCTTCTTTTTGGCTGTTTGCTTGATTCTCTTTTCCCCTCCTCCCTTCTGCATCCACTCCGAATAAACGCGGTTTTCCCTCTTTTTCTCCACCTCCTCTCGGGCTGCCCACTTCTCCCCTTCCTCCTCGGGCCCGGCGTGGGAGGAACTTGCCGAGAGTCAGCATTTGCTGAGCTCACAGTGCAGAAAGTGTGTTTTCTTGTCTTTTTTTTTTTTTTTTTTTCTCCCACGTCCTTTCCTCTTTACAAATCTCTGTGCGTACTCTGCAGAGGGAACTGAAAAGCCCCAGTTAACCGGGGAAGGCTGTGATGTAAGTGGAATATTGCCAAAGCTGTGTATTAAAGTGTGCGCCCATGTAATAATAATACTAATAAAAAATCCAGCTATAGGCCGTCGACTAGAGAAGGTCACGAAGCATCCGCGGGTGATTTATGGACTCGGGGATGTTGTCACGAGCAGAGTAGGGGTGTGAGGGGGACATTTTTATTTGAGATTAATAACATCAACATACAGAACGGAAACAGGATTATTAAAGCGACTGAATGTTTCCCAAAACGAAAATATTTTTAAATGAGATTGCTTTTTCTTTCTCCCCTTCTTTCTCTCTTTCCGAGTCCTTCGTGCCAAAGTTGTGGTGATAAATCTCGGTGTGGCTTTAAAAATGCTTACGGCTCGATACCGTTAATTCTGATATCAAATCACTGCTGTGTGAATGATGTCCTCGTACACTATAAAGCATCTCCGTCCTCTCTCCCCACCCTTCGTGACGATCTTCTGACCACGCTGGAGAAACACGAAAAATCATATTCTGAATCCTTAAGGCTTTTCTGCCTTTCAGGAAAACGGCCTCCTGTTTTCCCGACTGTTATCCCGTTGTTGAACCTAGAGCTAATGAACTGCGTGTATTTAATCTCTTAAACGCATTTATTTCTGAAATTACCACCAGAATTTAACCAAAACCCTTCCCGATATACATCTGTTTAAAATCACATTCAGAGTTCACCACCAGCCGCGGAGAAACCGCCCACGGTTCACGCCAAACCGTTTCCATCACTAACGCGAATACGCGAACGGGCGAAGCGTTTCCCTCGCCGGGGGATGCCCACGGGAGAAGGTGGAAGGAAACGCCGTGGAGACAGGGGATTGCATCAGATTTACAGAAATAAACCTGGTGTCCACCGCCGCCGATGGGAATAGTGGGTTACCGATGGAGGGAGAGGGGTGCAGACCCTGGAAAGGCTGCGGTGGCTCGGATGGGAAATGCTGGGGCTTTTGTTCATTAGAGTCTATCTTCTCCCATTTCCACCCCAAGGTTTCTCCCTATGATGAATTCCCTTGTCCACGCTTTTCTGACCGAAGTTTCATACTTTTTTTTTTTTCTCCCCTTTCCCCTCCCAGTTCTTCTCCTTTCTCAAAGTCCACCGCTGCTTCATATTTGCTGGACCAGACATCCGAGAATTGGTGAGTTTTGCCGAATATCCTACCTGGTCCCCTGTCTCTGTGTGTCTCCGTACCTCCCTCTGCATCAGGCGTGGAAGCCATTCCTTCTCTAAAGTCACCCAACGTGACTTTTTTCCTCCCCCCTTCACCAACCCCAGAATAAGCACGGCTGCCCTGGATTTCAGCTGAGTATTTTCATTTTGCTACTGGCTTGTCTTTAAACTTTGTGATTTATGGCCGTAACTTTGAGGGAGTGTTTTAAATGGGAGATATTTCCTGTACTCCCTTTGAAGGGAAACCCAGGCAGATTGCAACATTTGCTGCTGATTTCGTGACGAGTGCGAGGGAGTTACATTTTAAAGAAAAATAAGCTGCAACCAAGGCAAAGATGGCAATACACAGGCAACCTAAAAAAAAACCTACTTACAGGAGCTCAACATATAAACGTGCAACGACCTTCTTAACAGTTTAGGTTTTTTTTCTTCCGGCTGCCAGTTAAGGTTAAAACCAAATTTTGCACTTCAGAGGAGTTACTTGCAGAATCCGAGGTACTTCTGATTGCCTAGGTACTCCAAATAAGTCAGTGGTGATCCATATCAGAAACCTATAGAGTACTTCACCTACAGAGAAGTCTTTAAATAGTCCATGACTGGTTTTTATCTCTTTCCTTCCGTGGAATTTCAACGCCGGGGCTCCAAAATAGGAACTATCTTGTAGCAGTAGATTTATGCTGGAGCAGTTCATAAAAAGTCAGATGGGGGGGGGGGGGAGTCGCAATAATGGTGTCCCCTGGTCGAAACCCTCACGTCTGGGATCCGAACGCTGCAGCCAGAACAATAGCTGGAAACACCGTAGTCCTTGGGATAAGACTTTATCCATCACCTAGAAAAGCTTGGCTGTCCAACCCAGAGTAAGTCCTCTCAAAAATCAAATGTTTACTTGGACACCCTTCTTATTCTTTCCAGAGTTACCAGCCTAAAGGTGCACCCAAAAAAAAAAAAAAAAAAAAAAAAAAGGCGATGCAAACCCCGCGACGGGTCGTACCTTCCCAGCGAAGTCCAGAGAGCCTTTGTGGTCCCTCTTTTTCTTGCTCTGCTAAACTTAAATTTCCCCCTCGTCAGCATTTAACCCAAAGGAGGGAGTGCCAGAATTAAAAGAGGGAAGATAATTGCGATGTGAAACAAAAGTTGCACTTTAAAAAAAAAAGAAAAAAAAGTGCAGACACCTAAATTCCTCGCCCTGCCTTCCTCCCACTCGCCAGCCCCTCCTCGTCACGGACTTTGCCCAAAACGCATCTTGGCGACTTTCTGCTTTCGACAGCCGTGTGGGAGCGGGGAAAAGCATAAATCTCCCGTGGCGACAGGAGCAGCGCCTGGCACAGCAATAACGGCGTTATTAATAATAGCAATAATAATCATCTTTATTGCTCAACACCTCGCTGCCTTGGCCTCCCCCGGGGGTGATTTGCGCCCTGAACACCCCCACGGCCCCCCCAACCCCGCTCCTACTCCGCGGCGGAAGCCGAGGGGAGCCCCCAGACACTGGGACGCACAAACTTAACGCAGAAGTTACTCGAGGTTGCGGAGTTGCAAGAGGTCCCCCCCCCGCCCCCGGCTCCCCTCCACCTCTAGCCCCTTGCAAACAGCGGGGGCGGCGGCTCCCGGCCCCCCCCCCGGCCTCCCCAAGATGGGGTGTAGGTTGGGGGGGGCTGCGCGGAGTCAAGCGCAACCGAAGGGCCGGGGAAGCGTCAGCGACCGAGCGCGCCGCGGAAGGGGGGGGACATGACTGTGACTATGTTGAAACGGTTTATTAGCATAAATTGACACCTAATTGTTAAACACGTGAATCAAAGGCAAGCTTTGCTATCTTCCTGCCTAGGCCTCTGTCCACCCAGTCTGCAATTAGCATAATTTTTCACTAGTGACGCTGTTTGGGAGGCTCGTTGGCTTTGCCCGGCAATCCGAACCAAATCTTTATTTTTAAATATCCCCTCCGCTTTATTCCCCCCCCCTCGCCCACCCCCCTCCCCGTAGCCTGGATTCTTTTCGTTATTATTTTAATCCCAGCCAAGCATTGCATAGTTAAAGGGGGGGGGGGTGTTGTGTTCAGCTTTTCTTTCTTTCTTTTTTTTTTTTCCCTTCTCCTTTCCCTTCTTCCCCTTTGCTGTGGTAAAGCAGAGGCCATTGTTATCAGTGAGCAGCGCGTACCCGTCCATAGGGCAACTAGAATCTCAGGGTTTGGCCATTCAAAGCCCTCAGCTTTTCTGCACATCTTGGAAGCTGGAAAGCATCTTGATTTTTTTTTTTTTTTCCCTCTTCCCAAACGGAGACAGAGAGACAATTTGAGCTGCCGTAACCGAAAGCTCCACTGGCTGAGCCCCCTCCCCCTCTGTTTTGGCTTTTTTTTTTTATACATATATACATGTATATGCTGGATTTTTCCCCCCCTCTCTCTCGTATATTCCTTTAACGTTTTTAAAGGAAGGGGGTCATTCCTTGCTTATTGATTGCGTGGATGCTGGATGTGAAAATATATTATGTCTGCCTGTGCTTTGCTCGTCAGAGACTAAGGTAAGCCGGACTCAAATAGGCTATCACTTTGTGAATGGCGGAGTATATGTCCCAATGATTTATGACCATATGACTCCAATCTCGGTTCAAGAAGAGTTCACAAGCTTTAAGCTTCCTTCCACGCAGAGACTCTCTTGCAGCCCTCACCCAGGGCCCTTTTTTTCCCCCCTGCTTTACAACTGGGGAGTTCTGGTTGGGGTGAAGCTCGGTTGTGGGGGGAGGGAAGAGGGAAATTTTAGGAATGTGTCTCTATTTTCCAGGCATATCCACCGCAAAGGCAGTCGCTGGGATTTGAGCTCTTTCTGAGCAGCCGACCTATTGTTAAGGGCATGTTTAGAATATTTATTATTAATAATAATTTAAATTAAAAGCGGGACGATGCCTGTTTTCGCTGGCTCTGGGAAATATACCTTAGGAGGGGGCAGGGGGAGGGGAAAGGCGCTGCTCTTCTTCATAAACACAGTCAGGTTGTGAATTTAGGATTTCCAACATGGAGGGGATGGCTTTACAGGAGAAAACCTCTGCTAGATTTCTTTTCTCTTTTTCCCCCGACTGCCTGATTATTTTTTTTTCCGCCGAGTATCCTCCTCCCTGCAGCCCTTTTTCCCTCTCGCACCTTCCCCCGGTTTTGTTGGGGTTTTTAAATTTTTTTTTTTTAAATGTCTCTAAATCCTCGCACTCAAAAGTTGCAGGCAAAGAGTTTGTGGTTAAATGTTACCGCTCACAAAGTGAAACTTGGAGCGTGATGTAACAGCCAGCGCGGATCCTGCCCGGGTTTAATTGGAACAGGAGATAATCGAATATTTATTATTCTGCCTGAGATTTTTTTTTTTTAAACAATTCCTTGGAGTAAATAATTAGGATTGCGGCCGTCCTCGGCGAAGATAAATGAGCGGCATTTGTGAGGCACTGAGAGATGAGGTACAAAGCAAATCTTCTGTGGAAGCCACAAGCGAGCAAGCTTTTGGGCGAAGGGGATTGTAAATTTATTTTATGGACATTAAAAAAAAAAATCCTCACTGTTATTTTTAGCTGCTTTAGCTGAGCCTCTCTGCTCGGTTCTGGTTTGGTTTGTGTTTTGGTTTTGGTTTTGTTTTTTTTAAGAAACCTATGCCAGACAGGAAGGCCTTGGAGAAATTCCCACCTCTGCCCTCATAGATATTTTCAGCAAACCTATTCATAATAAAGGCGCTGCTGTTTGTTAATTAATTCACAGCTTCTCGGCTCGGGTAGTGGAGTCTACTTTCTAATAAGACATGTTTATCATGGGGAGGAAACCAAATGAGAATAACTCCCAGCAAGGATACCATCCTCTCTGTAGACAATAACACATCTCCGTGGAAGATACAATACAGATTTGGGAATGCATAAAGGATTTAATCAGTGTAAAAAAGCAAAGCGGTCCCTTCGTGGACACGTTGTCTGAGACTGTGTTAGAAGTATACAGAGGTTTCATATGACATGACATAAGAACACAGCAGTCAGGGAAGGGAAAAAAAGATACTATTTATTGTCGAGCTATGGCTTCTGTTAAACCCTGGTACTTAGAAATACCGCATTAGACTTTATCTCCACAGAGTTTATTTTATTTTATTTTAGAGAATGAAAGAGCCCAGATAAAATTAAATATACAATAGATACAATTAAATATACAGTGGATATCAATTTCAAAACAAAATGCACAGTGGCTCCTCGCAAACTCTGAGCTGCAGAGAGAAGTCGCTGCCTCTTTAAAATATGTTTGCTGCCTGATTGATCCTCACACATCAAATTATTTTCAGGTCAAGATAGTTTTCATATATCTACTGAAAGGTATTTCTACTCTGTCTTTATGGGAGAGACAGTTTATGTTTTGAGAAAAGAAAGAGAAAGAAAGAGATAAAGAAAAATAAAAAGGCCAGAGAGAGAAAGAAAAAAGGAAGGTTTCCTTTTGTAATTTGAGGCTTTGGACTGGGTTTTTAGACTTTTTGAGCTTGGACTGAGGGAGGGAGGAACGATGAAAAATTAAAGGGGCAGAAAGTTAGGACCAAATGGCCTAGTGACGTGTTTGTTTTTCAAGAAAAAAAAAAACAAACCCAGCAATTAAATTGTTTTTGGAATCACATCTTGCCACCGGTAGTTCCAGATTCAAGACTGATGAGTACAAAGCAGTGCAGGCAATGAAGGGGTATGTTTTCTAAATACAACCTGTGCTACCAGAGTGAGAGGGAGAGTCTAACAAACAGGCCAAAGGAAGCACATTCTTGGATTCATGCCCCTGCTTAAATCTGCTTAAAATATTTGCACTGAATTCCAAAGACTTTGTGAGTCCCTGTGTAAAGACTAAATCGAGCCAACTGTGTCAGGACACCGTTACCTGGATAAAACATATTGACTATTTGCTGTTTGCAGGTTAATTGGACAGAGGCCCTACAATAAATTTAGCAGACTTTTAATTTCTGATGATATAGCGTCTTGCTGGTTTTTATGCGTGTGAATGGCTGATTTGAATAGGTCAGGGGTAAGAAAGCAAGATCATTCCTTTCAGGCTTGTGGCTAGCAATTATCCATTCTGTATTCTCATATTTAAGTTAATGTGTGTGCTATCTGGACATAGATGTGTATACATGCACACAACACACACAGCTACATGCATACACACACACACACATTTATATGGGAGTATATGTGTATGCATGGGGGTGTGTATACATGTATATAGATGAATATAGAAATAAATAGATGTATACAGATGAAACCACATGTACTTATAGAGCACGTGTGTAGTTACATCCTGGGTGCTATTCTCTAAGGGAAAAAAAGGTGCAACCAACCAACCAGGAAAACTACCCCCCAAAATCAGCCCAACACTTTTGCACTGTAACATTTGTTGAGCCTCCTTAGGCTGCACACAGGACAAAATCTGCTCAAAGCATCTGTTCGCCCTGTTCTGCGGGACCCTATTCATGTCATGGGCCTTTCAGGCCCCAAGATGGATTCATAGGCTGGGTACTATTATTGTGTGTTTTCTCCTAACCTTTCAGGTCAGCTTCCAATAGACAGCTGGAAACGGCCTGTCACGTGGCCTTGGGGTGCCAATGTTCTGCCATAGGGGTGTCAAGACCCTGGTAGCTGGAAAAATCATTTTGGGGAGTCACAGAGATGCAGAAGACAACGTACTACGACAGCTCCACACTCTTTGGGGGTTACTCCTACGGGAGTGCCAATGGGTTTGGCTACGAAGGTCCCCAGCAGCCCTTCCAGCCAGCCTCTCACGTGGAGAACGACTACCAGAGGTCCGCCTGCTCCCTCCAGTCTCTTGGCAACGCAACCCCGCACGCAAAAAATAAAGACCTGAACGGGAGCTGCATGCGTCCAAGTTTGCCCCAGGAGCACCATCCGCCTCCCCCAGTCTCACCGCCCCCAAACCCTGCCACCAACAGCACCAGTAGCAACAGCAATAACCAGTCGGGGGCTAGTAAAACTGCCCCCAGCAAAGCCAACCTCAGCGCTAACGCCAGTCTCACCAAGCAGATTTTCCCCTGGATGAAAGAATCGAGGCAAAACTCCAAACAGAAAAACAGCTCCCCTAGCACAGGTACACTGTTCTGCTTTTCTAACCCTCCACTTTCCTAAACAGCGAGGTAACAAAGCCACCAGCCGGAGTGGTCTTGTTTGGAGGGAAAGGAGAGGATGCAGCAAGGATCTAGCAAGGATCCTGGTGCTGGGCACGATCCCAAGACTGCCAGCCGCATGCCCCGGCCAGGCTGAGTGAGCCTTGGCCCATTTTGCAGCACTGACTGCACACACTTGGTTTATTTTAAAAATACCTAGAGCACCACAGGGAAATACAACTAGGCGGTTGTACACAGCCGATGTCTGACTGTGTAGATACAGATACATGGAAACATGCACCCACTGCTCAGTCTAGCGATGCTGAAGCGGAGTGCTTGTTCTCTTCCCACCTCCCTGCCTCCAGACACAGCGGTAAACGTGGTGCTCCCTGAGTGTATGCATGCATGTATAGAGCATATGCATAAACACATGGATATTCTTGCATGCATACACACACATCTCTAACGCAATCAGGAAAAAAATCAGTATGGAAATATCACTGTTCTGACAAATACGTTCGTATAAACTTTGCGGCACACACTTCACTCTACATTAATATAATTTATCTGTTATATCTCACAAAAAGGTAGGTACAAATGCAATTTGGTGTTTAACAATGTACATGCAAATATTTGCCTTACACAAACACAAGACACACATAAGGGGGGATGTGTGCATTTGTACCTTGGCAAACAAAATGCCTCCCAACACTGACCCGTGTTAGCATTAATTGGCTTTGCAGTGACTGCCCCCCTGCCAAATATTATTTTCTCAAAATTATCTGTTGGAAATAATCGACTCCTAAATAAATGGCCCTGGAATCCTTTTCTACATGACATGATCAAATTTTCATAAACCAGGGGCAGCTTTGGAGAACAGAACTCTTAATAAATGACATGATTATGGAGTGCAGGCTAATGCAAAAGGGTGAGGGAAAGGGGGGGTCGAACTCTTGTGCCTGTTCCAGGATTTATTAAGAAATGATGCATTCAATTTCTGCATGTAAGTAATTATCTTTTATTTCATTTTGCGGCCAGCAGAAACCTGCACCGGCGAGAAAAGCCCTCCAGGCTCCTCGGCCTCCAAGAGAGCCCGCACAGCCTATACCAGCGCTCAGCTGGTGGAACTGGAGAAGGAGTTCCACTTCAACCGCTACCTGTGCAGGCCCCGCCGTGTGGAGATGGCCAACCTGCTGAACCTCAGCGAGAGGCAGATCAAGATCTGGTTCCAGAACAGGAGGATGAAGTATAAGAAAGATCAGAAGTCAAAAGGCATGGGGTCTTCCTCTGGAGGGCCTTCCCCCACCGGCAGCCCCCCCCAGCCCATGCAATCCTCCGCTGGGTTTATGAACGCCTTGCACACCATGAGCAGTAACTATGATGCCCCCTCGCCGCCTTCCTTCAATAAACCCCACCAAAATGCCTATGCCATGTCAACTAACTACCAAAACCCCATCAAAGGCTGCCCCTCCCAACAGAAATACGCCAACACGGCCCCCGAGTACGACCCCCACGTCTTACAAGGGAACGGGGTGGCCTACGGGACTCCCAGTATGCAGGGAAGCCCCGTCTATGTTGGAGGTAACTATGTGGATTCTATGCCCACCTCTGGCCCGTCCCTTTATGGCCTCAATCACCTGCCACATCACCAGGCTGCCAACATGGACTACAACGGGCCTCCGCAGATGCCCCCGAGCCAGCACCACGGACCATGCGAGACCCGCCCCACCTACACAGACCTTTCCACGCACCACGCTTCTTCTCAGGGCAGAATCCAAGAGGCGCCCAAGCTGACCCACCTGTGATAGGGAGCAGGGACAGGCTCAGGCAAAGCAGATGGGACCTTGCCATGGGGCATGGGAGAGGGGAAGAGGGCAGGATCGGCTTCAGGAACATTTGTGTTGAGCTATTTTCTTTCTTTCCTTGACAGGGCAATTTCTACCAGGTTGCTGTGCTTGCTATTCTTATTTCTGGGTTTTCTTAGGCACAATTTCCAACTATTTCAGTATTTACTGCCAAGAACAGCTCTCTCTCTGAAGAGATATACCTCCTGTGTTTCAACACAAATGCTTCTGAAATGGGTTTGGGGTAGTTTTGTGAGAATCTAGCAGATTTTTAGCAGCAACATCCTTCATTTCCAAACCAAGTACAGGTCATCACTCATCATTCTCGGACGCTGGAAAGGAGAATAGTCAGCCAGCCGTCTTTACAGTTGGTGTCTCTGCATCTATGTAAACATGCACATGTGTATACATATGCAATCAAAAGAGATTCACAAGAAAACTACCCTCCTCTCCAACTCCTTCTCAAGAGGAACCTCATGCTTTCCATTCCAGCCTTCAGAGGAAGGGCAACCTTTTCTCGCTGAGCAACTTCCCACAAGTCCCCACATAAACTGCAAATATACATACCTGCCAATGCGTGTAATTCACGCTCTTCCCCTCCGGCCCCTGCCTCCCCTCTCAAAAACAATAATAATTTTAAAAGATTAGAATAAGAGAGGTCTAAGAATTGCAAAAGGTTTGGGAAACAAGTTTTTGAAATGCCTAAAAAAACCCCATCAACAATAACAGCAGTCCAAAGAGAGGAAGAAAGAGTTGACAGGTCTGAATATTTTCCCACCTTTGCCCCTGATGACATGAAGTCTCTGTTCAACTATGCCAGAGTTTTTTGTTTTGGGGGTATTTTTCTTAGGGCTCGTTAACAGAAAAGCAATCTTAAGACTTAGAAGTCCTACGCTTCTTTCCTCCTCTTCTCTTGACCTTACGTGAAAACAGGGTATATTTGAACAAATGGAATGTCCTCCAATCGAAGCAGAAGTGAATGGATCTCTAGTATTTGCTAATGCTTTCTTGTCTGGACATCTTTGTTGCACTTAGAGTTTACATATAATGGGTATAAAAACAACTTTGAAGGACGTTCGTCCAACTCAGTCGAGATGTCCTTCAATAGGTGTGTGTTCTGGTGAACATTCATATATATTTATTGGTTATAGCCAGTTTAAAATATTTTCCTTTTTTTGTATTATTTATCCCCAATATTATGTATTTATATGAGGAAAAAAGAATCAAATTGTACTTTTTTAGTATTTACTTGTTATAAAAGGACATTGTGTTTCCTTGTCATTGTACAAGCTTATTTTAGTTATTGTAATTTAGAAAGACCAGTAGTTTTATGTTACCTTCGTACTTATGAATAATGTAATTAGTTCTACTGGAGGCATGAGAGCAGAACCCGACTGTAATTGTATAGTCCTGAATTAGAAGAACTATAGCTAATCCCTCCCTCCCACCTCACCCCTCCTCTTTGGAGACCTTTCTTTGTTCTTACAGTAGTTATTTTATTTCCTTGCTTAAGGGTTGTCTGTTGAACAATTCTTGAATAAACTTTCTGTTATCAATTTTACCTTGTCCTATCAGTCGGATTTAAGAGCAAAAATAAATAAGGTGCAAATAAAAATAGCCAAGAGAACGCAGGAAAGGGGCAACGCGAAATGTTCCAGAGTCCAGACAGCGGGATCCAGATCTGCACCCCCCTCGGCGTGAAACCCCGGGGGTTCGGGCCAAGAGCGGCGGGGCCGGCCCCGCCGCCCCCTCCGCGGCCCTGCGCGGCCCGGTCCGCGCCCGCGGCCACAAAGGGGGTCACGTGGCGCCGGGGCCAGGCTGCCATTGGTCCGCGAATGAAAACAAAGGAAAAGGATTAATCACAAAAAAAAAAAAAAAAAAAAAAAAGAAGAAGAAGAAAAAGAAAAAGGGCCCAGAGTTTCCATGCGGGGACCTTAAGAGTGGAGAGAAATTAAATAACTTATTAGAATTAATTGTTATTAAAATGCACCCACATGTGCGCACACACACACATACGTGTTCACGGACATGAACACAAAACCACACACAACCACACCCCCCTCAGACTAACACACGCATCTAAAATTGTTATTAAAAGGGGGAAAAAGCCACCGCCAAAGGTTACGTTATCAAGAGGGAGAATAAGCCTTTGCCAGCCGCAAAAGCAGATGGGATAATACCGTGAATAATTCGCTTTTTATGCTCTAAAGCCCTAAGAAAACTTATATTTAGGCAGCAAGGGCCAATAAAAGTTTTATGGTTCTGGAAAGGGGGTGAACTGCTTGTCAGGTTGGAAATGCTCCATTTCTGTGGCTGATGAAGAGGGGAAGGTCCCCTCCGGGGGAAAGGAGAGGGGGGTTTTAACTGCTGCCGGGAGAAAAGGGTGAAAAGGCTGTAAAAAGTACCGAAAAAAGGACTGGGCTGTAGAAACAGGGAGTGTGTGTGTGTATCCGTGGTTTAGACACACAGGTGTGCACAGCCAGGGACATCCATAGGTGCCTGGGTAAACCAACAGGTATAGAAAGTGTCGCGTGGAGAAAGCTTTACATGAGAAATGATCTTTCGATCTCTGATCTCTCTTAATAAATGAAGTTCCAGGTTAATAATTATAACCTTTCCACAATAATAAATAACGGTGTAACAGAGAGACAGGGCTTGTTTTTCTCCTCAGGACTGGGGTTGGGTTATGCCCGTCCATGCAGAGAAGCAATTCACCATTCGGGGATACTATAATTTAAAAGCATAAAAGCGTGCAGGCTCTGATTGTGATCGGCTCAAAGAACAAGAGCTTGGGGTTGGGCTTGGGTTTGTCGTTGGCTTTTTCCGCCCCCCACTTCTCACTGAATATATTTTCCCCAGTCTTGCATCCCAGTCGCCATGTTGCTGAGTTTTGTGTCAGGGATTCCCAGGAACTAGTTAAAATCGGAGAAAAGAAGCCAATTCCGAGGCTCAGAGTGTGACACCTCTCAGTTTCTCGATGGGCTCCCTCTCCTACAACTCCTCACACCAACGATTTAATTTGCGCCGCTGCATTAAAGAAGCAGGCCCGGGTTTGTCTCACAATTATTGCATTTCTCTATCGTTCACTAACCCTGTGAATTTATTCGTATAAGGCGATGCCTTCCCATGTGAGTAGGAAGATTTTTCTTCCCCTTGTGCCTCCGCCTGGTCCGTGGGAAAAATCCCTCTTTCCCCAAGAGGTTTTTTCTTCTTTTCTTTTTCTCCCCGCCTCCCCCCCCCCCCCCCGACTTTAGTGTTAGCAAAAGCAGCGAAAACAGTTGGAAGGGACTGGAAAGAGTTTCCTTTCGCAGCCCAAACTCTGTCGCTGTATCCCGGCTCCCCAGTGAACCGCACCGTCCCTCAAAAAAGCAGGGAGGAACCGGCAGCCTCATGACAAAGCCCGAGAGCCCCAAACCACCACTTTAATCCAAATAAGCAAGAATGATCGGAAACTCAGCTGTTAATTTTTACACCAATCCTGATCAGCCGAGATTGAGTAGATTTATGCTGATTTCGATAAGCACATTCACAGATACGAAATGTTTAGGGAAACTCTCCCTTCGATCGAGCTGCGTTTTGCAAATGCTTTCTTTATTTTCTTCATCCCTTTGCTAAACTGCGCTGCAGCCTCGGCTTCAGCTTTAGATTTATTATGTGTTTCTCAGAAATGCTTACCACCCACACAGATGCTTGAACTGACAAAAGTTTCTAGGCTTCTCCCCGCGTGAATGCAGCCTGCCAGTCCCTCTCCGCTGCAAAATGGGAGAAACGGAGCTTGAACAAACAAACTACAAACCAGCCACATCTCCATTCTGCAGCAGGAAGCTTATTTCCCACCCCCCCGCAATTTTTTTACTTTCTAAACTTCCCGAATTCAGGCCCTTGGATTAAACTTTTTGAGTCTTTCTTGGTTTAAGTAAGGCCAAATTTCTTTTTGGCTGAGCTGTCAAAAGTCTTTCGAGAAAAAGATTGATCGTTTCTCTCTTCTTTTTGGTTTGTTGGACTCGGGCACTTTAAAAGGGGCAAAAAAAAAATCTCCCTGGGAAATGACTTTTCATTTTATTTATTTATTTTGTAAACTCTGGAAATGGAGCTGTTGCGGGGGGGGAAGGGGGAAAAAAGATGGGAAGGAAGAAATTTGATTTCAAATATATCTGTGACCTTAAAACAGGTTTGGCCTTTAAGGAAAGTGTAAAGGGTCCATTAAATCTGGCTTTAGAAGCAGAAGCATTACGTTGTTCTTTAAAAGTAATTGAGCAAGGTAAAACAGGCCGGTCTAACTAGACTTGACTTTAACACTCACTTGATTTCTTAAGTGCTCATATCCAGACTCAGACCCAAACCTCCGGACCCAACCCTCCTGGCTGGCTTGAACTTTCCAAGCTCTGCAAGAGATATATATATATATATGAGATATGTGTACATATATATATCTATCTATGTAAAAGTAAAAAAAAAAAAAAAAAATGCTATGCGAATACACACCGGTACCCGCGGACTCGGTTGCCAGACCCCAGACCCCAGCTCGCCCGCGGCTTAGGCTGCGTTTCCCTTGGCTGCCGGCGGGCACCTCGGGGGGGGCAAAGCCCCTTTTCCCACGCCTGGTCTCCCCCCCGGGGCTACAAACTCTCGGGAGCTGAGCGAGGGTGTCTGCAAGCCGCCCGGCCCAGGCAGGGCAGGCAGTGGCTCCCTGCCCGCAGCCCGCCGGCCCTGCCAGCCCGCTGCCGGCCGAGGAGGGATGGCGGCGGCGGAGGGGAGGGGGCTTTTTCTGGGGATCTTCTCTAGGTTTTTTTTTTTTTTTTAATCAATTAAAGAAAATAATGCTTTCTGTTTGCCACCAGGCCCCGCCTGCCATTGGCCAGGGCTGGCCACGTGACCAGGAATTGGCTGCAATTTCGCCTCAGTCTCGAGTTTAATAGAGCAAGGTCCCCATACGCCTGTATTATCAGCAATATAACAATTATAAAAAGCCCGAGAACCATCATCATCACTGCCATAAAAACTGAGGCCCTCAGATTTCTTTCCCTCTCCCCCTCCTCCTCCCTCTCCCCCCTCCCGCTTTTTAAACCCTGGGCCCTGGAAAAGCCATGAATTTTGAATTTGAGAGGGAGATCGGGTTTATAAATAGCCAGCCTTCGCTCGCAGAGTGCCTGACGTCTCTTCCCGCTGTCCTGGAGACATTTCAAACTTCATCAATCAAGGACTCGACATTAATTCCTCCTCCTTTTGAGCAAACCGTCCTCAGCCTCAATCCTTGTTCCAGCAGCCAGGCGAGACCGAGGAGCCAAAAAAGAGCATCTCATGGCCTGCTCCAGCTCCAGCCCCGGGCTCCGGTGCAGCCCGGCCCCTTGGCAGCGGAATTCCCCTGGATGAAGGAGAAGAAATCGGCCAAGAAAGCTACCCAGGCTCCATCCTCTTCTTCCTCCTCTTCCCCCCCATCATCTTCCTCGGTGCCGGTCCCTGCCGCAGGATCTCCTGCAGGTTCGTATAATGAGGGGGTGAAGGGGTGTTTGCTTCAAAAAAAAATCGGAGAGGATCCGGATAAGAAACAATGCCCCCTCCAGCAGCCCTACCCTAGCCCCCCGCCAACAGACTTGGCCCCGCACCTCCCCCGAATTCATGTCACGCAATAAAATACACCGCAGCAACGCACAGAGCCGGGAGGGGGGGTGTTCTGCCTGCCCCCCCGCAAATAAAAGAGCAAATTGCTGTAATTTCTGCGAAAGCAAAGAGGGAGAAGGAGGCTGGGGAACCGGGCTCTTTATTAGCTCCAGCGGGGGGACCTGGCAGCTGAGCCACAGCTCTGTTTGCGTGACTTTCCCTCCCGGCCCTGGATTATTTTTTTTTTTACAGCCTACAGGGGAAAAAAAAAAACAAAACCACACCACCCAAAAACCCAAAACCGAAAGAAGAGCGGAGGGTGGTGGTGGGGGAGAAAGACGGGTGGGTAACGCAGGGGCTGCTACCAGCAGGATAGGGAGGCGGAAAAGCGAGAGCAGGATTCTCGGCGCCCAGCAAGGCTGGGGAGAGCCAGCTCCCCATTGCAAAATAAAAGAAATACATCCCCAGATCCCCTCCCAGTCCCCCAGTAAAGCCATCGCCTCTCTCCAGGCGTCCCTTGGCCGGGGAGCTCAGCAGCCATGGCCAGGGACGCTCCTTCCCCCGGGACAAAACGTTGAAGGCACAATTCAGCGTTTCAGTATTTTAATAGCACGGTGCAGGTAACTGTTCGGGCAGGGGAAGGGCGGACACCGAGCTCATTGGCCAGATAACACAGGAATAATGAAATCAAAGCGCCGCAGCGTCCGTCCCCACATTACTGGCAAAAGGGGGGAAAAAAGAGAGAAGAAAGGTCTCTGAAGGGAGAGGCCAGGGAGCAAAATCCTTTCTCCTCCTTGGGACAAGGGGATCCGAGAGTGATTTCCAACCCTCTTTCACAGTGGCAAGAGTTTAATCAAGCATTTATTTTCTCCCGTAGCGGCTCCACACACACTCATGCTGGTTAGTGAGGGGCACGGCTCTGCCCTGCCCGCAACAGGGAGGGGACGGATCCGGACCCGGACCCTCCACTTGCCCCCGCTCCCTCTCTTTGCAACGTGGGGTTTTCTATGTGTTTAAGACTCCCAGGGGCTGGCAGACACCAGCGGCTCCAGGAGGCTCCGGACCGCGTACACCAACACGCAGCTGCTGGAACTGGAGAAGGAATTTCACTTCAACAAATACCTCTGCAGGCCCCGGCGGGTGGAGATCGCGGCTCTGCTCGACCTCACCGAGAGACAAGTCAAGGTCTGGTTCCAGAACCGCCGGATGAAGCACAAGAGGCAAACCCAGTACAAGGAAACCCCCGATGGGGATCTCGCTTACCCCAGCCCGGACGAGGGTAGCGACCCGGCGGAGGAGGCCGAGGAGAGCCCGGCTCTCGGCCCGGCTCCGGAGCCCGGCGGGTCGCTCAGAGGCGAGGGGCCGGGGAGCCCGCGGGCCGCGGCGGCCGGGGCAGGGCGGGCGGCCGCGGAGGGGCCCAGCGCGGCGGCCCGCGGCTGCCCCGGGGGCCGGGCCTCGCCTGCGCTGCCGGAGCTGAGCGTTTTCCCGGCAGAGCCCTGCCCGCAGCTCCCGGAGGGGCTTTCCCCTGGGCTCCAGGGCTCCCTGGAGAGCCCTCTCCACTTCTCTGAGGAAGACCTGGACTTTTTTACCAGCGCGCTTTGTGCTATAGATTGGCAACATTTAAATTTCCAGTAGCGACCCCCCTCTCCCGCCCGCCTCGCCGATCCTGCTCCACTGCCAGCCCCCCAGTCTCCTGCAGGGGGGGGGCACCCCCGAAATTAACCCCAAGCCATTTCTCATTTGGTCACTCCATCCCGCCCCCAAATACTTTCTTTTAAAGCTCCTCACACGCTGGGATCCGAATCACCCTCCCAATATTTATTCTAGAAGGCTCACATGAAAGAACAGCCCGATTTTTTGCTAAATGCAGGTATTTAATTATAGTTTTATTTTTTTGCTTATTTATTTTAAAGAAAGCACCCGGTAGTTCTCAAGCACATCAGAGATGTCAGACCCCAAGAGAAAACATGTGTAAATCCTTCAAGCGACTTTCTCAGGAATCAGAACGAGACTTTTAGATTTCTTAATAAAATGAAATAAAATAAAACAAAAAAAAGAGGATTTTTCCTTCCTCTTTTTAAGTTTTAGATGTAGACTATTTATTCAAATCCTTTAATAGTAAATGGCAAATTATTTATTGTACATTATTTTCATAGAGTAAATAAATGTCTTTATAAAACCAAGAAACGTGTGCTGCCACATATTTCATTCAGAAGTGTGCTATTTTTTTCCCCTAAATCATTCGCCTTCCTCTTTCCTGCTTTGCAGTAATGATGTCCTAATCTCCCCGTGTGCATTGAGAGAGGAGACAAAAGGAATTGCTCCCAACTAACATTTCAAGAGGCTTCGGGAGTCAGAAATATTTGTTGTATTCAGTTCCGTCTGCATTTTCCTTGGGCTTGGTTTTTATGTTTTTTTATTTTAGTAAATCAAAGCAGGACTTTTGCTTCTAATTTTAACACTTGCAGTTATGTTTTTGTAACTGAAAATTCTTCTCGTAAAGAAATCGCCGGATAAAGGGATGCAGAGCCATACAAAGGCACCGCTCCGCGGAGCCCCCGCACATTCCGCGGCCCGCGCTGGGGGCGGCGGGGCCGCGCAGCTCCCCGCCGCGATTCCCCCCCTTCTTCCACAGCCCGGCCTGGCAAGGCGAGCGCTGCTTCTCGCCTTCAGCCCACTCCTCCTTCCCTCATCTCTTGCAGCAGAAAATAAGGACGTGCCACAGCGCAATTGTTGGTGTTTTAAACGTCCCGGACTATGAAATAACAAAAACGGAAAGGGACGATTTTGAGTAAATGCAAAAAATCCACCGTGGTGCGTGCCGGCATACAAACAAATAAATGCTATAGAGGAAAGAGGGGTAAGAGATTAGCCTGAAAGAGGCCTTTCTTTTTTCCTCGCCTCTTTTTTAGCAGCACAGACCAGAACCCCCCCCGGCCTTATAAATCTGTGATCTCCTTCCACGGCAATTTGTGCTGCCCTGTCCCGGCTCGCGGGTCCCTTTGCGAAAGCTTTCTCGCAACCTGTAATTTTAAACACAAAACTCATATATCAAGGAAGGAGGGTGAGGCAGAGAGGGTGGGGAGGCTTATGAATGAAAAGGGGTCAGCACAGAAATCAATCGCGGTGACACCCAAAATAAATCATATTACGTCTTTGCTAAGTCATTGGTGTTTCCTCAGACACGGCAGAAATTCGGGAGGCGTTCAAGCGGGGTTTGTGCGAAAGCAGAGCGGAAAGGCGAGCTCGGCGGGGGCGGCGTGGGGCAGGGGGCGAGCGGCCAGGGGCGACGGGGGGAATACCCGCGGAGGCGTCCTTAAAATGGCGCAGGGAGCCGCGGAGAGGAGCGGGGCAGCCATGACGAACGGCCTTGCCACCAGCCCCCTTCTTTAGGGTCAGGAGAGGCGGAAGGCGCAGCCCGGGCCGGCCGCCCGGCTCCTGCGGCTCGGGGGCCGCCGCGGGGAGCCAGACGCGCCCAGGGGGGCCCCTGGCTCCGGGGGGTCTCCCCGAGTGCTGCGGTCTCCCCCTGCAGGGCTGGGCCGTTGTCTGGTGTGCTCGGTGCCTGGGGTTTGCCTGGGTGCTTTCATCCCCGCCCGGAGTCCCCGGGGAAAGCGAGGAGTGCGGAAAACTTCGGCATGCTTTTTTTCGGGTTAAGAGCATCAGAGCCAGGCTTGCTTTCTACTTCGGGCTGTAAAAAAGAAATAAAATGAAATAAAGAAAGCCCTCGGCAGATGTTTTCGAAATTGCTGTTCGAAGATCTGGATTATCTCTTCCTGCTGTAACAAAGGGGCAGTTGATTTTACGGCTACGTTTTTATACCTTTTTATTCTTAATAATATTGCCAGCTTCTTTCCCTACCAAACGAGCAGACGTTTCAAACCTGCTAGCATTTCACTCCGGGAAGAAGTAGGTTTATATTGAAAATCGAAGGAGATTGCAATTAAAATATGCAAGTAAACATTACTTAACACCTTCCCATAAATAAAAGGAAGCATCTAGCGCATACTTTGCACCGCCTTGCAGACGAGTTGCCTTCGCATCCTCGCCTGGGAGTCACCCCCCCCCGCGCTGCCTTCGCTCCCCGGTCCCTCCCCGCTCTGAAAGTCCCAGGGCCGTGCGGGGGGAAAGAACGCGCAGGCACAGCCCAAGTACCACAGAAGGCTATTCATTATCTTTAAGTTTATTTAATATCTCCAGCTTCTGGAACATGCTCGGCGGCAGCGTTGGCACTGCCAGACGTTGTCTATCAAAGCGCCATTTGTTCCAGTGCTTTACATATTTCCCCTCCCGCCTCCTCCCCCTCGCAATCCTGAATACAGGCTTGTTGGGGACGGCAGGAGAGGGGAATCAGACGATCGGGGCCAAGAGCCCCGACCGCTGCCGGGCAGCCCCGGGTCCGGGCGGCAGCGCGGGGCTCGCAGCGGCGGGGGCCACTCGGCCCTGCCCGGTCCCGAGGCCACTCGGTCCTGCCCCGTCCCCAGGGCCGCTTGGTCCTGCCCGGTCCCGGGGCCGGTCCGCGCCGTTCTGGTTGCCCTTTGCCCCTCCAGAGAAGCAAGATTCTTATTCAGCTCAAAAGTAGGTGCACCCAGTTCTATCTCTCCGTAAATCGATTTTGCAGCGGATTTCCACAAACACACACGCCCTTTCCGTGGGGAAGGGAGGAGGGGAAGAGAGAAGCCGTCCTCTGCGGGGTCCCCCCTTGCATGGGGCCGCGGTGGGGTGGGACGGGGGCGGGGAAGGGGTTTCCACGAACCCCCCAACGTAAACCCTGACACCTTATCAATACAAATCTCTAACAAGGGCCCTTCTGCAGATCATAATGACTTCTCAAAGTTGCTGCAGGTCTAGAAAGCATGCCAGTCACAGCCACAGATCAATTCTACACCCACGGAAAGTGACTTAATAAATGGAACCTCGCCAGTTATTATCCTTGCTAACAGCAGGCCCCTTCTTATTTGTCCTAATTAGCAAGACTGAAATGTCGGAGGAAAGAAGGGGAATATTCAATAAAATCTAAGTTATTGAATGACTGTAAGATTTCGCCATTAGTTCAGCCATTCTTTACCTTCTTCAAAATGTCAAACAAATGGGGAATGCATATTTGCAACCCTGCCCTTCTGTTCTCTGCAACTGGAGGGCATATATTAAGCATATTAAGCGTATTCAGCTCTTGATCGTTGTCAAAACACTGCAATTGCCTCACGATTATTAACCTAGAAATATGCAAATTAGATACGCTCGCACGTGGTGTAGGGATGCTAAAGTAATATTTATCTTGTGCTGATCTAGTCTGGGGAGGTGTTTGCTAAAGAGCTACTCGAAGCCCTGAAGGTGTTGAACCAACCCATTAGCGCCATAGGAAAGCTCAAGGCGGAAAACCCTCTGTGAAGGAAACGCGGGCGAGACAGCGAGGCAGGAGTTGAGCCCTCGACGTGCGGGATGGGAAGAGTTAACTTCTCTTGGGGAATCACCCCGACCTTCCCCCCGGTGCCGGAGCCCGGCTTTCCTGGAATATCGCTCCAGTGAGCGTTTTCTCAGCCGAGTTATAGTATCCTTTTCCAGAGCTTAACCGCATCCCAGTCCTCAATGTCTGGAGCTTGAGGAACGCTCCTAATGCCCCACTACCATCCAAGGAAGGAGCTGGCAGAGGTGACCTTCTGCTGGCACTTCCCGCATCCATCCCAGCTTTCCCGGTTAATTTTTCCCTCTTTATATACGTCGAAGGGGAAAACACATATTGCCGGGTTCGGAGAAACTAACTTAAGAATCACTGCAGTTTGGCCAGTGAACCTACCCCTCACCCCCAGCGGAATACTGTTTAAATTAACGCTAGCTGATATTAATAATGCTGACCTATTAATATCAGCAACATTGATGAAGTTGTTAATAAATTCATGCACTTATTAAAGGGCGGGTTTAGGTGGCGCTGGCCCACGCCGGGCCTACCAGGCGCTGGATCTGAAGGAAACTCGAAGGCCTTGGGACCCCTCGGGTTCAGCCCTGTACCCCCCCGGAGATGCCCGAGGCCGACCCTGAGTCCAGACCCAGCCGGGCTCGGGCAAGGGTCTGTCGGGGTCCCCGAGCTGTCCTGGGGGAAGGCAAGGACCTCCTGGAGAGGTCTCGGCCGGGACGAGGAGCCCACAGGATCTGCCCGCTACGAGAAAGAGCAGGGCAGCAGATACAGACCTCTCCACTCTCACCGGGTAGAAAGGCTTAAATGAACCTCATTAGAGAGAAGAGCCAGCTTACAGACACACCTCTGCCCTGGGCACCAGGCAGAAACTGCCGATGCGACTCGCAGGGAAACGGGACAGGTTCCTCGGTGCCATCGGGGGAGGAGTTTGATCTTTTGGCTCAAGGAGGAGGCGGGATTTGAGGGGTTTTTGCCACCCTGAAAAGGAAAAAAATCTCGAAAGAGGCATTTCTCCCCCAAATCTTCGACTCAAAGTGTTGTTCAGGAGGCCGAGAACACAAAATACGCCCCTCTCCCATCCCATCCGGGGGATGCTGGCCAGTTGAGGACCGGCCCGGCCCAGGGACCCTCACGACACCGAGCTGGAGCCGGTCCCAGTCCCACGGGCCGGCCAGTCCCCGCAGCGGCCCCGCCTGCTGCCCAGAGCAGCGGATAAAAATTATTATATCTTATCTTAATTGTCTCCTATTTATTCTGCAGCTCAGAGGTAGCCCGGTGCTTGTAACTCATGAAGAAGGTTCCTTCTGCATTTCTTTGGATTCCCAAACTCCGAAGCATTGTTTCCATCTATTATTTTATTTTATTTTCCCTCATCAGTTTTTAGCCCCAAATATAGTTTAGCAGGCTATGATCTAACCAAGACACATGCCAGGGCTATAAATTTCTCTGAAAATGTCTAGGGACCAGTCCTTTTTGGCGATAACGAAGTCCGCAGCCAAACCCGCACCCCCAGCATCAGCAGTGCTGCTTTATAAATCACCCCGCCAGGAGCCAGGAGTGACATTTCTTACGCACGACACAAACTTTCTCCACAGAGAGTTATATTTAACTCCAAAACGAAGCATCTGAAGACTCTGGTCACTCTGGAGCCTTTGGAAATGCCTCACTTCTCCTGTGTCGCCTGCAGAGAAAAGTCCCGGTCTGTCTCGGGAAGATTTCTTGCAAGAGGTGTTCCCACAAACCGCTCTCAGAAGGGCCCTATCCTGCATGTCGAGAGATGCTTGAAAGCAAAAAAAAAATCTCTTGGGAAAGGGGGAAATCTCCCCTCGCTTTCTCCCTCACCCAGGCTGCTGCAGCTCCGAGATTCGAGGAGCCGCTTTATGTTGCTAAAAGGGAGAAACTGTTCTCAAGAAAAGGGTTATTTTAACAAGATGTCTTCACCGGGTTGGAACAAAAGGCGTGGTTTTCCCTAAGGAGGGGGGCAAAAAGACTCTATCTTGCTAATTTAGTAGTGAGGGGGTGCGGGTGTGTTTCCACTCCGGGACAGCGAGCCGGTGAGCTGCCCCAGGTTTTGTCACACCAAGTCCCCCTGCCTCGGGGTGGACGGAGGGGCCGAGGGCCTTTGGTGGGCATGAGAGGTCCCCCGCCAGCCAGAGCTCCGCGGAAGAACCATGTTATTCTGCTGCTGGCCTCCTCCTTTCTTATCTGCTCATCACACAAGGCCTGGGGTTTAGGAGCGGTAGCTCCTGGAGTGCTCTGGGCCCGCCCGGGAGTGGGAAAGCGACTCTGCGCAGTGCTGCACGCCCGGCGCCGTGCAGCAAATCCGGACCCGCTGGCGAGGAAGAGACGTCCTCTTCCTCCCATCGACCAGCCGACCCTGCGCCTGGACAGCAGAGCTGCTTTTTCCAGGAATCAAAGAGCTAAAAAGTCTCCCCTCACCCTCTATCCTCATCCATCTCCAGATATTTTATTTTAATCCTGTTGAGTGAAAGACAGCAACATCCCTCCAGAAGATGCCCTCCGTGGTTCAGGGGGCAGGAATAATTACTGTGTCCCTCAATACATAAGCGAAAATCAAGTAATAAATATAATGAAATACTAAGTCGCTATTTGGGGGGTTTGTAGGACAGAGCTCGGATAATTTGAGGATCTCCACCTACACTTTGCCTTCGATTGCTTTCCCTCTCTCAAATCCCCGTAAAGGAGATTTTGAATAAATAAATGTGTAAGAGAGAGAAATAGGCTCACCCGGCGATTGGTTAACAATAATCTGATATTTCTTTCTCCTGCAGGTTCTGAAGGTCTGTATCGAGACTGGGTCTCATACCTTCTCCACGAGGGGAATTAAACCCAATCAGAATAAGAGCAGTAATTTGATATCGGATCCAGGGCAAGGGGCTGAGAAGGAAATTTGGAAAAGCGATTGCCAGTGTGCCTGCACGCACGTCGATGCTGTGGCTTTCGAAAATACTGCGCAGTCGTCACAAGCCATGAATTTTGGGGAAGACCATGTCACTTTGGGGAAGTAAAGCCGGGGACAGCGTGGGCTGAAGCGCAGCTACCCCGCTCGCCCTGGCAGCGCCCAGGGGAGCCTCGGGGGTGCCGGCCCCGGGCACCTTCCGTCCCCCGAAATCTGCCCGGCCTTTCGCTGCCAGAGCTCCCGCAGCAGGTAAGGAGTGAGCCCTGAGCAGGCTGCGGGGAGGAGCAGATGGCGAGCGGCCCCGCAGTGCCCGGGGGACAGGGGGGAGCGGGGAGGCAGCGGCCCCTTCCTGGCAGGGAATCATCTCCAACACCCCATCTGACACAAAGTTACTTCCACAGAGGGACAAAAACAAAAAAAAAAGGCTTTGCCAAAGTGACTTCAGCTCCGCACATCCCCTCCTCGGCTCTGCCTGCACTCCCATACACCCGCCTCGCCAGGATCTCCGCTCCCCCAGGCCGGGCTTGGGGAGGCTCACCGGGGCCGAAGACCGCACTGCACCCCCTGCTCGGCTCCGGGTGTTCGCTGCATTTCATGGCGAAAAGTTTGATCCCGTCCTATCCGATTTTTCCATCTGCCAAAGCAACTCTGTGCTCTCACCTCAGAACTGCCTCAGGACTAAACTACGGTTTAGCCCTCGCTGAGGGAAGATGTACAGCTAAACTTTTTCCTCCGCAACTCCACAGCGGTGAGCTCTCTCGGAGCTAATTCTGAAATTCCAGAAGACAGCTGTATTTTAATGACATAAAACATCCCCTTAATGTAACAGCGGAGTGGGATCACGGTGGAAAATTATCAAACAATACGAAACAATTGATTCGAGGACGAAATAAACATCTATCCTTTTCTTTTTTCATTTTACACCCATAAATCATCTGTTGTAAGCATCGTTTAAATAGAATACATTCAATTTAAACGCGAGTACAACATAATATAAAAAGCACTCCTGGAATCAAATTAGGAACCGATTTCTCTTGCAAGGGGAATGACGTGAGAGTTGCTTTGAATCTTTATAATGACTTTCGGTTGTTTTACGCAAAAAAGCAGGTAGTGAGTTTCAGAGAACATTTGTAACCTGAAAGATTTTCTTCTTGAATAGCTCAGCATCAGCAAAGTCGGCAGAATAAATGAATAAATAGGCACGCAGCTCTGGAAGTAGTTTTCTCCTTTTTATTGAAGGACGAGAGCTGTAATTGGCTAAAACTCACGTTTTCTCTTAGGGAGATTTAAGTAAGTGAGGAACGTTGATGCCATGGCTGCCTGTTTTGCAGTTTCTTAACAAATATTACCCCAACGTGTTGCATCATCCAAACCTACCAACTAAAAGACGTGTTTATGCCTTTCAAAGTGAACTTTTGGCCTAAGGGTGGGGGGAAAAAAAAAAGAGAGAGCACTCCTGGTTGTTCTCGGAGGCTGAATAACCAGTAAATATCCTGACAAGTAACAAATGACTGTGGGCGTCATATTGTTGGGTGCTCTTGTCTCCCTTCTGCTAACAAGTAAATAAATGTTGCCTACCTATGTTTCCATTCTCTGAGCAGTGGAGAAGTCAGTGTCTTTCCACCTACTCATCAGCTGGACTCCGCGAGGGGAAAGCTCCAGTCTGGCAACAGATTCGGGGAAAGATCAAACCAGTTTTGCCATGGAAAAGCAGAGCTTAATGTGCCAGAACTGTTAAAGCCTTTAAAACGTTTTCTGTTTTCAGTAGTAAATGTATAGGTGCATGGGCGGATGGATGGATAGGAAGATTCGTAGATAGACACACGGATCGGTTTTAGTCCCATTCCTCTAATTGCTAAGCTGGGCATGGTATTTCTCCAACAAAAGACGTTCTGTCTTCCTAACTTTATTTCACCGCCTCATTAGAATATTGATTTAATTACATTGCTTTTACCCACACTGGCCCTAGACACAAAGCCGGTGTGGCAAAATTAAAACACACGGAGCATATTTTTCTTAGGAGCTTTTATTAGACTGCTCAGCCCAGAAAACGCCGAAGAAGTTCAAGCCACTTTCTAGGCAGAAGTTTCGAAATCAAGACAAGAGCATCATTTTGTGCCTGGGGGGAAGAGTAGACAGCCCGTCCTACCTCTTTTCCCTCTGTCTTTCTTTTTCTCACATGCAGCTAGGGTTGGGGAAAACCTTTTTTTTTTAAGTTGGGGCAAGGGGAAGTTCTGCTGAAATTGGCTAATCGCGTAACTTGGGGACCTTTTTAGCACTTAAAACAGTCGTGGATCATTCCAATTCTTCCCCCAGCCGCACGCCCCCTCCACCTCCCCGCACCCCAACCTCCCTCCTCTCCTTTAAAGTCTTTGAGGAAAGATTTTTGACGTATTCGTGTTGTTATCAGATTGATGGGCAAGGTTTGATTGAAGCCCCTTTGTCATGCAAATGTCACGGCCTTGATGGATGAGCTCAGAGATGTGACAAACTTCAGGAGCCCCTCGCTCATTGGGCTAGGGGCGGACCCCGTGGCCACCTCCCCCGGCCCCCCCCACGGCCCCGCCGAGGGCTGCGGGGTTCGAGGGCCAGCGATGCATGGAAGGAAGTTTTACAGCTTTGACATACTATCTAAAGGTTGTAGGGCAGGCGGAATCCCCCCCAAAACAGGCTGACCCTCCTCCATCAGTGGCAGATGGACAATACTAGGATGAACTCCTTCTTAGAGTATGCAATTTGTAACCGTGGGACGGGCGCCTACCACCATTTAGAGCAAAGCTCCCCTTCCTTCCCTTCTTGCTCAGGTAGCCCCGCCAGTGACACTTTTAACGGAGACGGGCGCTTCGGCGTGGGCGGGAGCGCCCATCTCCCCCAGCAGAGCCCCGGCTACCATCCTGCCTCCTCCGGGCGTCCCATCCCCTTCGCGGGGGCCGCCCCAGCCGCCGGGTACCCAGCCCAAACCTGCAGCCCCAGCTACGGGCACCACCAGCTCTACCTCGGCCCGCAGGACGCGGATGGTGTGTACTTCCAAGCGGCCGGGTACTCCGCCAACGCGGGATCCAACCTCACCTCCGTAGCAGAGAGCTACTGCGGGGCGGTGGCGGCCGCTGGGCAGTACCAGCAACAACACCTTTACGGGCAGGAGCAACCCGGCTACTTGCCCGGCGTTTACAGCAATCTCTCGCCTTCCTTAAACGAGGACAAAGATCCTGCGTGCCCCTCCGAGCCGTGCCCCAACGCCAGCGCCACGCAGACCTTCGACTGGATGAAAGTGAAGAGGAACCCACCCAAGACAGGTGAGTTTGGGGGGCGCAGAGCTGGGCGAGGACGGTCCCCGTCCAGGGGAGGAGGGAGGCGGGGGGCAGCTCTCCAGCCCCGCAAGGAGAGCTTGCCTTCCCCGGGGCATGTACCCAAGGCAACTGGGCTTATCTTCCAGGGGAGCACGGATTTATTTTGCTTTGGGGTTGGGGTTTTTTTTGTGTGGGGTGGTTTGTGTTTTTTTTTTTTAAACACCAGCTCAGCGCTACGGAAAAGCCAGCTAGAGATTTTCCAGACACATCTGATGGAGGGTCCCTGAGTTCAGTTTCCCGCAGGCCCGATGCTATTTAAGACCAGCTCGGAACAGGAAAGGCTCCGGGCTTCCTGCTTCTTCCACAGTCGTGGCTTCCATCTCCCCTATTGTTCAACTTCCTTCTCCACAATCTTCCCCAAATCCCAGTCTTCCCTCCTCCCTCATCATCACCCTCGCCCTCCCCTTTCACTCCTTCCCACGCACGTTCAAGTCTCATGGCAGCTCGCAGGGGATGGGGGGGCAATGGTTGCGAGGGAGGGGGGCAGCTCTCAGGAGCGCGGGGTGGTCTGTCCCCCCAGGCTGTGTCCCTGGGCGGGGAAGCCGAGGGCAGCTGAGGAGCCGGGAGGGAGAACGAAGCTCCGGGCGGTGGAGGGACCAAGGAGAGGCGGGGAGCAGGGGAAAGCCCGCACCCACAGCCCCCTCCCCGTCTCAGGGGGGGAATTACTCTGGCTGCTCCTGCCCGGTTGGTGTTTGCTCGTTAACAGCTAAAGTGTCGGAGTACGGACTGCTGGGCCAGTCCAACGCCATCCGCACCAACTTCACCACCAAGCAGCTGACGGAGTTGGAGAAGGAGTTTCACTTCAACAAGTACCTCACCCGGGCCCGGAGGGTGGAGATCGCCGCTACCCTGGAGCTCAACGAAACCCAGGTCAAGATCTGGTTCCAGAACAGGCGGATGAAGCAGAAGAAGAGGGAGAAGGAAGGTCTCGCCCCGGCTGCTGCCTGCAGGTCTGCGAAGGACGCCAGTGAAGCCTCGGATCAGTCCAACTGCACCTCCCCCGAGGCCTCTCCCAGTTCGGTGTCTTCCTGAAACGCGTCCCCGCAGGGACCGGGGCTCAGCCCGGGGCTGCCCCGAGGGGAGCTGCTCCCTGCAGACCCCAGCAGACACACGCACACGAACATGCGCCTCCCACGCACAGCCCCGTCCGCACACAGGCGTGGAAGCAAGGCCATGCTGCCCTCTGAGCAGTCCCTTTGGCTCCGGCTGTCTCCACATGAGTGATACCAGTTCTCACGCTTACATTTCTCTCTCTTAATTTATAGACCCTCTGTAAAACACTGGACTCCAAAGGAGCAGCCGTGTCCTTGTATATCCCTAGCAATAGGCGTTTGTCTCAGGGACGTTTCTCCCTCCCCTGTAGGAACTGCACTTTCAACTACAGAAACTTTAAAACGAATTTAGTTTTCTCCAGTTTTAAAAATGTGCACACCGACTTTTGCCTGCAAGAATCCGACGTTTGATGTATTTTTCCTCCCCACGAGATTGTAAAAAAGTTTTGTGTGTGGTTTTATTTCCCTTTTATTTACTGTATGTATATCTTGGAATGAGGTCTGAGGCGCCCAAGATGCTAGAGGCCTCTGCAAAGACCCAAACAAACACCAAACAAAAAAATGCAACCCCTTCGCTACCGTTTTGCACTATTGCTGCTTTACAGGGTTTTCTACACGCTCGGCGACGCTGACTGTTACCGATCCTGGGGGAGGGAGGGTCGTGTAGCAGAGAAAACGAGATGAGGCGAAGGCTGACCTCGGGGTACTTTGGGCAACGGTCACTGTCGCGGGAGGTGCGAAGGTGGACGAGAACAAGGCTGCGGGGGGGCCGCGGGGCTTGGCTCCCCCAGGCACTGATGCACTGGCTGCTATTTATTGTACGGCTCGAGAGCCTGAAGTCTTGGAGCGAAGTAGCACGGTTCCTTGTACCTCCACCCTCTTAGGCTTATCGGAGTCCGATAGAAGCGTTATTTAACCATGGCTAAATTGTTTCCCTTCCTCACGAGAAACTTTAGGGTAGGACGAACTGAAAACTACGGCAACTTTTGTTAAAGATTGTTTTAAAGGGAAAAACGTCATCGAGAAAAACTATCGGTTTTCTTAATCGGAATCTCCTATTTCCCTTCCACTCCCTTCCCCGTGCTCTGTATCTCGAAATGAAACTACCTCAGTCTAATAAAGTTTACTTTTTCCACATGCAAGTCCTCTCGACTCTAAGAGAAATGGAAATCTCTCCCGTCCAGGGAAATGCGCCATATGGGGCAGGGGGAGCCCGGGCTCAGAGGAGGAGGAGGAGGAAGGAAAAGGTCTGCGACAGCTGCTAATGGTCCCAACAAAAACACCCGATCCTGCTTCCTACCGGTACCCGCCAACACGCCCCTTGTCATCGGCAGGATCGGGACCGGCACTCGCCTCCGCTTCGGGGGCGTGCAAAGCAAGTCGCCCAGAGGGGACCGGATAGAAACGCAGCGCTCTGCATGTGGAATTATTTCACAGTGCAACGAGACCTGATGAGAACAGAAAATCATCATCATCCTCCTCCTCAGTGTAAGCATCCCGGCACGGAAGCTGATCTGCGTTACTGAAGCAGCACCATTAGCTGGAACGGACTCGGGGTCTGGCGTGGGGGCAAAGCGGGTTTCTCATTCATAGAGAACAGTTCTGCGAGGTTGAGCTAACTCAAAACCAAAATGAAGCGTCCATTTGGCTTCCTCCCTTCAGCTTCCCAAGACGGCCCCTGAAAGTGTGTTTTCCACAGTATAAGTAACACACGAGACCAGTTCGCCCGGGGATGGAGCCCGTGGCACGGTGCGGCGGGCAGAGCCGTCCTGGGGCCGGGCGGGGAGGGAGAAGGCAGAGAGCCCGGGTATAGCTCTGACCTTTTTACCTCGAAACGCCTCTGGGATTTCTAAACAAGTAAACAGAGGGGCTGCCAGGAGAAACTATTGTTCTGGCTTCGTCAAATTTGCAAACCTTTTCGGTGGGGGCGTGAGTGGGGCGAGGAATAGACAAAGTACCTGCTGCAGCTGCGACCGAGCGCGGCCCCCTGCCCCGCAGCGCCGCTCGGGCCACGCCCGGCTCGCCTGGGGGTCCCTGGGCAACGGAGCATCGCTCTTACCCGGCGATACCATCTTCCCCATCTAATACACCTCTCTGACTCGGAAGAAAAGATTTCTGAGTGTCCAATTAGCTCAGAGATAAGGGGAGGAAAAAAAGGAGAGGGGAAAAGGTGAAAAGAGGGTTTTGTTACGCTAGCAGTTTGCAAAACATCAGGAGAGGAAAAAAACAAAAAAGCACAGGCAGCCAGATTGACTCTATAACCTGTTCGGTGGGAGTCAACCTATTTGTTGAACCGATGCGATTGGAGGTTTTGTTGAACCTGTGTGATTAAACCTGTCTCATCGACAGGGCGTTGCGCTTCAGAAAGCTCGTGGGTTTTCACTGAGACGATTTTGGCCCCCGGTTATGTCTCTGGGTCTTGCTCTGCCCCTGCGCCGCCTGGGAAAGGTCCGGAGCCCCGCTCGCTCCCAGGTGAGGCGGGCAGCGCCGGGCCGGCATCTCCCCAGAACCGGGGGGGCAGCGGAGAGGCCGGGACAAAAAGGAGGGTACTGGTGTGTCAGCGTGTCGGGCACAACAAAGGCTCCCAGCTCCCATTAGAAACTCAAAGGGAGTCTCCGGAAGAGTCGGCAGAGACGGTGCTGATGCGCCCTTACATATGTAACCCCCGCCGGGCTCCCCCCAGCCCCCTTGCCCCCCTCGCTGCCAAGCCGTGTTTCTCTAACAACGATCGCCTCACACAGCTAATCTCTTTTTCCCCTGCTCTCCCTCCAAGTTTCTCACGCTCCCTTTTGTCTCAAGAGCCCGAAACCCACTGCTGTGAAGCAGGAGCCGGCTGGAAAGGCCACGCCAGGACACTCGCGGCTGGGGGTCCCGCGGCTGGTAACAGATGCTCCTGTGAGGCGATGAGGGACACCCGTGTCTGCCCCACAGCTAGAGAAGCAGATAAAGGGTGAGCACTGGTACTTCAGGACCCACACAGGTACCGATGTATCTACAGGGGACACAAACGCATGCTCCTTACCACGGTACATCAGTGTAGATTAGACAGAAAGAGGCACACACGAGTCCCTGCAGACCTGCACGCAGAAATCCCTATCGAGACTTAGTCTTACTGCCATAGCTGGGCTTTATCACAAATATGAGGTCTACACATGCTCCTTTGTTTTATCTATAAACGATACACAACAACATGGCTATATATAATCCAGTATATTCCCATATCTCCATGTGTGCCTGTCTGTGGGTCCTTGGCATTTTTCATGAACAGGAAAATTAGCCAAGTCCCCCCTGTACACTCACACACAAAGCCATGTCTTAATGGAGATTTATTCTTTTAATATCCCAAAGGAAGAGGAAATTCCCAGTTAAAGTAATGTAACCGTGTCAATTATTAATGGCAGTCACCGTGTTGGAGCTGTTGTCCCTCTGCGGGAGGAGGGGACGGGGAAGAGATGCCAGAGTCCCTCTCCTCTGGCTTTGCTCCCAGAGCAGAGACCCAAGGAGCACACCCGGCGCTCTGGCCTGGCGTGGCAGCTACTCCAGGGCCATCTGTTCCTTACCCCTTGGTGTGAAATGTTTCTCCTCTTCCTAAAGCATTTGTTCTCACAATGTGAGACCCTTTTGATCTCGGAAGAGGACATTCTATTAAAAAATAATAATAATAATACCCTGAAGACTTCCTTACTTTCAACTCCACTTTGCCGGCTGCTATTAACTCTACTCCTGGAGCCTCTTTGCACTGAAGGTGTGAAGCATTCCTGGGGGTCTCTGTCTGAGGACAAAACCTCCCCCTGGGCGACTGTACTGTGGCTGGGTTGGGCTGTTGCCTGCCCCTAAAAGCCTTTGATGCCTTGAAGTGGAGGAGAAGAGGGGAGGAAG
Source organism: Phaethon aethereus (assembly GCF_964289735.1). NCBI lineage: Eukaryota > Metazoa > Chordata > Aves > Phaethontiformes > Phaethontidae > Phaethon > Phaethon aethereus. The sequence continues at coordinate 4,984,342 of NC_138601.1, forward strand.
CCTTCTGGGTTTCTCCAAACTTGTTTCACACAGAAAAAAACCAGGGGCCACCCCTTCCCCAGCTCTGGGCAAAACAGGATGAGGGCAAGATATTTTCATCATGCAGTGAGCAAGTCAGTACTGAAACACAGTTTGATCCATCTTCTGCGAGCGGCACAAAGGCAGCAAGGTGCCGGTGCACCTGCTTACGCGCTAGCATTGCCAAGGAAGTTGATACACACTAAATCAGGAAAACCAGGAGGGATTTTGATGCCTGCTAAATCTTCTCAACATTTTGACATGAACACATCTTTAGGTGTCAGTAAAATTCCTGGAGAACTGGGCAAAAGACCTGCAGCTGCCCTCAGATCCCCACTGGGCAGGAGAGCTTGCATACCCACCAACCCTTCCCCATGCCCAGGGACTTCCACTGCCCCACATCTCTGGCAGCACAGCCACGCTAGATCCTGGGGCCTGGGCATATATGTGTTTATTTGGATTATATATATTTATAGACAGTGTATTTCACTTGCATTTGTACCAAATATACAGTATATTTATTTTTCAGGATTGATGCTGCATAGGTCACTTGGATTTAAGTCAGGGACCTCCGATCTGCTGTCTCATGTCCAAGCCCAGCTGTAACGCTCCCGGCTCATTACACTGAAAGGGCCACCCCACAGTGCCGTCCCCTTGTTCACCCCTGTGCCCCCCAGCCGTTCACTTCCACCAACACAGATATTTCAGCGCCGATCAGCTTCAGGGCTGGTTTAGCCTCTCAGGCAGGTGAAATGAGGTCTGGGGCAAAGGGCTTGGGTGGAAGGAACAATTGCAGAAGTGAGTGTACAAAATGTTTCCTTACTCTTCAGAGGCCTCACCTATCCTTTCAGTTTACACTGGTCTGACAGCTCCATTTCAGCCCCAGCCTTCACATGGACTTGTTCAATATTTACTCAGGCTGATGGGTTTGCTCAGAACTTGCCTCCATCAGCCTTGCTCTGTCGGGTTCCCTTCCCCTCGGGCCCAGGTTCACACAAAGTTCAGCCTGAAATGAATTCACCCAAAGATGGGCCCAGCTTGGCCTGAGGACCAGAGATGGGGTCAAGCCTGGGTCTCTGCATCCCAGCCAGCCCTCACGAAGGCCAGCACTCAGCACTCCCGGCCAGGAGGCTGCTTTGAAAAATTATTTGGGGTTAAAAAAGAAAAAGCGCTGGGCCAGGGAGGACACAGCAAGAAAGGCAGGAGCTGCTTTTCAGTGCAGAGAGCACAGGTCAGCCCTTCCGGGAGGGTGGATAGTTCATGGACGTTTACTCTGCCCGGGGGGCCTGTGTGACAAGGTACAATCCTGCAAACTCAGTACAACCATAAAAAATGCAGTAGGGGACTAAAAGGGAGATAGATAGATAGATATACATAAAAATGTTTTAATATAAATTCTAAAATGCACACATATATATTACATACTATATATTATAGAAATCTATATTTTTATATGCAAAAGTATATCCAAAGGCAAGGGATTAAAACCGAAAATGAGTGAAATTAAGGCTGATTTGTTTCTGCCTAAAGCCATGATAGGAGAGATGGCTTTAGGTAACAGCCATCTGAAAACTTCCTAAGCAACAATAACAAAAGACTTTTCTGAAAGCCTTTTGTCAGAAGAGCAAATAAAAATTTGATGCAAAACAGAAATATTGGAAAGGGGCTTATTGCAACACCCGTACGTGTTCCCATTAAAGAGAAAGAAGACAGAACCACATGGCAAATCCAACGTGGCTCCAAAGGAAATAACAGCTGGGTCGATACCCAGGGCAGCTCTGTGGGTGACCCTGTGATGTGGTTGAGGGAACAAGGGTTGTCTTGGAATGATCCCAGAGACCTGAGATATCTCAGGGATATGGTGGGAGCCGAGTCTGGCCCTGTCTGGGGCACTAGGTCTCTTGTAAAGGTGGGGTGACTTTTATTTTGAGCACCTGCTGTCTGTCTGGACATTTGGCAAAAAGCCCGTGAGAGTTTCCAGAGGGTTTTGGGGTCAGACCCAGGGGTAGGAGCTCCTACCTGAGAGCTGAAGGGTCCCAGGGAGGACAGGGTTTGTCCCAGAGCCCACAGCAAGAACATCTGTTTGAGGATCTACAGCCCTATGGAATATTTGCACCCTTGTAATACCTTGTCAGAGTATCTCTGAGAACAAGGGGAATATGAGGTCTATATTGTGAGTCTACAGCCCTTTCACACAGGATTGCCAAACAACCATGAGTGAGGTATCTCTTAAAATCAGACATGAGGAAGGTGAGCTCCCTTTTAGTGGACATAAAGCTAACCTGATGAGATTTAATGGATTTATTAATGGCTATAAAATTCTGGAGGTTATCGCAGTCCCTGTGGATTAAACAACCTGGTGAGGTGCAAAACACAAGCAATTTGGTTGCAGGAAAAAAAAAAGGGGGGGAGAGTGGGAAATTTCACACAATTCTGGTCTTTCCCCTGGGAATTAGTTCAGTGGAAATATTACTTCGTGGAAATCTTACCTCAGTCTGTCTTTATTTAATTTCTTCCTTCATTCATCAACTCTGCCTGAATAATTTTCTTTGCATTTCCCTCTCCCAGCTCAGAAGCGGGTACTTGGAGTTCCCTGTGTTTTTTTGTCCACATCTTCACAATCTTTTTGCTTGAGACAGCAAGGCACAGAGCTACACGTGGGGGGACAGCAAGAAAAGAGTGTTACCAGAAGGAAAACAACATGCTGCTTATTTCAAATAGTGAAGCTGGCACTGCAAAAAGACGGTAAAACAAACTGTTTCTTGTCTAAAAATAAAGCCTCTCTAACTTTTGCTAAGAGTTCACAGGGTCCCTGTTCTTGCCAAGCTAAAAGATCAAAACCACCAACAAAAAGCTTTTCCCAAAGAATATCCATAATTTAGGTAAGAACATTTTCCCTCAAACAAAAAAAGTGGCTTTTAACCTCGTTTATATTATTAATATGTCTTGGAGAAAGGAAGGAAACCTTTTTCTTTTAGTTACTACTACAAAATATTTCTCTGTATGAGTTACTCTGAACGTGATACACCTGAAAATATTGGCATCGCTGGCATGAAAAGCAGTACTTGAAATACAGTTCCCGATTTGAATCTCTTTTGCTTCAATCAGTGTGTCAAATGGCCACAGATTTACAGTGCGTTTCAGCATACCACACAGTGTGGAAACACTGAGCCTAACTCCTTTATTACAGAAAAGGATAACAAGAAAAATGCTTTCTTAATGACACTTCAATTGTGTTTGCTACGGAAGGATTTGAGATAGTTCACATTTAAATGCCGATTGACAGAGTGAAGAAAATAGAGCTCCTTCTAGCAGCTGAAGATTTTTTAAGGTGCTCATATTTCAATGGCAATGCTGAGTCTTCTTGATAAAACACTCCAGTGCGTGCAAATAAAATGTTTTTGGAGCAATGCTTCTAAACACAGAGCTCATCCAAAGGACAGGTTAGAGCTACTCTCAGCTTTGCTGCACTTTGCAGGAAACCCAGCAGAGGAGCCCGGTGAAGCAAGGGTTTCCCTCAGCGCTGGGGGGTGCCTCTCCTGCAGGCCCAGGGTGCCCCTGCTCAGCCCGGTCCCTACTGCCCGCCCCACAGGTACGAGGCACTTCCCCAGCAAATATCTGCTTCAGCTTAACCGAGACGATGGAAGGAAAGTGGAAGTCCTTTCCTTTGCCCACTTTGCATCACCGATATCCATTTCTTTTGTAGTTTCCAAAGCATAAATCATTTCCTCACTAGACTCTCACCAGTGATGCGGATGGGTTTACTGCCTTCCCAAATTTTTTCCTCAACCACTCTCCTCTGTAATGTATTATCCCCTCTGAGCTGAATGTCAAAAAAGTTATTTTTGTGCATTAGAAATTGTCCTGAATTATTCTTCAGTAAAAGATCAAAAGTCATGGCAGAACTTATCTCCCCTAATTATTTTTGGAGGTGATCTTGTAAAGAAAAAGAAGTTTATAAGAATCATTCTCTGCTTTCCTTTTGTCCATTTGCTCTGTGAAGGCTCTCTTCTCTTCATTATTAATGGATTTGGCGAAGCTTTTCCTGCCGTTTGGAGGAATATGCTAGCAAATGAAAGCTTCTTGTTGATGGATGAGGAGCTGGGCTTTAAATCAGTCCCTACTGATACAAATTATTTTAATATGCCCCTTCTATGATTTATTTCAAATTTATGAAGTAGTGAGCTATGTTGTAAGACTTGATTATGGAGGCTGGTTGCCTACAAAGTTATAAAGTCTTCTAGGGGAGCTTTTTTTGAATGGCTTATTACAAATTCAGTACATTCACAACCGTGTTGCCAAGGCTGTCTGTATCAAGGAAAAGTAAATCTTTTTTTCCCTTGACCCATACCCCGCCTCTCCTCCACACTGGAGAGGGAATTGATAGTGCCATGAAAATCAGCAGGCATTCTTTGTGTGTTTACTGTTGTTTCTGCTGCTCCATCAAAAAAACCCCACAAATAATACAATCCAAACACAAAATCTTTGTTTTTTTCCTCAAGATAAGAAGGGGAAGAAGGCAAGGAAAGACTGAGATAAGGTTTTGTGCTGCGCACACTGTTTCCCAGGAGGGTGAGGCTCTCGCTCTGCTAGGTGCTGTGAAGGGGACACACGTTCTGCTTTGGGCACCTTACAGTCAAAGGCCTCAGCAGTACCATGGCTGGCTGGGCTGTCTTAAGTGGCTTCTGCCCTTTGCTGTACCTCCAGAAGCTGGGACAGCTGGGAGGGAAGTGTCGTTCCTCAGGTATGCTGGGCCAAGCCCGTTCCTGAGGACACGACAGTCGAGTTGACCGATTCCCAGCTGAGCACACTGGTGCTGGCAGCGAGCGTGCAGCAAGTTTTGCTTGCAGGAAGGGTGGTCTGAGCAGTCCCTGAGGCCAGTTTGAGCGAAGTCCATTTGAAGAGCCAAGGAAGGCAGTTGGAGGTCAGCTGGCTGATGTGTACAGCGTGGACAGAGCCCAAGGGCAGGAATCCACAGCTTGCAGGTGGTGCCAAGCTTGTGAGTGTGATACCCTCTGCAGCCTTCCAGTGAGGTGTAGAAGAGGGTATTTATTAGGGGCCTGAATTTTTGCAATGGCTTTGACCTGCTGTGTTAAGCTTTGTCCAGTCATACATGGAATACACCAAGAGCCCTGTTTTAACCAGCCTGCACTTTTCTGTCATCATCAGCACTGGACATAAATCAATTGCACGGTCTTGGCTATGAAAGGTATGGCTGGAACCTCATCTGGCTTACTTAACTGTCTCTGTGCCAAGGCCTCAGTACCCTGCTGTGCTGGACTGTATTCCAGATGAAGCACATTATATTAACTGTCTTTCGTGGTCATCATCTCTCAATATGGAGAAACATTCATGGAAGCACAAGAAGAGGATACATGTCACTAATTCCTAAAACTCAATTCCTAAAATTGGGCTTGCACCAACTACTTGGACGTAAAAACTTAACACAGTGATCAGAGGTCAGCAGCATCAAGCTGAAACTGCTGGTGTTTCTGCCAGTAAATTCAGAGCTGTGTATCCCCCTGTAGTTTCCTCGTTCTTGTTCACTAAATGGAGAGCTTGTGAAAGGTACCAGTGAGAGGGCCTGGGAGAACAAGCCTTGTGTTTATTCATGAAGTGGGGAATGGCAGAGGAAGTTTCACCCTGCCAAGGCTCCTTCCCTTCCTGATCTCGAGGAATGGGAATCCCATGTCAGTAATTCACTTGATCGCCAGTCTGTGCTAGACAGTATCAATTGTAAAATTTTGCTTGTTTGTTCCTTTATTTTTTTACAGCAAAACTGCATTTCTGCTTGGCCTTAGATCTGCTGAACTCATTTTATATAACATCAAAGCAAGTTTATTCTCAATATCTACCACTCAGTGAAAATCAAGCAGTAGCATCAGCTTCCCCTACTTTCCTGTTCTCAGAGATGTCCAACAGTGCTAAATATCTACTTTTTGGCTAAATCTTCTTCTATGGTGTGGCCACAGTACTGCCCAAAACTGGGGTGGGGGGAAGCATTCCAAGCACATTTACTCACTAGCTTATTTAAAACATCAAAAACATGGAGGTTTTTTGCCTGTTCAGTTCCTGCAAGTCAAACCAGACATTGATGGTTGCAAAACTTCTCCTGATATTACTGCAAAAGGATTTTAATAAAAAATAACAGCACACATGCAAAGGCTCCCAGCAAGATAAAAATTCTCCTTGATCTGCTGATAGGAAGGAATCTATGAGAGTGGCAGATCAAAGGGAGAACAAAGGCCAAACCTTTGAATAACAAAAGCAGTTATGTCTCCTCCATCAGCCCTCAAAGTTCTATCTCCTTCCTATGTTCTTTGGGGCAAAAGATTTCCTACAGTAAATAATTTCCAGAAATTCAGTGTTTCAAGTAGCACAATAACGCAAGGAACCTGGGGAAAAGGAGTAGGATTGTTTTTCATAATGTTTCTTGGAGGCTCCACATCTTTCAATTTCTTATCAGTTTTGAAATACAAGGCATGAAGTCTCTAGCACCATTGGGACCAAAAGGTTATCAGCATGTAAATACCTGAGCTGGAAAGACATGTTTGAGAAAGAACAGATAACATTTTAAACATACTTATAGCCCGCATCCTTTCCAGCTTTTATCCCAATTTCACCTGAACTTTCACAAGCAAAGGTGTGCTTCTAATAACCGAGCAGATAAAAACAGGTTTATCTCAGATCGAGAGCAATAGAACCAGCACTGTGACCACCTCTGTTATTTACTTTTTGTTACAAAGCGACAGCCAGCTCTTTCTTCTAATAAAGAGTTTTCAAACATGAATCTGAGAATGTGAAACTACTGGCCAATGGTGACAGGGCAACCTGTGTAACAGAGGTTTTACTGTATCTCTGACAAACAAGGAAATTTAGGCAAAAGATGTGAATGTGGCTCTCTCTTTCCTGCACAGGGGCAAAATCAGAAAGAAAGCCCAGGATATCTAGTTCTCAGAAGTAACCACTAGACAAAGTCAATTCTTAGAAGACCACAGTTCTTTCTATCTAGAAAGGAAACACATCAGCCCAGAGGCTGAGACTTCCTATCGAAACAGGTAAATGAAAAAGGCCAAAGGATATTTTCAGATGAGGTAGAGGAAGAAACCAGCTCACACACTATTTTTTCCTTATGTGTGGTAATTGCCTTGACATTAAAAACTGGAAGGGAGGGTCTTGGTTTGCAAAGGAACACAAAAGAGAAAGCTGAACTTCTGATTTAAATGCTGGTAGGCCTTGTATGATTTTGGAGTACTTTAGGAGACTCGAGGCCTTGCTATTCAAATTGGTCTCAGAGCTGTCAGAGTGGAAGACCCTCCATAAGGTCCATAAGGACCTCATGAATTAAGAACTCATCAACTTACAAAACCAGTGGCAAACCTGTCCTTTCCACTGTTGTCTTTAGCAGCCTCAGAGAGCAAGATCAGGGCTCACTTTACTAAATGTGGGTGTTTGTAACAACATCACTTCTGTCTGGGCTGGCTTCTCTTTCTAATCACTGGAACTGTAGTGAATACAGAGAGCGGAATCCAGGGCACCATCCATCTCTTTCTGGAGAAGGTCATGTCTGGTCAGGTGAATCACCCTCTAGATTTCACTGACTGTATTGATGAGATCTCTGCCGACTGTAAAGAGTTTCTGGACAACCAGCTTAGATGAAGATGGCTACAACCAAGGCAGTGTTTCCTCCTTGGAAACTGGAATGCCCCAATTCTTGGTGCAAATTGGCAATACCTGATCAAGCACAAACTCACACGAGGAGAAAGCACAGTGGACAACCCAGAAACAATGACTGTATCAAAACTGTTTTATCTTACAGGGGAGTGGTGAGAGGGTATAGAACTATCTCAGGCATAGGGAAATGAGACTGACTTAAATTCACCTTTTCCTCCTCCCCTTCCGTCCATGCAGAAGTGGACAAACTGATACCCAGACGAGGCCAATCAAGATCCTGGTACTAAACCATGAGTCAGCTAAGTCTGTCATGATTTGCACAGGTGTCTTACAAAGGCAGAGCAGGGAAGATCTGGGAGATCGTGTGCTGCTAATGGCATCTAGACCAATGCAGAACTGGTCCCCATAGTAAATTCCCTACTTTTTTTCCCAGTCAGCTTCATAGTATGTCTCATAAGTCTGTGTTTAAAAAAGATCACACGTTAGTGTTTTATCTCTGGTATGTGCTACCCCATGTTTTCCCCATTCACAGCGTATTAGCCTCACACAGGTGGGGAGAAAGCAAAATAAACATTATCAAACAAGGGCATCAAATATTTAGTGTAGAGGTTTCTGAGTGCTTCAGGATGAGTGGGACTGTTTAGATATCAGATGTTCTTCTGCCAGGTCAAATGAACCACTGCTGAGTAATGGCTAAGTTCCCCCAACCACCTTTGGCCATCAGTGCATTATCACCCCTGCCCTTTAACTTTCTGTCCAGAGCAAGAATCACTTTCTTAATCCAGCATCTCAGCCTAAAGCTGTTTCAGCTGAGACAGGGGATTGTTTACAGAAGGTGCTGGCTCCCTCCTCTCCACCTGGTTTCTGTCTGGGCCACACTGTTAGGGATGAGGGCAATACATCATTTATCTTGGCTTCATTTCACAGGCAGGTCCTGCTGTCATTGTGCTGTTGGTGTCTGGAGGTGCAGCATCCTGATAAGCACACTCTGCTCTCCAGTGGGTGAGTAGCTGCCCAGCAGTCAGCAGATGATCTGTGCTTTGCTTGATACCCCCCGGTGTACAGAGTGCTGCAGGACATGGGATCCAGCTGGCAGGGGCTAACAGGAGTTTATGCAAAAGGGTCAAGTGGTTCTTGTGTTCAAGGGACCAACAGATACTAAATAGGGGGAATTTCTGCCCCCCTGCCCCCGGAAAAAGGCTAGAGAATGATGGGAAATTGTTCATGTCTCGAGGCTGATTTAAACTCTGGCATAACCCCAATAGAAGGTATTGTCTGCTTTTTCAGGGCTTAGGGTTTCAAAAGCAAATGGATAAGCATATGGGTCAACTTTCTAACATGGACATTTGAAGCGACTGCTCTTTGACGCAGTCCAGGTAAGAAACACTGTCCATACCCGATAATAGAGAAAAGGAGGGAGAGAGAAAGGAAATGTTCAGACACAGAGTTTTGTAAAGTTTATAAACCTTCATGCTGAATGGTATAAACTAACCTCTAACTAATGGGTGTCAGGGAGAAAGTTTCCTTGTGGGTAGGTGATTTGACAATTGCATTTGCAGAGGTTTCTTGTACCTTCCAGTACAGCAGCTGGTGCTGTGTCTCCTGGAGAGAGTCTCAAACCAGAAGAAACAATGGTCTGATCCAGTTCCAGTTTTATGACACTGTAAATCCTGTACATCACTTCAGACAAATTGTTTGCTCTTTTCTGTGCTTGTCATAAGAAAGCCTGTGAACGGATGGTGGTGGAAAAACTGAATTTAAACCGAACATTTGTTCTGTGGGACATTGTCCAGGGTGTTGCATGAATTTTCAGCCATGCAGTTAGATGCTGGCCTCAGATACACCTATTTTAAATTACTGGGAGTTCACTGTTTGTTATGGGGCATGGGCGGCAGCACTACGTACAAGCGACAATTATCCAAAGCCGATACATGGATTGGAATGAGGTGGAGAGGATGTGATATCTTTTTAGCAATAAAACCCACTCATGCTTTAGGACTCAGCCATCTGCATTTTTTCACTCTTTGACAGCATTTTTACCTGTGCAACCCTCATTCACCATTGTGAAAACATGTAACATGCAGGTCACATAGAAAGGACAAGGCAGCAGGAGACTAGGCTCAATAACTTTAAAATGGTCTATTTTAAATCACACATGCCCGCTTCTCTCATCATATTGATTTCCCTTTTCTCAACAAGTGCTCTTGGCTGCTGAGAAGCTGGCTGAAGCATTGAAATCTCTGAGTAACTAATATATTGTGTCAGTTTGCAGCATTTCATAGAGAGAAAAATGGCAAATCAGGAAAGCAAGCCCAGACTGTTTGCTTAGATTGAAAAAAAGAAGCCGTGTCAGTAGGATGACAAACATGGTCATCTTTCTATCCCAAAAATGCAGGCTCATCTTGTTCATAAAGATGAATGTTATGATTTCAACCAGCTGTTGGGTCACTTCACAAATCATTGAACAGTTGGGCACAGTCTATCAGGCTTCAGTTGTATGAAGGGGCAGAGCAGGATTTACTAGAGTTAAGAGAGCTGGAAAGAAGAAGAGCTGGATCAGAGAAGAGTTACTGGTGTGAAGAAGGACTGCTGATAGCTGGCAGACTTGACTGTAGACACAGGTGGAGAGAGCAGAGAGTTCTGCAGAAAAAGGTCATTGGCATTGTCAGATCCGGGGTGGTGAGATGACTGGAGAGGCTGGGATTGCCACAGGTTCAGCTGCAGCCACCGTGGCAGTTGCAGGGAAAACCTGAGAGCCACCAGAGTAGCAGTCACAAAGGAAGGGCTGCACAGTATTCTCGCATGGCTACAGGCAAAGAACAAAGTATTCTGACAGCTAAAGAGGTGGAGTTTTGTGGAGGTTAAATCTTCTCATTTCTATTTTTAGTGTGAGTTCATTTTTCCAAGTCAAAAACATAAGTTAAAAGATTAAAAAAATAATTTATCTACAGGACAGTTTGGTCCACCTGCTACTCTATCTTTAGTGCCTGCTTATTCCTTCTGTGGCATACCTAAAGAGGGAAAAGCAACAGGGCGATCATGTATTGGTTTAGGATTTTAAATTGTTGCCTATCATAGTAATAGCTGAATGCCTTTTACATACGAACAAGCAGCAATAGCAAATTGACCAGCAGATTTTACCAGAGGGACTCATCTTTGCTAACTTTAGATGCTTACAATGTGTATGTTTTCGCCCAAACTAGCCATCCAGTCTCCTTTTATAGCTGGTGGAGAGCAATTGGCACTTTGCCTGCACAGTTCAGCTACACTCTGGCTCAGGAGGAGATGAGCCACACCTTAAAAGTGCTTGCTTCCCTTGAGTTGTTCTAAAGAAAGCATGAACCACCAGCTCAGAGGCAGACATCTACCACATCCATGATGACTCACCTGTAGTATTATTCATATTGCTCCCTGTATGGATGTACCAGTCTGCCTAAGGCAATATTTTAGAAGTTACTATAAGGCTTTAAATATTTTCTGATTTTCCCTGGATGAAGTTTTGGGTGAAAAAGGAGATTTTCTTTCACAACTGGGATGATTTGCCTTACACTACCAAAGCTTTTGGAAGGAGGAGCAGCATCTCCCAGAAATGGCCAGCTTCAGAGTTTGGGTGAGTGCCTCTGAAAATCTACCCCTTTCCACACTAACACTACAGCATGCTGACAACATTGAGAATTTGTTTTCTGAACACCTGATTTTGCAGACAAGATGCAGATAAACAGCAACAGCTCCTCTTAATGAACACAGCAGCATCTCCAGATAAACTGTCACCACTTATGTCGTGTCCAGCTTCAGTATCACTAGGGAGGAAACGCCTCAAAGCTTGTAAAAACACATTCCCCTCTTACCCTCCCTTTCCCAAAGTTAGAAACCATGGAAGTAGTTCTCTATGATGTTTTTTGAACAAAGTAGAGATGAAGAGGTTGCTGTTGCTTCCACCTAATCTATCCGTGTACAATTAGGATGCACAATATTCTAAATTATTACAGTTTCTAGAAGTGTAGGTTGGCTCTAAGGTTAACCAAATAGTTTACAGTTCCTGGTGTACCACTCTGTGGGACTCCTGGACATCAGACTGTATACATAAGGTGTTATGTTTGGAAGTTTACTATTATAAGCATCTGCAAAGAGAACTGTTATGCCTCAAGTGAATTAGACATTTTTAAATCAAACCACAGAAATCTGAGAGCAGTATGTGTAAAAATGTGCTTGAATCACTGCCTCCACACAAGAAAAAACAAGCTGGGGTTGAAAACACCATGCATCCTACATTGCCTCCTGCTTCATGAGTCTCAGAGCTTGAAGTTGCTACTGTCACAGCTGCTGTTTCACCATAGATCAAAGGGAAAGAAGAAAATCCTAAACCTGGTCTTTGGGTGATAAGTTAATGCTGTGCAAAATAGGAAATATTCTGGACTAAACATCTTCTTGCTCTTCTGTGCTTGAACATAAGGTCCTGGACTCAGGAAAACAGCTTCTAGATGCTATCACAGCACACATTAACAATCAGGATAATCAGGAATCTGGAGGCAGAGTCTGTGGCTGTCACAAGGGCTATTGGTGACAGAATTTGACATTTATATCAGACTTATACAGATAAGTTAATATCAGGGGTTTTGGACTACAATCAAGAAAGGTAAGCTAACTATATTGATAATCCTCATCTGCCTGGAGAGACTGGCAGTCTGATTTTCATTCCTGCCAAGGTCCCTTTACATAAATTGCTTTCGCACACACGTTAGAGGCACTTTTTTCCAAGCCAGAGAATTGTAAAGGCAGTTTCATGTAAATGAGAATCAGGCCATCAGTATGAACATTATCCATGTCTGCAAATGTTTGCCAAGCTTCAGTCCCTCTATAACATCTGCTGAGGAGAAAAAATTCGTGAGCCTCAGCAGTTAAGGTTTTGGGGTTTTTTAAAAGCCACATCAAGGTCCTGGTAAGCTGTGTGGTGACTGTTAAGCTTATTGACAATGAGTGCATTTCTTTGCACAACATCACAAGGAAATGTGAAATGGAGCAGAGATTAAAGCACGGGTGGATTTTGAAAAATGTAGACTGGTTTAATGCGACCAGGTGGAGACTGTCCAGTGCTTGGAGCTTTTCTAGGCCCCTTTGTTAAACATCTCAGTCTTTCCACTTCTTCTTTGAAAAGAAACTGTTCCCCATTATTCTCTGTGGTTTACAAGAGGTTGTTGGAACTGAGCCAATTTATATGAGCTTAGAACCTAGTTAATTTAACTGCAGTTTTCTCAGCAACGTTGTGACACGCACCTGAGATTCACGCAGTTTTATAGGCTCTGAAGATCCATCGAAAAGCTATATGTACCTTTGTTAGTCTTTTATCTCCTCTTTACATGATTTCCTACTCATTCTGTTTCTTCCTTTTGCCTCTGCTGCATTTATGTTGGTCTGTAGCCAGAGCTCCTGGCTCCTCCATTCACGGCTAAGTTTAGATGCCCAGAAAAACACACTTGAAAGAGGAGGAACATGCCCCACAGCCATAGTAGGTTTACCACCCATCTAGAAAGAAATCTAGGGCCTGTTTTAGCAGGATTTTTCGCAGGCAGGTTGATCATTTCCTTTTCTTGCCTCCATCCAAATGTCTGTCAGACTAACCTAGGCCCCTATCCACAGTTCTTTGACATTCCCCCCCCAGCAATAAGTGTTTGGAGATCCAGGGAGGTAGGTATACTGTTAATGCTGCTACCAACAGAGTGCCATTCTCTGGTCTTGTAGCATATACCCATATATGTTCTCCCACTCCAAGTCACCAGGCCATCTTGGAGACCCTGGTTTAACTGGACAGCTGGCAAGTCTTGACTGCTGCATCATTTTTGGCATTTACTTCCACCTGCCCATGTGCTGTCACTGTGTGGAGCCATGGTAACCATGGAAAGGGACCCTTGGAAGGTGGTATCTAAGGCAGGACTCCACTCAGGTGGTTTTTTTGTGACTATTGCAGGCAAAATTGCCCTCTTCCCTGTTCCAATAGCTAGGGCCAGAGCCCCTCCTGTTGTGTCCCTTCTGATTGTCTGGGTATCTGTATCACACAAGGGGGTAGAATCCATGTTTGAGTTTATTGTGCTCAGATGCCCATGAAAAGCAGGCTTAGACTGACAATGTTGCCCTCCTCTGCTGTAAGAATAGTGTTCAGTCTGTGATTTGGTTTCAGAATGAAAGAACCAGTCATCTTTTCAGATTGCACAGACCTATAATCCAGGATCCTAAAATTCAACCACCACGGATTTTGTCAGTACTTTTCTGAGAATCCAAAGGCCTCAGTCACGTTTTGCACTGTACCCCACCTTCGTACACAGACAAAATGAGATTCCAGGCTTGGCAAGAGGTTAGAGAACAGTCCAGAGCTTTTCTGAGTGTGCATGGTGTTTGAGTTCAAATGCTGTTCACTTCTGCCTGCAGAGACTGCATGGCTGTCAACAACCTCTCGGCAGGAATCTTGCCTCACTCTGGAGAAAGGGGATGCTGGGTCCTTGGCACAAACCAGCCCATGAGCTCTGCAGGAATCAAAGCAACTCGGCTAATGAGAAAGAACACCAGTAAATCTCTGGATGTGTTGAGTGAGACAGCAAAAAGAGGCATTCAATGAAATCAGAAAAATGTCTATCATGGTGGCTGAGGATGTGTCAGTCAGTCTGCTGGGTGTCTCTGCCCTTTGCAAATTCTCAGTGAAGATGCCTTCTAATGGCTTTAAATTCAGAAATTGCAATGAGGCAATGGGCTAGGATTTCGAACACTTCGAGTCTTTCAAGGATGAAGTCATTTCCCCTCCCCCTTCCCCAAATGCACATATGCCTCATCACAGTTATTTCTCTGGAAGATTTTTTCCTTTTGGATATACCATCTTTCCAAACTTGGGAGGAAAAAAAAAAACAAACCAAAGAAAAAAAGCAGGAGACATTTCAGAGGTGAAACTGGCCAGCTGGCAGTTGATTTATGAAGTGCTGAAAAGCATCTTTGGAGCTGTCATTTATCTTAAAGCTCTCAATCTAAATAAACAAAGAGCCCCCCTTCCTAATTATAGTTACAGTAGAAACAACCCCAAAGCCTAATAGCTGGCATCACAAAACAGCACCCTTCAGACATCCAGCCCACAGATGCACCCTAGTGGACCAGCACTTCCAGCCTTTCCTGGATCCAGCTAACCTGGCCCTTCTCTGCCTCGCCTTCCGAAAGGGAAATCAGATTAAAAGCAACAGGGAAACCAAATCAAAAGCAACAGAGCCATCTCAGTCCTGCTGAGGAATTGCAGATCCACAGCATGCTGGCAAAGAAAACTTGCCTGGTCACTGGCATTAGATCCTACCCAAACAGCAAAGGTGCTCCCCATGACTTTGTTTTTAATGTTGACTGATGATACTTTTTTCCTGGTATTTTGCTGCATTTACCAGCCTAAGGGATCTTATCCTCCTGTTTCAGCTAAGAAAGGATAATAAGTCTTTTGTAATTCCTTGTTGTCCTATAGGGTTCGGGCTTTGTTTTAGTTTTCCATCACGCTGAAGTCTATACAGATGGAGTAAAAATCCACATTAGAAGGAGCTTTACCTACTGTGTAGGAATAAACAGGATATGGAAACATCTTGGCAGCTGATGACTCAGTGGCAGAAAAACTCCAGCTGTATGGGCCTCAGCACCAATCTACACAGACACATAGAGCAGAAACCACTCTTTCAAAATTCCTTCCAGGACCTGATTTTCCTGATTTTTCCTTGTAGCAAGAGTTCACAGTAGGAACTGGATTCTCTTCTCAGCTATTGCAAATAATCAGAATTCCACTGAAGGACACAAAATTCCCCCAGCCTGGGGGATGAAGGCATACCAGGATAGAAATATGCCATTATAAAAACAGTGTAATAAAACAATTCTACCGTGTCCACACTCTTCATCCCTCTACCTTCTCTACTGCCATTTTTCTTATATTCCCTGCCACACTGCTAGCATTGGAAAGCTCTTTCTCACATGACACTGGTCATAAATAATGTTTACTTAACCACCTTCGTCAGCAAATACCAGGTTATGCAAAGATAAAATGCAATCAGAAGATAAGAGAAAGACCAGTCCTGGTTTTCTCTGGTAGATTTCAGAAATGTTATCAGCGTTTTTATGATTTTATAATTGGAAATGTAGGGCCAGGCAAAGTGAATTGCCCATAACTATCTAGCAAGCTGACCTGCAAATAAAATTCAGATCTGCTGAGTCCCAGCCAAGTGCCCTATCCCTTAGGCTGCACTGTCAACACAGCTTGCTTCTAAAGTGTTAATATAGTAAATATTAAAAACACTTGAAAATACAAAATTAGATAATTTTGTAATAAACCACCTCTCCCTGAATAGCTTGAGCAAACCTTTTCAATTTGGATAGCTAAGGTGACAGAGAACTTGAACACCAGTTGAATGCAGCTGGCTGCGCTTAGAGAATCAACGTGAAAGGAATGAGGCCAGAAACTATGGGTGACCAGAAAAATTTTACATCAGCAGAACAAGTGCCCAGAAGAGCAATAATGGAGAAGCATATGAAGCTGCTCTTGAACTCTTCTCATCAAGAGCACGCTAATTCAAATTAAAGACAGGCTGGATCTAATTCCCAACTGTCTGAATCACCTTAGTGCCAATATCCCTAATCCTCCTCTGTCAGGAACAGTCCCCAAATCATGCTGGCAAAAGCCAACAGATATTCACAGCAGAGAGGTCAAGAATAGAAGAGGTCATAGATATTATATTTTCTTCCTGGGTAAGGAGAAACTGTTTCAGGGGCTTAGCCACAGCCACAAGGATGCTTACAGGGAGGTCCAACTCCCAGGAGCAAGTGTTGGAAGAAAGGCTTCCTCTTGTCTCTTGTATTAGGGTCACTGTCAACCAGTAGTTCTTGTGGCACTACCAGGAGGGATTCTAGACTGTCAGTTCTTTCAGTTCTTCTTTCAAGGGAATTAAATGTACTATTAAATTAGACCTTTCTTAAGGCAGAAAGGTTGCTGTCACTGGGGGAGGGGATCAGTGACAGTGCCACTTTCATAGCATTGGATAATGGATAAAAAAATCCAAAATCACTAGACTGTCATGGTTATAGTATTACTACTGTCTGTATAATACAAACAGGCCTGAGATTCCCTCTCACACGCTGGAGAGTTAGAGTTACCTTCCATCTTCCCCAAGAGCAGAAAACAATGCATTAGCAAACCTACATTCTGAGTGAAAATATTCGACAGCATCACTTTAACCTCTCAAAGCAGCTGCATATTTCTCTGTTCCTGCTCAGTTTGAACACATTCTTATCCATGTCTCTCAGATCTGCTTTCAGGGAGAGCAAGAGCAGCCTTTCCTCCCTCATATCTTTCTCTACACCCAGCATCCCACCCTGTAATCTCAGTTTCTCCAAACTGCATGAGATTAAACACTTTGGTCTATCAGCATTGCTAAGACCCTCCATACCTTTGATCAATTTATAGCTCTTCTTTGTACCTTCTCCAGAATTTGTAAATCAGATAACTCCTCATATCTAACAGATAAGTGAGTGAGTCCAGATGCACCAGACTCACCAAGAAAGCATAGGAGATAATGTTAGGGATTCCACATGCATGAAATCTGGATCCTTGTCTAGTGGAAGATACCAGTGTTTTGGGACTTGTTAATTGTTGTTTTTTAAACACAGCATCCTATATCAGATTATTTTCGACCAGAAGCCACAATTGAATGTCTGAAGGAAAAATAAAGGGAAGGAGAGAAGAGAGACAGACATGAGAATGAGGAATGGGAGGTATTTAATGGAGATAGGATAAATTGAAGTTGTCACTCTTCTGAGAGGGATTTATTGCACAACTTGCTTCAGAATACATGGAACTCTGTAAGTATTGAATTGCACCTGCTCATTGTGGGTGCAAAATTGTGGAAGAGAGAAAGGAAAGGAAAGGGGAAAGAAAAAGAAAGGAAAGGAAAGGGGAAAGAAAAAGAAAGGAAAGGAAAGGGGAAAGAAAAAGAAAGGAAAGGAAAGGGGAAAGAAAAAGAAAGAGAGAGAAGACTGAAAGGCAAGACTTATTCTGTTCTGCAAAGTCATTCTGGACTTTTTTGATTGCTTCAGTCTGTTACGGTTTTTGCACCAATTCAGCCTACCTATTTCTGCTTACAGGAAGAGAAAGAACTGAATCTCTTCACCCAGAAGAAACAGAAGGAGGGAATTATCCTGGGCTCAATTGAAACTACAGCCAGCAGAAATTTGTGTCTGTTTTTTCCTCCAGCTGCGAGCCATCTGTAGTTATCCCTAATTTTTTTTTTAATCTGTAATAAATTGTTAGCTCCAAGGAGTGAGCACACTGCAAGGCAGAGAAACAGATTTTCAGGTTGCCATCAAGAAGTGGTTCAAATGGATCAAATGAGAAAGGAGGAAGCTGGCTACTCCTGACAGCCGTTGTAACAAGTCATATGGCAATGAGGCAGTGACATGTCATGTCCTGGTAGCAACGTGAGCTATGGGGAGGGGGGACAGGAAAAGAGATATATTTGAAAGCAGTTTGTGCAAGTCTGGAGCCAACAGACTCCAGGGAATGTGTATATACATGCAGGGTGTGAAGATGAGGGTGTAGGAGAAACATCTGCCTACTGGAAGGTTTTACATACTCCTCCTGGTGTCTACTTCTGGCTCCTGAAACAAATGGGATTGAATTCAGCTTCGTCACCTTAGTATGCCAGTGTTCTCATGTGGCCCTGATGGCCTGTTTCTTGGCTGTTGACACTAACAAGCAGACCTGGTGGAAATGAAGAGTTTGCACCAGTGTGAACATAAGAATTAATAACCAAACAATGGATTTGAAAGTAATTGGGTGAAATGATATCTCAGCTTTTAGCTACAGAGTAGATTCATGTTCCACTGGGCCTGTTTTACTGCCAGTCCAGCACAGCTCTGGGCATTTCTCAAGGCTGGCCGTGCTTGTTGGCTGTAGTGTAAGTCCTCAAGGTCATGCCTGAACCTCGGTTCTAAAGCTCACGGGAAGGGGAAAGCCCCGGGTAAGCAAGCATCCAGGTTCTCGTTCATGTAGTGCAAAGGGATCAGGTACATCAGATGAAGCCAACTGTCCCATAGCCTAGTCCATCAGCGGATAGTCTAAGGTCAGCTTTTTCCAAGTACAGTGCAGATCTCTGAGTCTGAGTGGAAGCTGGCCTAACAGATGGCTGTGTGGACAGAAAGCACGTGAGTCACATCTGCTCTCAAGCCCATCCTTCATTTCCCAGGAGAGACGGAGCCCTTCTGCCTCACCTTATCACCATATACCTTGTAAAGATGGAGAATGCTGAGTCTGTACGTCCTCCTTTGCATTACATGTCACATGGCCACAGACCTTTGTGCAGCGTGCTGACCCGGCAGCATCACACATTTGCATCACACAGGTGTAAACAGGACTACTAGAAATCAGGTCCTGCAGCTTTGCTTTGGTACCTGGAAGCAATGATACAGAGGAATGTAACACTGCTCCAAGGTATGGCCATCCTTGAAAATGGGCACTTTTTTCCAAGGGAATGCCAAGCATTTCTGAACCTGAAACCCTAGCAGCTTCCCTTTAGATCAAATGATTGCTGAGCATTTCCAGGAGGCTGACTCAGTAACTTTGTGAAATCACTAATGCCAAGCGCTCCTGTGTTGACAGGCAGAGGAATAGCAGTTTATGGTCTTCCTTGTTCACCAAAAGAAACCTTATCTCTGATCCTATAGTCACCCTGAACAAATGCAAGGCCTTTCTGGGGGAGATGTGTGTGTTGTGTTAATTGCATATTTTGCTGAGATGAAAGGTCTCAGCATCTCTCAGTAACTTCCTCTGCTTCCTTTTGTTCTCTAGAAGCGTCATTTTTTCCTTCCTAATATTTATTCATGAGGATTTTTGCTTTCAGAAGCTTCAGAGCAGCTGCTCCTGGTCTGATGGAATTCACTCAGCAGCAGAGATGTCTTTTCATCTGTTCAGTGCAGCCAGCTTCACCATCGACAAGCATCTGCTTCTCTGGACAGAACTCCAGCCTCAGCACCATTAATATGCATTTTACGGAGTGCAATGGAACACATGTGCAATCTGCAGGCTAAAGCATCCGCATAGTTTTGCACATATGCACACCTGCATGCAAAGGACATCTTGTCAAGACAAGATCTCGGTCTTCACAAGATGGAAGTGGTTTCATGAACCACATGACACATGAATATGGTACACACATGAATATATCCTAATACCGATATTCGGACTCTTGACTTTTTTTGGTATATGTTAAAACTGGCCAAGTTTATCTTTGGCGTCACTCCAAAGTCCAGATTTTTAAAGTAATTAGTCTGGTTGTGAGTTCAATTTTGATGACTCAATCTCTGAAAGTAGAAACAGGCTTCAGTTTTATCATGGCAAAGCAAAAAGTGCTTTACCTATATGGTCCTGGAAGAAACTTTTCTCGCAAGAAGGGACAGACTAGAAGTTCTGTTGTCATTACAGTTTTTGTAATGCAATAGGAGAAGATTCCGCCTTTTGTACTTTGGTGCTCATTTCAGCACACACCACTGAATTAATCTATACATCATGGATGTGCAGCTGATTTTGAACATGCAAAACATCTGGTCTCATGGGCACATCTGGCAGCTGGAGAACCAACCACCTGCTGTGCAAAGTGGTAGCTGCATGTAGGGAATGGGGATGTACCACTCAAAGAGGAGTGAGTGCACATGTAAACCAGAGGATGGATTCAGGGTCAGTATGTGCCATCTAAATACCTCACCATTTTCTGGAGATTTTAAGCACACTTCCTTAGCTCAAGTAAGCATAACTGTTGTAATTTCCTCACACATTAGACCTCCTAATTGAAAGTAGCCAAAGTTAGGAAATTCAGAGTTAACAAACAAAAAACTTTTCTGAATCTTCTGCACCCTCAGCCTGTTATCTTCGCTCATAGATGGAAGGTAACAGTACTTCCTGAGAAAAGTGAATTTTGCGGTTTCCAGGCACAAAAGAATGTGGGGGATGAGTTTGGAGGTGCCTTAGTATCAGTAGCCATGAATTCTTGATCCAGTATAATATATGACCTGTGTGAAACACAACTTTCTTTTGGTATGTCTCTAAATATCCCGAGACTTCTTTGACTTTATTTTAAGAATCTCAGCTCTGAAAATATAAAGGAAAAGGAAAAACAAAAAGAGAAAGAGAAAAGAAGAGTAAGACTGAAACATATGGAACAGGTTCTGCTCTGGGGCAGAGTTAGTCTCACAGAGATGAGTGAAACTGGTGTAATTGCTTCATTCTCCTCCCACTTTCCCCAATAACTTCAAGAGAGGAACCTCTAGGTAACAACTAGAGTAGGATGACTGTATCAGTTGCACCTTTCAGAAACACAACCCCCTGATAACTCTGATTCAGTTTTCTCACTGGTAATAAAAGGAAATAAAACTTGTCCCCCCTCCCAGAAATTGTAGAGGTCCCCAGGTGAGTCACACTGTGGAAGTCTGAATTACTGGTGTTTAATTACTTCAGTACTTCATTGGAGAATTTCAGTGGAGTCTGGAGAACCAGGATGGGAGGTCCCCAGATCCCTGCCAGCATGGAGATGTCTCCTAGGGGAATCCAGAGCTCCGCATCAACTACTTCCAAAAGGAAATCTGTGGAGCTGCAGGGCTTGCACTGGGGCAATGGCCAGAGTCTCTGCCTCGCCTGCCAGGCCTTCCATCTGGATGTGTCAGAGAGCACTGGGGAGCCACCGAGGCAGAGACAGATGCAGTGAAGAGGGAGCAATGTTTCACTAGTCTGTCAACATGTCATTAGGCTCTCATGAGGGAACATAGAGCAGAGGGGTGTAGGGAGGAGGGGGGCGATGACGAGGGGAGAGAGAAAGAAAAAGAAAGAGGGGCAGAGAAAATGACAGAGTACTGGAGAGATGGAGAGGTTGGTGCCAATGCCATGTAAATCACTGCCAAGGGGAGAGCTCCATCAAACACAAGGCCAGTACTATAAATCAGCCCATAATTAGGTGCAAAGAGAAAGCTTTAACATCCTCATCAAATTGATTAATACATCTCGTGGCTCAGGACAGATGTAGATGGTGTTTATGAACAACTGCAAAGCAGCCAAGGCTGTGTCTGGGGCAGGACGAAAAGGGGCTGGAGGGAGGAGTGATGGATCTGAAAACAGAAGCTCCCCTTCTCTTCATCACCACACTCTCCTGGGCAAGGGCTGAGGATCTCCCCTGCCTGCAAGCTTTGTGGAAATGAAGTAGTTAATGTTAGCACAGCATGAGGGCAAAGGAAAACCACTATTCTAGGGGCTCTTCCAAAACTATCAGTGTTAAGGGGCATCTTCCCGTTGATTTTAGTGCACTTTGGTTTAGATCGTTAATAAGCACGATTACAGGTAGTCTTGGGTGAAGAGAATAAAGAGCAAGCTGCTGGCTATGAGAAAACAGAGATGAAGGAACAGAAGATGAGAGGTCTGAACTCTGCTCACCTTCAACTCAGCAAATCTACCACTGATTTGAATGGGTCAAGAGTTCAGCCCAGATCGCACATCCTAGAGGGGAGGGTCAACAACAGAAAGTGCAAAAAAGGACAGGAAGCGTGTTCCCAAAACTGAGATCCTGATGTCAGTGGCGGCTGTGAGGCAAAGCAAAGCTAGAAATGAAGAGCTGCAAGCCACCCTCATGGCTCCTCATCCACATCTGTTCACAAACCGTCTTAAACAGAATCACAGAATCACAGAATCATTAAGGTTGGAAAAGACCTTTAAGATCATCAAGTCCAACCACCAACCCAACACCACCACGCCAACTAAACCATATCCTGAAGTGCCACGTCTACATGGTTTTTTGAGTACTTTCAGTGATGGTGACTCCACCACCTCCCTGGGCATCCTGTTCCAATGTTTGATCACTCTCCCAGTAAAGAAATTTTTCCTAATATCTAGTCTAGACCTCCCCTGGGGCAACTTGAGGCCATAAAGTTGTAATTTTTCAGTTTCTAGGAGTAAGGCCCTCCACTGAAGGAATATAGTTTTGGTAGTTGCCATGTGGTCAGCTTGAAAGTATTCAAAAATTTGGGGCAATGAATGTTATATGAATTCCATGCCATTATTATTCTCACTGTTGATGTATTTCAAATCCCAGTTTGTGGATTGCTATGAGTTGCTAATGCTCATATTAATTCATGATTACAAACAAGCACAGACAGTCCTTACCCCAAAGTGCTTACAATCAAAGGATAAGACAGACAGCAGGTGGATACAGAGAGATGGGAGAACCTGAGAAAATTATGAGATGATGTTGGTCAGCAGGGTAAGGCCACAGTGTCGGTGCACTTGCTGCCCAGATGTTGTCAAATGAGCCTGCAGAGTGCACAGGTGAGGTGGTCAAAAGCGCACGATGCAAACAATTTATCATGCAGCTCTGCAACTTAGCTGTTATTCATCACTTCTAGGTGTGTGTGCAGCATGCGTGCGTGGCCAGGGCATCTGAACACGGGGCAGGAAGAACAGCTCTGTGGAGAGCAAATTGCGGTAGAATCTCAAATCTGCAGCTTTTCTACCTGTTTTGCTGCAATAAATACAGCAATGTCCAGGTCTTAGACTGTTTTTTGTCACTTTGGCCACAAAACCCTTCATAAGGCATCACTCCTGCCTTTTTAACAAATGCAGAAACTGAGGCACAGAGAAAGTGACTTATCTGCCCACTATCATCCAGGTGATCAGGGCCAGAAGGTGAAATACATGCCAACTCTTTGGACCCCCTGCTCAGTGTTCTCCCACTCACCTTTCCCCCTAGACTACACTGCCTGGCATTCACAGACTATTCTGGGGTGCTGGGAGAGGGCCCTCAGCTTTCACGCTGGCTTGAGAGCAGGGATCCCCTACTCCTGCTGAGGAAGGCTGGTAAAAATTCTGGGATTTGCAAGTGAGGTGTCTATACTGGAGTGACAAGATACTTAACCTCTCAGCCGTTAGGAGTTACAGACGTGATGTGGTGTGCATGTGTCAGCAAATAATTCAGAGGTGAAGGGGTTACAAGAAACACAGCTCCTCCAGATCCCTCCCTTTGAGAAGACACAGGTTGGCTTGACTCTTATTCCAAAACACTTGCTTTAAGCCCCACATTGAGCTGCAGTGACTGTTTCATAGGACATATTAAATAAAAAATAAAAATCCTTCCATAGAAACAGCACAAGCCTTATTTACTGCCAAGAAGCACCCAAGAAAAGAACTCTTTACAGACAGGTTTTAAACACCACTGGTTCCAAGGACCTTTAACCTCTCTGTATTAATCCTGGCAGACAAAGACCTTGCCCATGCGTCATTATGGCAGAAGGATAAGGCCCCAACAGACATGACTTACAGGCTCCAAAAGCTACTCCCTGTGCTCACCAACAGACCACAGACTCCAGAGATCCCAGTAACAGCCATCCAGCCCCAAGGGATGAGCTACCAAAGGGATTTTGTCATCTTCTGTCTGCCTCAGAGAAGAGTTTCGAGGGAAATACAGTCTTAGCAATTATTCCAGCTCATGTCACCACCCACCAAACGTTATGAGCGAGCCTATGGAGAGAAGTACTGAAAACACTTTGTTTTTAAACTTAAGACTTCAGATTAAGAGGATGGTGCTCCATTTGGAGCTTGCTTGCTTGTTCTCTGCTCTTCTGCTGGAATTATATATTCTCAAAACACAGGAAACACAAAAAAGCAGAATATCCTTTTCAGCTGCGAAATCTCTCCCATCCACTTAGGCTCCCTGCCCACACTAAAGGATAAACATCTAATCCTTAGCTAGAGCAGTCATCCTTGCTGCAGAAAATAAATGCTTTGAAGGAAAAATAAATCAATGGAAATTAGCAAAGCTCAGGGTAAAAAATCCATGCCCTGCCAGTGTGATATTTGAGACATTTTTTTGCATGATTTAATGTCATATAATTACAGACACCAGTTCCCATTTTTTAATTGATTCTTTCCCTCCATTTATTAAAGTTTCTGATCACTGCTCCTCTTGTAGTCAGTTGCAAAAGGCTTTTAATTTAACAAGGACAGAATCTGTCCACACTGTAAACTCCATGGGCAGAGATGGTTTTTCCTCCTGTATATCCCAGTGCTTGTTGTTAACAGAGACCACTTTCTAATGGGAGTTCTTAAGTACTACTGCGATACATTCAAATGGCTATACTTCTTTTTTCTTTTAACACGTACATGTGCACTTAATGAAAAATAGCCTGTAAACATTATAGCCTGATTCCTCATGCTTGGGGAAATACCGAACAACTCTTTACAATCTGTAGACTTGCATTAGTAAAATAAGTAAAACCTTAAGGTGTCAGGTACATTGTTGGCTGACTGCACTATTGATTGCCATGGGAGTTTTACTTGAAATTAGGTCTAAATGGGAATTTTAGGATTTAACTCTATGTACATTCATACAGGATGATATAAAATTTACTCTTCAGGAATCAGACCTGGTTTTCTCACCTTTATCCTGATATTACTTGAGTTACTTTTGATTTTCAATTTTTAAAGTTATACAAGATCTGGGATTTAGAAACAGTTACTACCTCCTCAAAGCATAGCTTTGAAGTTGCTGCCAAATAAACTCTCCCACAGAGCAGACACTAAAGCTTCCTTTCTGTCCCAGTCATTGTATCGAATTCATTGGACATTGAAGCTTATGATGTTTCCCAGGTTAACTGACTTTACCAGTAACAGTTTTCAAACTTCATAATAAACAATAAAATCACGTGCCTAGGTCTCTCTCCCCAAACTCTGATTTCACTACAGAGTTTTCAGTCAAATTACTCCTCATTTATACCACATGAAGTCAGGCAGGAGGAAAAGTTTGCTTAAAAGAAGAAAGGGAGTGTTTGGATGTGAACCACAGGAGAGAATTTGCCATGTCCCATATGTCCATCCTACAGAGCTCTGGATGCAACTGGTGGTCAGGATCTCTGGTGGCCAGCTGGTTGAGCTGACTTAAACAGAGCTTCAGTCCATCATCTGAAGGCTCTACCTGCTCTAAGTCCATAGCACAACTGAGCCTGCCAATGCCCTCATGTTCCAAATCTTCCGTGTTAGTCACCCAAAAGATGACTAGCAATGTCCTGTTCCCCAAGACACGACCCCAGAAAAATAAAGGAGTTTAAACATTCAGAAGGCAAGTGAAAAGATTTCTCTGATGCTTTGGACAGCAAAGTCCAGTGACCAAGGGCCCCACTGTGGACTGTGCCCCAGCTGGAGTGACAGCACAACAGACAAGCCACTTTGTGTACCCTTCAGCCCTGTCAGGAAGCAGTTATTGATGAGTAAGGGCCATTCTTAAGGTCTCTGCTCCAGCCCCGTCCTTTGGCTCAGGCTCCATTGTAGGTCCAGCCCAGGGAACAGTTCACGAACCTTGATAAGTGGAAAAAAGAAAAAAAAAAAAAAAAAAAGCCTGTTTGTAGTGCAGGGAGAAGCCATTCCCAGTGGCTCTACTGGAGGAAGGCAAATGTGCATCATGCACAACAAGCCAGAGACATGAACTCCAAAAGCAAAGTACATGTTCAGCGATGCCACAGTTCTGGTATCTGTAAATATCTATGTGATCAGAACAGAAGGCTTGATCCTGCAAAGTGCTACTAGTCATCGTTTTTTGTCTGAACCCCCACTCCTGAATTCAATAGTATTCAATATTTTTTTTAATAACTCCAGCAGTGGAACAGAGCATATGTGCAGATGATTTCAAGATGGGGAAGAGGGACAGAGCTGCAAGCCCTTCAGAGAACAGAGTTTGAGTTCAGAAAGAGCAATAATCTGAAAATTCCAAACTTGTGAAGGAATAATCAACCATACAAATGTGAGCTGGGAAATAAGTGCCAAGAAAGCAGTTTTGCAGGAACAGATCTGGGACAATCATTGAGCCAAAACTGAAGAGGCATGAACAGAATTATGCTGGCCTGCATAAAAAGGATGTCAGATTTAAGATACACAAAGAAAACTCCTCACTCTCTTCAGCCCTAACAAGGGCCTCAGCTGGCCCAGTTTTGGACACCACAAGAGAATAGTTTAGAGGGAGAGTAACAAAATAATTTCAGATCTACAAAACATGACCCACATTGAGAGACCAAAAGTAGTGCCTGAGTGTAGGGAGGAGACTGAGGGGAGATTGATAAATCTTCAAGCATGTTAAAAGCTGCCACAAAAAGGAAGGTAATAAACCATGCTGCATGTTCACTAAGTATTTGACAAGGGGTAATGAGTTTAAACTGCACCAAGGGAGGTTTAGATTAGGCATTAGGGAAAACTTTCTGACAGTAAGGATGGTGCAGCACCAGCATGTACTGCCCGAGGGGGCTGTGGGATCCCCATCACTGGACGTTTTTAAATCTAAGAGGAGTTAAATGTCAGACTGAAGTAACTGTATCCATGTTTGAAGGACAGATTGGTTGATACAACTCTACCTTCTGTTTTTCTACAACTGTGGCTTCCAAGTGCCCTTGAGGTACATAAATGAAAACGTACATAGGCACAAACAAAGCAACATAAATTCTACCTGTTGTAAAAGCAGACAATATCAAGGCACTGAATTTGCCAGTGAAACTTTCAACAGTCATTTGCTTAATGTTTCTCTCAAACCCAGGTAATAAAAGTGGAGCAATTCCTTCAGCAGCTCAGAACCAGGCACCCTCACCCATGTGTTGCTCTCTTCAGTTTTTTTCCCTACTACCAAATCTTGTTGACTTAAACAATAATAAATCAAAGGGAATGGCTGCAGCTCATACAACACAGGCAAAATCACAAGCCTCTAACCTTCACCTTCAAGATTTCCCTACAAGGGTTTCAACATCTGGAGCCCATTCAGCTTGAAGTGATGACAATTTCTAATAAGCGTTAATGGGGGATCCTGCCCAGTCTATACTCTACGACTATAATTCAGTCTGTCTGTCCATCTGTCAGGGTTTATGACAGCCAGAGCTCACACACACAGGAACAAACTACAGCTACAGATTTCTTAATGAGCACATAATGAAGTCAACCTGCTTCATTTTTTTTCAGCTTGGCTGATCATTTCCACAGGGCAGACTTCTCTTTGGTCTACCAGCTCTTGGTGCCAGGAGCGTGTTGGGCTGCGGATGAGTTGATGGGGGCAAAAAGCCATAAATGGGAATCCTGGAAACACAAGGCTCTCGCACTTTTCCACAGGCAGCCCCCAAGCCCATGTAAATCATCAAGATGACTTTTGCTGCTTTTGGATCAGGCCCATAAGAAGGGGAACCATGGCACAGCCACATTCATTACCCTTGGGCTGATGAAACACCCCAGAAAGTGCAGGCAGAGCTGGAGAGAACACTTACCAAGCAACACTGCTCTCTGTTCCTGCATCTTGTGCTGTTTGAACTGCAAAGTCCCTCATCGCCTCCTCCAAGCATGTGCCCAGAGCAAAATCTCAGCATGGGAAGTTCCTGGCGAGCTGGCCATGGCTCCTTTCACCTCAGGCTGTGGCCATGCTGTCCCCGCACTGCAGGGAGCCTCACAGAGCCTAAGAGGCCTGGGCAGGGCAGGTGTCACAAAATGGTGGCCTAGGCCTTGCTCTCCAGAGCCAGCATTGTGCCACAGCCTGAGTCACCTCACAGTGAGGCAGCTGGAGTTGCCTCACAGTCAGCGTCACCACACCACTGGCGTTGCCTCACAGCTGGTGTCACCTCACTGCTGGTGTCGCCTTGGACCCCTCGTTGCCTCAGAGCCCGAGTTGCCTCACGGTCTGCATCGCCTCAGAGCCCAAGTCACCTCAGAGCCTGTCACAGCCTGTGTTGCCTCACAGCCCAAGTCGCCTCACAGCCTGCGTCGCCTCAGTCTGCGTCACCTCAGTCTGTGTCGCCTCACAGCCTGAGTTGCCTCACAGCCTGAATCACCTCATAGCCTGCGTCACCTCATAGCCTGCGTCACCTCAGCCTGTGTCGCCTCACAGCCCCCAAGTCGCCTCACAGTCCGTTGCCTCACAGCCTGTGTTGCCTTACAGCCTGCATCGCCTCAGCCTGCGTCGCCTCACACCCCGTCACCTCACAACCTGCGTTGCCTCACAGCCCAAGTCGTCAGACACCAAGTTGCCTCAGAGCCTGTGTCACCTCACAGCCTCATTACTTCACAGCCTCCTCACCTCACAGTCCGTGTCACCTCTCAGCCTGTCACCACACAGTCTGTGTCATCTCCCAGACTGTGTCTTCCAGCTTCCCCTCAGCTCCAGCCCAGCGCTGCTGGCCTCCGCTGCAGCAGTCCCCCCTGCGCTCCGTCTCTCACCACGGACCCAAGCACCACAACACCAGTGACATGACGGCCTGCTTTCTGCCTGGTAATTACACTTGGAAATAGCCCCACTGATCGTTTTAACAAAGAGCCTCCCACAGATGATGGTGTTTTCAGTCAGCTTGTAGGAATAACGTTGTCCTCCAGTGTCCTCCATTCGGGTACGTGAGGAGGCCTCAGGCGGGGAAGGTACCTCCTGTGGTACCATGGCCTTGCTGCTGTTGTGAGGCTCAGGAAAGCTTGGT
This sequence comes from Phaethon aethereus, assembly GCF_964289735.1. NCBI lineage: Eukaryota > Metazoa > Chordata > Aves > Phaethontiformes > Phaethontidae > Phaethon > Phaethon aethereus. The sequence goes on from NC_138601.1 coordinate 5,013,550, forward strand.
GGCAGAGCTGAGAATTTCCACCACGCTAGGAGCCTTTGCCCTTCTTCTTTTGGGATTTTTCACACTGGTTTTGCTTGGTGTTTGAATTCGATCCCATTCATTCAACCCACCACCTGCTCAGGCAGCCTGATCTATGACTGTCTGAGTCAATGGAAAATTTCACTCTGATCTTGGTGGTTTAGGCTTAAGATAGTGGGCACTAAATCTGTTCTGATGGGGCTTAAAACTTTTTAAAAGTGCTTTGGCAGATTGAGAAACTGTCAAACTATTTGCTTCAGGCACAAAAAACCCCAGAACAAAATATCCCCTTACAGTTCAAACTGCAACTTGATACTTAATTTTGGTGTAGGTAATTTTTACCCTTTTATTAAGTAAAATGAAAGGAAACCTGAAAATGAAAAGAAATAACTCCCTCTGGATGAGAGTCCTGGGAAGCTGAGCTTCATCTTCGTCTGCTGTCCTGAGAGTAGGAGCGGTAAATGCTGCTGGGGGGCCCAGCAATGGCTGCTGCCCCCACATCCTCAGCAGAAGCGGTTGTAATCTGATGGGCAAAACCCCGAAATATCCCCTATTCTTGCAGCACATGTAGCTAGTACTTGTCTTCTCCATCATAGGCAAAGCAGTCAGCAAGGGCATGGGCATCCCTTACTGGGCCCATTTCACTGCTGTTCAAAGTACCCGTCCATTTTGTATAGGTCCTACTGCCAGACTTTGCTCATCAACTTTTGACACCATGAACAGGCAGAACAAATATCTGACCAAGTCTGACAGTTTTTGTGGTCCCAGAAAGCGCTGCTTTCCAACTTAGTGTCCTTCTGGTGAGGACTTGAGGTGTTTATTTCAGATATCTCTTGATGTCACATCTATAGCACAGGCAGGGCTGAGATACCAAGGTATCTTCAAACTACCCTAAGCTCACAAACCCACAGGGCACCTTGCTCTGCTCTTTGGTCCCACTACTGTGCATGTGGGTGCTATAGATATTTGCAAATCCATTCTACAAATCTCCATATTTGGTCTGTGAAATGGCCATTTAAAAGACTAGTTCTGCCTTTGGAAACATGGGGTCCCAATTCTACTCACACGACAATGAACACCCATTGAAGATCTCCACTTACATGAATACTAAAGCAAGCAAGATCTGAATTAAACCCCGTGTCCCTATGTTTTATCTCTATCTCCCTTTGAAAATGCTGTTGCTGTTCCTGAGTTTTCACTTGCTCAGTGAATCTCAGTGGCTCTAGATAAGGCTTCTCTCATTCCTGTTGAATAATCTCTTTTTATTCTGATTGCAGAGAGAAGAGATCTAGAGCGGCCTACTGGAATCCCTCAACCCACCTAACCAGATATCGAAGGCTGTTTATCAGCCCTAAGCCTGTCTGGCAGATGTAACAGAGCAAGGCTTTCTGCTTTTGAATTTAACTTACAGCACCTGAGCTAAGGAGTTCAACGGGAGTTTCTTTCCTGCCCAGTTAAAATGACAAATTGGTACATGAGTGTTTAATGAAAGATGCTGGAAACGTCCATGAAGATCAGAAAAATCACCTCTTGGAATTGACAGGCAGGCCATCTGCATTCCTGCGTTCCTATTAATTCCCTAACAATAAACGACAGGAGAGCCTAGAGGGTTAAAAGCTTAATTCAATCTCCTAGATTCCTTCCAGGGGCCTGTCTGCATATCGAATGAGAAAGACATTTATAAAACTGTTATTTGCACACTAGATTTTTCATATGGCTCCATGCACCAAATATCAATCACGCCCCTCTCAGCCATGGTGTCACCATGCATCACACAGCCCTGCAGAGACTAATGATGCGCCTGCCTGTGACATCTGCCACACAGATTGATGACATCACACCCACTGCACACCATGTGACTGCTGCCACAGCTCACATGGTTAAATTTGACCTGATTCAAGGTTTAATAATATTCCTCCCAAACTCTGACACTGAATTCAGGCCATTTTATTTACTGAATTATAAATAAACTCACACTCACATTTTGAGGAAGTTCAAAGCCAGGTTAGGATGTTATTTCACTACTGTCTTCACACTGATCATGGTTTCAGGGTAATTTCCATCAGTAAAATAGCAGTCCTCTTAATCACATCTTCTATAATCTCTGTATGGATCAGGCCTTGATGGAAGCTTAATTAAAACAACAGTCAAGCTCATTCTGTTACACACAAAGATTTGAGGAAGCCTCAGACACAGATTTTCTTCGCGCTTCAGTGAAGGATGACAGTCTCTCTGTTCTCTTTGCTATGTTTATCTGTTCTACTGAAACCATAAATTTGCAGGAAGCTGCAATGCTGAAAGTGCCTTCTTTTACTCCCTCTTCAGCCCTCCTTTCTCTTGCTCTATTACACACGGACACATGCACACATCCCTATCTGTGGGAACCCTTAGTTCTGTTTCTAGATAGAACTACTCTTCTAAATAGAACCCTGGTACTATTTACAGTCTAAAGTTTACAACATGGATCGAACTCTAATCTTAATATGAGAAATTACTTTTCCCCTTTCTTCTGTCTTGCTTATCAATTTTACTTTCCCACAGCTTGGACCAATGATGATTAAAGTCAATGTAATCCTTCTGTACACTCCAGTGGGCACTAGAACATGGTCAGAAAATAGCCAGGAGCTTTAAAATTTAGGTAATAGTTCCCCTAATGACATGATGATTTTATGAAGGGAGCTTTTGTCTATATGTGAAACTTATTCTGCAATAAAGTAAGGTGCAAATGTAAAGTAGAATATCTCACTGAAATAACTCATGTGTAGACAAGCGCTTACACAGTGGCATTAATTTCTGTGAAGAAGTGTTACAAGCATTGATCCTGCAGGCTCTTCTTGGATAGAGGAGAGAAGATTCATATTAAAGCATCTTGCCTGCCAGGGCTGGCCTTTAAAAAAGCACTCTCTGGTAGCATTAAGGATAAATACTTAAACCATGGAAAAACCTTTTATCCATTGCTGTATTAGTCAAACTGTCCCTCATGAGCAGGGAGCTTCAGCAGAAACCTGAGGACTTGGTTACTTGAGGAAAGATGGATGGAAGGAGTCTGCATATTTTAAATATTCAGCCAGCTGCAACGTGGTAAAGCTGCTGCTCAGAAGCCTGGTGTGCTCTGACTCGGTTTACTGACTGCAGTTTTATTACTGCTGCAATACAAGAAAGAGGGATGTAGCTATTCCTCTGAATGGAGGGTCCCCATATGCTTCTGCCCTTCTAAAACTATCAATTTTGTTTTGCTCTGCGTGTGTGTTCAGATTGCTTTCACTGCAGGAATCAGAAAAAGTCCTGCAAACCCAGAGGAGCAAGCTCTTCTCTCTAACGAAGGTTGCATGAGGGCAAGGATGGCCAGTCTGTAGCTCTTGAGCTACACACAGCTTTTCAGCACTTTAAGTGCTGCTCCTGAGTAAGATGACTTGCAGTGTGACCCCGGAATTGATGGCTAAGGTTGCCACAGCTCACAGGAAACTGTTAAGGCTGACACTGTTGCATTGCCTGGTTTCCAGGGAGCGCTGGAACACCTTTTATATCAACCCTTCCACCTCAGCCCTGTATAATGGTTAGGTTTACATGTATTGTCGGATCAACCAGGGAAAACCTTTTGCTGAAGTCAGAGTGCTGTGTAATAGGTTTTTACCAAGTCTTAGATTCTGAGTACTGGTGGAAAGATTCTTTCTCTGCTGGTATAAACAAATCTTTGACTTCTTTGGAAGGAAGGATTTCTGACAGAAGTTTTCCTTTCCTAATAACATGAGACTTGCATGACTAGATATCACTGCCAGATGGTCACCATTGTCAGTTCTCTCCAAGCCTGCTCACAGAGACTACAGTGGACCAGCTTCTGCAGCCAGCATTCCCCTGAGGGAGCATCATGACTACCTTCCTAATCAGCAAACTTCAACCCCTGGCCCAAATGATGGGCTACACGTGCTCAGCTGCCAAAGCTTTAAGTCTCCCGCAAAACTCAGACTCATGGCTGCAATTTTCTCAGCTGCTCTTCCACTGCAGCTTATTCACTGAAGATTTAGAGAATATTGTGCTGCTGTTTCTCAAGCAGTTGAGGTAATGCACAGCTGTGCATCTTAAAGCTTGGGAGGTAGCCATTAGCCTGAGGGCTGCCTCCACAGATTCACAGTCCCTTTTCCTAAAGTGCAAATTCAGATAGTTTCTAAGCTGTGATTGGCATAAGGGAATATAGAAATCAGCTTCATAAAGGCCTGTGCTAGCTAACGCTTCCCACTGGTGAGGAAGATGGATGATATCCTGTAGTGTTAACATGTGGAAAGTGCTAATATTTCATCCAATTGTTCAGTCTGTAAGAAGGTGAGACACAGGCCCAGAGCTTCCCACTCATGGACATCTTGAATAAAGCTTTTCTTAAATTATTTCCATTGGAACTAATTCTCCTGCCCCTTTTGTCAGTGGCCCATCCATCTCTCGTTGCAGCTCTGCACACTTACCAAAACGTCTGGGACACAGAATACAAAGTATTCAGAGGAAAAATAGTGAATGTTTCTAGGGCTGGAACCAGGCTGAGAACAGCTTAGGAAGTCTTTGATGAAATACTGTGTTAGAATTGTTTGTGCAGGTACGGCATCCTGCGATGATGCTTGACAAAACAGATTTTCCTCCAGATACCAATAGAATTACAGCAGACATTAATTTAATCAAAGTGTATTGTACCTGACCACCAGCTGGGCTACTTAGTGTGAAGTGATCCTGATTTACATGAGCAAAAGACCTACACTATTGAATGTTATGTGTATCTGCCTTTCATGGAAACACAAAGGAGGAGAGTAATTCTCGTCCCCCAAAATCTTCCCCTGAAGGGGTTGATTCCTCAGAGCTTCCTCCATCCTAAATCAAGTTTCAGCTGGATACTAACTACTATGAACCTCGGGACTTTGCCCTGAGTTAATAATAAGACATGAGACAACTGGATAGTGGCAAAAATATACAGACACTTCCATTGATGAGGACCAATCTTTGAGGTCAAATAGGAAAAATGGACTTCAAGAGGGAGGCTGAAGACAGAGGCAACATTGGCTCACAGGCTCTGTACGGCAAAAATATTGGCTTGGAAGCAGATGCATAATTAGAGAGGGAGAAAGGAGAAAGATCTGAAAGGAGAGAAACGATATCAGAAAATACGGATGATATAAAAGCAAAGGAAGGGCAGGTTTATGTAAATTATTGGTGACAAGAGCAGCCAAGCAACTAAGAATGATTCTTGAGGGAATGAAGAGACAGAAAACACAACGCCACAGACAGCTAACTGCTATCAGCAGGACTGGAAGGAACATCACAGGCTGGCAAGAGGCTGAGGATACTGTTTGGATCAAACAGGTGGGACACACACACTTTTCTCTGCATAGCTCTGGGAAAGCAGGTTTGGCTCACAGTACCTTTGGTATTTCGGCACTGTTGGTCTCACGCAGCTCCACGAGGGATCCTTTTCTGACCCTGAACATCCGCTGCCTTTCCATTGCCAGCCTTCTCCCACTGCCATTTCAATTCATCTCAATCCTGATTTCCAACACAGCTGTCATTGCAGGACTTGGGCTCCCCCTGACTCCTTGGAGGCTGCCAAGCACAGTGAATTGTGCAGCAAGTTCTGCTTTGTTTTTTATGATGTGGACAAATGTCTGCTAGAGACTGGCGACCGGAACAGCTGTCTTTCAGACCCAGCACCATTTAAGAACAGCACCTCTGTTACGCCTTCTCTAGGTCACATGGATCTTACTTGGTGCTTTGTGAGATTTATTCACTGACCTTTCCAGGTGCAAAACCAGGAAGGTGGCAGTAGGAAGGGAAGGGGAAATCAGCTCTGAAGCGGTTAATTTTACTGGCTCCAAAATTGATAAGTGGTGGTACGTCAGTCTGAAATGAACTTGCCTTGTTCAGTGGGGTTCTAAGACAGCGGAACTCAATCAGCAACGGGCCACATGGTTCAAAGCTGCAATTCATCCCACCGCGCCTCTGAAAAATGGGAGGTGACAGTTCATTTTGCCAGTGACAGTCTGTCGGTCTCGCTCACTGCTTCTCCCGTCGATTGCACTGCTGAGGTGAAGTGTGAGCTCTGAGACACCCTTGCTTTGTATTCCACTCAGCTGAACAGGACAATCCGAGGATCAAAGGTGGAAAAAACCTCCCCTAGCCCAACCCTATCCACTTCTATTTCTCCCTCCGTACTTTAAAAGGGCTTTTGCAAGCCAGATACCAATAGCCCAGGAAAGCCCTATTCCTCCCATTGGTTTCACCTCACTTGTTTGGGTTAACATTTGTCCCAAGCATGTATGCCTCTTACCATCAACACCTAGGTGTGCACAGAGCAATTCACATGACAAGCTGGCAACTCAGGCCCGCTGCTCTGAAATGCTAAACCTGCTGCACACAACGAGACAGGATAATATTTCAGGTGATGGGGTTCTCTCAGATGCACAGGATCCTGGCAGAGTTTCCATTCTCAGCCCATGCACAGTGTGGAAGCAGAGGAAGCAAAAGAGATAATAGAGACGACAGGCGAAGAGATTTCTGGTCCTGAGCTTTGTCTTTAGCAATCGATTAGTTCCTCTCAAAGAGCACTTGCGTGAATGTACTCAGCAAATTCCTCCCTGAGCACAGCGATGGCACTGGCACAACATGGCGTAGTGAACGTAAAGGACTGAAGAGTTGGTTGGTACCTGCTGCCAGTGTAAGGGAAGCACAAACTGGTAGTTAGGACACTTGCTCACATGCTGAAAATCTTGAATGCTTTCAAAGCATTCTCACAGCCAAGGATTCAAAGGCATAATTTCAAGGAATCTATGCATGCCACGTTAGCAGCCCAGTCAAATATGAGTTTGACTACATGTGAAAGTTAATCTGAAATTAAAGGCTATAAAGCTACAGTGGAATGCCATGAACTCTGGATGAACAAGTCCTTTAACTATTCTTTTGCAGTATCTGTCAAACTTGCTACGGTTGTGCTGCTCTGCAGATCTGACAGCATTCAGGGACTGACCCTGAATGCATGTGGCTCCTACTAGAGAGAAGCTTTTAACTTCTCTACACTGCAAATGCACAAATACACAGGAGAGAAAGCAGTAATTGCTATTTGACTTCCAAAGTCATCTGTGCAAACTGTTGACTCAGAAAATGGAGATCTGCAATACTATTACAAGCTGGGCTTAAAATATTCTTGGCTTAACTTAATAAGAGAGGAGACGCCAGTAATTAAAGCTTATTAAACACTGTGCATCACTAAAACAGCCTGGCACATGCAGCTGCTTTTATCTTTGAAGATGGGAACTATTCATTTCTTATGCATCTTAGAAGCAGATAAGCTGAGGCTTACAATGCAAGACAGATATACAGCCAGAAAAAGAAGAATAAAGAAAAGCATAAAGCTGAGAACTATTGGAAATACTCAACATACAGCACAGTTGGTAAATATCCAGTAAATATGTCATAAATAGCCAGAAATTCTGTGTCTCATAAAGTGCAACCTCAGCCCAGACCCTATAAACATTCAGCACGTGCCCTTCTTGTAAATCTTCAGTATAGTCAGTAAAACCCCCCGGGTACGTTCCCACAGAGCTCCTCTGCAGCACGTTTCATAAGAAATGCTCCTGCCCTACCGAAGAGCTGTCTGACTCCCAGACAGCAGCGAGGTACACTGCTCTGCTGTATTGCACTTGGCATGTAGGCACCGTGGAGACAGGCACATTACAATGCAATACCTGTGTATCCAGACGGAGAAGGAATGAGCGACCTGATAGATGTGGAGTGGAGGGGACGAAGCTATGCCTCCAACCTTCCACCTGCCCGGGCAGCAGGGATAGGGAGCTGAAATGAGAAGAGGCGGTGGGCAGCTGGAATGATATGAACGGGCTTTTGCAAAGCCTGGAGCAGAGGATGTTGGGCCATGCCAGGTCCCAGATGGAATTGCTCTGTCACTGCTTAAAAATTAAGGTGAGATGGCAGGTGTGCAAGAGGACTGGCCATAGGCAGCACCATCCCGAAGATAACAGGTTGTCTGTCAATGTGAGGAGCTTATGTACATGTTGGACCACAGAGCTCCCACTAACGGAGAAATTAAACTTGTCTCCACACAGCAGTCCCAGTGCTCTGATTACATTTACAGAGGTTGTGACCTGCATCCTGTCACCATGGAAACCTCTCCTGCTGCCGATGTACAGTCAGGTTGTTTCTGTGGGTGGCTGATATTTAAAGGTAGAGGCTATGGCGTTGTAATATCGAAAGCCAGGGCACCAAGTTTACGAGCAGCCGAGTGGCAAAATTCATTTCACTCCCTTTGACACCTTGTAGTCTCGACTGGCAATTCCAGGAGACGCTGAGAAGGTGGTAAAGAAAGAAGAGGGGAAAAGAAGAAAAGGAGAAGAAGAAAAGAGGAAAGGGAGGGGAGAAAGAGCATTCACTCATCTTTATCAAGCAATTCTCATGCATATGGAAGGTAATTTGTGTATTAAACTCATTATGAAACATAGCACTTTTCTGGATCCATCAAAATAGCCTTCCCCTTCCATTCCCCCCTTCCAAAACAGGCTTTGCATCCAGCCCACGTCTCTCCTGTGCCAAACATACCCTTACTCCTAGTGTGCCTTCATGTGAAATGATCTTTTAATTTCCTTCTACGTCTCTCTCTCCTATATATTTGGAACTGAATGTACCCTTGGTATAACTCCCTGACATTCTATGAAATCAGGGCTATTGCTCTGGAGATGGGTGGGGTCCTCGGTCCCCGACTGAGAAACTGGACTTCCTCCCACGCTGGGCTATGTATCTCAGCAGTTTCATCTTCTTGTTAGCTAACTTGCTGCGTGTGCGGTGCACCGGTGCACATGGATGTAAGTGGAAACCGCAGCATGCTGCTGTACAAGGGGAGTCCCCAGTGGCACTGTTACAAATACCAGCACAGAGAAAGAGCACGAGCAGGAGGACTCTGGGGCCAGGACTGATGCTCAGCACGGAGATGCCTGACAGTGTAGCTGACTACCATGTCAGCTTCTCACACAGGCGACAGACACTACCTGACAGGCAACTACTTAGCTTCCAATTTTCCCTGGTATAAAACTATTCTGTTAAGCAATGGAAGGCAGTGCAATGAAGGTAAATAAAACTGACACAGGACCCAGACGCTGCTCTCTCTCTGCTCCTCTCGCAGACGTGATTCTCTGATCGTTTGGTGGCAGACAGAGGAGAGCTGGGAGCTGGGGACTAGCTGATGGAGGCAGGATGAAAGGAGATAAAGTACAGGAGAAAAGCACTTGTGGTGATAAGGGCATGTGGCTGGGAACCAGAGCAGTGCCCCACAGAATGGGAAGTTTGTAGTTGAAACATTCATTGGGATCTGAAATGACCTTGCTTCAGTTCCAGATTCTTCCACGATTCTCTGTGTGATCTCAAGTGGGTCGGTTAAGGTAAGCTTCCCCTCCCTGAACATTAGTTTCTGCGAGTTCAGTTTGCAGGCAGTTAGCCAGGCTCTCTCCAGAGACAGCAGGGAGCGAGAGCTGGAGATGTAAATTTAACATATACGGTACAAAGGAAAGAACCATCATGATTATGACTGAACCAGCACGAGGCAGTGTCATGGATTTACCTAACCGGAAGGGTGTGACAAAATGTGAACTGTGGCAAGGAGAGTTGAATCAAGGGGGACAGACTCAAGAGCTAGAAGCAAGAAACAGCGTGATACATAGAGTGTACTTTGTGGTGTGAGGTGTCAGGGATGCTTCCAAGGAGCTGGACAGGCTGGGGACCAGTGCATCTAGCTGAATTTTCCACTAGACTCTCATCCCTGCATCCCTTAAGGTCCTACCTCTTTGTTTCCCTCTCTTGTCCCCTGCCTTATGCATGGACTGTAAGCTCTCTGGGGCATCTCTTAGCCCCTCTTGCCTATCCCAGCAGAAATCTGCACTATGAAAGGATTCAACAAAGCTATCATAGTACAAAGAATAAGAGTTTGCATACCAGCTCAGAGCCCCTGGAGCCCAGCTCAGTGTAAGAGATCCATTGTTTAGGCACCACAAGAGTGATTACTGTGAGTGCTGTAGACAGGGGATGCAGAGCCATGACTAAGAGATCAGTTGGTTCAGGAGGAGGTGAGAAAGAAAAGGCATCAGCTGGAATCCCAGATCAGCTTGCTCTGCGTTGGGTATCTGACCTTTGTAATGCTTTGATTTGAAATTGTAAACCCTTGTAATCCTGGTGGATTACATCTCCATAGCCTTTAATATGTGCATCCCCCAAAGCCATGCAAATGCGGAGTGAGAGAGAATGGGGCAGCGCAGCAGCACCACCGATGCAGGGTACTTCCCCACTGCCCTCTCTTTCACCTTGAATAATCTCCATTTGCGCTGGGGTAGAAGCGGAGAAACTGAGAGTGGGGGGTAAAAGTAGGGGGTTGCAGAAGTTTAGAGAAGCGAAATACAAAGTAGTAGATAATTACGTCAGAGGAGATAAGAGAAAAGTAGACAAGGAAAAGAGTGGGATGATCGGACACTTAGCTGGCTAAAGATCTCTAGTGTGAATAACCACTCCAAAAGGCACACACCATTGTTTAGACTAATCAGTGACTCTAAAGAAAGGCCGAACTTTTCACACAAGTTACCACCACCCTTTTCAAGCTGAAACGGAGGCAGCAGCGAGGCACTCTTACTGCCTGCCTGGATCTGTTTGGAAGTGATAAGGGGATGAAAGAGAGGAAGCCCTGCTGCAAGTGATGCATTGAAGCTGTATTTAGGAGGCCCAGGTTTGATTCCAAGCTCTTCTACAGACTTTGACCAAATCGCTGGAGTAGACTGGGTCCAGACAATGAGTTGTAATGTTTATCTTATCTAGGTTGTCTTACTGCAGTAGCGGCTAATGCTTCTCTGGTCTGGTTGCTCTACTCTGCCACGGGGACCTTGGTTAACTTTGCTGCGTAATTTCAGCTGTGAACATTCAGCAGGAAGCGAGTCAGAGCTGCAGGACTGCCAGGTGCTTCTTCATGGCTGGAACCATAGCTCAGCACGAGTGTTCATCGGAGTAGGGAATGGTAAGAGCTGTGGGTGAGAATGTCAGAAATGTGCTCCTTACCCAGAAACACAGGAGACCATCCACTTTTGAGATGGCAGCAAGCTCTGAGCACAGTTTGCTGGTGATCCAGTTCTAGATCTAGGCCATTGTCTGAGAAGCCCAGTTCAACACTCACTCCCAGAGCGCCTGTGCTGTGCCCGCATAGCATCCAGAGAGGCTGTACTTGCTCTTTCTGTACGCAGTCAAGCATGGACGGCCTCTACGGCCAGTGGAAGAAATGAGCCGCTCCGGAGGACGGTTCAGATTCTGGTGCAGTGAGGCTATGGAAGTGCCACCCTCTCTTTCTCCACTGCTGATGGACAGAGCCTGGCATGACACGGCTCCTAGTGCAGATGCTTTTGTTGTCTTGCCTTTTCCCGAGGCGGGAAGCACTAATTAGGGAAACTGTGCTATTTTCTTTTTAAAGTACCATTTCCGCTGTTTTCAGTTAGACAATTCATAAGCTTGGAGTTAATCACATACTTAAGTGCTTCACTGGACGAAGGCCAGAGTGCCCAGCACTTTGTAGAATTGCACCCTTGGAGGATACCCATTGCAGTAGGAGCTGCTAGAAGAGGACTCCGGTTTTATACTTTAAAATGAATTGAGCTAGTGGGAAGGGCACTGGGCTGAAACTCAGACGACATGGGCTCTGCTCCTCATTCTTGCACTGGCTCAAGGTGTTGTTTAGGCAAGACACTTCCTTTCCTTCAGCCTCGGTTTCCTCTTTCATGAAACGGGGATTGCATTTTTGCACTCGGAATGTTCTGAAATCTGCGCGTGACGAGTGTAAGAGCTAGGTGTTAGCGCTGTTAGTTCAAACATGTCTCCAGGGTTTCACCTTGAGAGCAGCTCTGCCATGTTTGAATTTGTCCTTTACTTAAGAGTGTTCAAAGCATCTGGCGGAAGGGAGCAACATAATAACAGCTGCGCAAAGGTTTGGGGTATTTTCAAGCCGAATTCTTTTGCATCTGCAAGTTTTATCCTTTAATTTCATAATGAATGAACTGTAGTAACACTTTGCGTTTATAAACTGTAGCATCATTCATTGGAAGATCTCAAAGCAGTTTACAAACATTCATTGATTGCTTGACAAGCATGAAATGGAAGGGTAACTGTTTTACAAAATGACAGGAATGAAACAATAAGCTCTTGAATTTAGGGAACACTTCTGCCTTCCAGTTCTTTTAGCAGATAAGATCGCCGACTAACGGTAGTCATTTTTGTGTTTAATTAATAATGTAATGCATCCAATATCCAAGCTCGCAGATAATGGGCTTGTAATACAGCCTAACATGCCTCCCATATCATTAAGTTTAACTGTCACACTAAATATCAGATTGTCACGCCGCCTTGTCAGTTTTTCTTTCTTTCTTTCTCATGAGTATGGAACAAGAGCAGCTGTGGGGAAGGAGAAGCTGAAGAGCTGAGATGATGCAGTGTGGCAGTAAAAAACCCTTGAGGGACAAAAATCATGGCTTATTCACCATCACAGCTTTGAAGGAACAGTGAGTCTGGGAACACTTGCAGCCAGCCCCTGGTGTTGTGTCCGTCACATTGCAGGGCTGCTTCCGAGACTGTCTGGATTTCTTTTTGCTATTTTTTAAAGGCAAAAAAGAATGAGTTTTTTCTTTTTTTAAGAACAATGGTTGCTTTCTAAGGATGATTTTTTTCCTTCTTCAACAATGAAATACCCTCAGTTACCTGGAATGGAATGTGTTTCAACTTGTAAATATTACTACATAGCATATTACATCGGACATACTACGTTGCAGTACTCTATATAATCATTTACATGGGCCCTGCACTCCCCTCTCCACTCCTTGGCTGTTTCTCCAGGATGTGCTGTGGCCCCTGAGGACATACTCTCCTTGCCAAGACAGGTCAAGCACCACAGGGAAGGCAGCCTGTCTAAGGACCCTGTTGACAGCCCGAAACACCCAAATTCCTACTTCCATGCAGCAGAACAACCAGAGTTCCGAGGCAAAATACTTCAGATGAATATTTTGGTCTTAAGTCAAACTAGCCTGAGTTTTAAATTTCTACCAAAATAATCAGTTTCTTTATGAAATTATTTTTGACCAAGTGATTGCTGTGCTGCTTGCAGTGCTGAGCTTTCATTCCCCAGGCCTCTGGCTCTCATTTTTCTTCATGAAGATTTATAGTAATTTCTCCCATATCACTGATTTCTTCATAAGAGAAAAGATCACTTCAGGGACCTACTTCTGTCTCCAGCTACCCTGTTTAACACCTCCAAATATTCCTATTTATGAACTAACATCTGGGTCAGTCTACATAGCATAGTTTGAAAGCCATTAAGACAGATGCCTGCATTTCATTAAGCAAGATTTGATAAGGTGGGTAGGGTTACAGGGCAAGATTACTATGGGAATTCAGTGAGTTTAAACCTTCACTCCAGTTAATAAAATCAAACAATACATCATAAAAGTGTCTGGAAATTGGCTCAATAATTGAAATAGAACTGTGTGATGGATGGAGATTTATGGATGCTAATGCAGAAGCAGAGCTACATTAGAACATCATAGCTGAGTCTCTTCTGAATCCAGACCAAGTCCAAGTCCAAATCTGCCTTTTGTGCTGGTTTTAGATAGGAGATTCTTTTCTAGAATGAAGAAAACCTCACAGAATGTCTGGTCCAGTTTTAATCTGAAATGTCACTGAACTGTCCACGAAATCTCAGGACCATCAAGTGTAATGTTGTGATTGATGTTTACACAGATGTCTCTGAACTAGCCTTAAACGGAGCTGTGGCAGCATGGATCTCAGGGCAGGTGAGCCAGCTATATAACACTAGTTTGGCAGACTGTACCAAAGCCAGGACTATATGACTGTCTGCATTCCTGTGCACGGGCGTCCGACACATGCTGCCATCACCACCTTCCACAGCGGTGTAGACATACTGTGTTGTTATTGTTATACTGAATAGTAAAATCAAGGGTAAATTTAGCCATTAGCCACCCAACATTTTTTAATCTCTCATCTTCATCCTGAACTGAAATATTCAAGGAGCTCTCATGTCATGTCCTTTGTGTCCACCAAGACTTTTCTCCAGGACTGATCTCTCCTTCCTCAATCCACTGCTTCACAGATCATGTGGACTTTTGTCTTAAATCTTTGTTCTCGCTCAGGAGCAGGCAGGAAGCTCTCTCTCTTCTAGAGAACTATGGATACTCCCTCAACTCCATCCTTCTCCCTCAGCCTTGATGGCAGCCCTTGGTCCTAGCTGTTTATAGGAAGTGTCCACTCTGCAGCCTTAATGAAGTGTGTGGCAGTCCTCCTCATTAAGACTCAGCATTGTCAATAAAAGAGTCATTAAAGTAGTTTGACGAGGATTGGGAGAAAGAGAAGAGGTGCTACAACACATCTACAGGGCAGAGGGCAGCTCCATCACACATTGTAACCAAACAGCAAGGGATCAATATCACCTTTGCATTAAACTGAAGCCCATCCGTCAGCCTGAGGAACAGCAGCCTCCACAGGAGCTCAGCTCACTGCTCATTTCTGGCTTCCTGTCTTTCTAATCTTTCCCTTTAACAGTGTCCTTCCCTTCCTGATGCTGGCCAGCTTTTGCCAGAGGCCACAGAAATGCTGCCTCAGAGCTGTGTCCTGCTTAGAATTCCAGTGGTGTTCCCCACATCTAGCTTCAGGATCACAAGCTTTCTGAGGAGATGCTGTTGGGGGACGCCTCTTCCATGTTGTCACCTCGCAGACCACCTCCACCCCACTGGTCACTGTAGGTACTCCCAGAGACAGACCTCCTTGCCACATGCCGCCTCCACAAGGGAATGCAGGAGTGCATGGACCAGTGGAAGCCATCACCCTGAAAGTGAGAGGATGTTTGTGAAAAAGAAACGTGTGCCCAGTGCTTCACTGGCTCACATCCATAGGATTACAGCGAAGGGCCATGTGGCAATCACAGATGAATCTGGACTCCAGACTGAGGCCTGGACTTGAACTTGGGCTTAACATACAGTCAAATGCTGCACAGGAAGAACGATGCAGGGGAGGAAACCTGGGCCTCTCCACTCCTGGGTTAAGACTCTGAGCTTCCTTCCTCCCTCTCAGCTAACAACTGCTCCGAGTCTGCCTTTCCCTCTCTGGGGTGCTGTGCACAAAGCACCGCTGTTGGCAATGGCAGTGTGGACCTGGAGAACCTGAACGCTAGCCCAAGCACCAACACTCTTGTTTATTTTCCCAGGGTCTTCTCTTGAGATGTTCTTGTGTTTCTCTTCTATACTTCACCTCGTCCGGTCAGACTATAAACTCTTTCAGGGGTTTATGTGTGCTAGTGGAACATTTCAGTGGGGTCCTACTGTAACTAGTGTGTTGGTGTGATGAAAAACAGTTACTATACATTCACAGATCCTCTAATAAATACATCTCAACACACCTGCTTGCTTCCAAGAAGCCTTCACAGAAGAGAAAACGCAGCATGTCTGGAAGGTAAATGAATCCCGAGTCTGGCAGTCTAAGCCAGGAGCAAGGTCCAGTCATTTAGTTTTGCTTTGGGACCGGATCTGTTTACCATAACTCAGAGCTGCTGACATATTTTTGTTTCTCTTTGGCTTCAGAAGCTGATGAACAGTAACCTGCAAGCCCTTGTGAAGCAGAGGTGCAGAATCAAATTATGAAGACAACCAAAGACCACTTAGCTTTAAAAAATGAAAGAGGCTTTATGAGCATTGTAACCAACTTCTAACTGAATGACTTAGTCACACGAAAAGATACATGAGCTGTTGGACAATGAAAATGACACAAGCATGTAAACTCTGGGATTACAGCGGAGCATTAGCATGGCATAGCTGATTAGTAAAGCAGGAGACATTATTCAAGCAGTCAGGTGCATTACCAGATTGGAAAGTTGCCTTTTTTCTGAGTTGTTGGTCACTGTCAGAGGCAGCAAATGACACCCAGTGGCCCAACAATTTGCCCTGGAACGGCAGGAGCTGTGATACAGAAATGGATGGACTAGCATCTGTTCTGAAAAAGCAAGAATTAGAGTCTGCTCTGAATTGGCAGGAGCTACAGTACCGGGAAGAGAGGACAAAAGGGCAAGTCAGCGCACTATCCAGGGATATTGAGCAAGATGAATAAAGGGGCTGGAAATGTACTTTCAGTGCTGCACCACCAGACTAGGTGAACAAATAACCTGATCCAGTTTAATGAAGCCTGTGATCCTCCACCTCCTTTGTGGAATGGGTGTCCCAGGGTCAGCGTGTGCCCGCACGAGCATGCACACATCCTTATCTTATCTAATTACTAGAAGTTTCAGATTAATTTCAGTGCAGCTGCTTGAAAGGGCTGTTATCAGCCAGGGCTTTGTGGTTTAACCTTGTTATCCTTTTGTTGTTAACCTTTCCGAATGGCAGCGAGGGGACGGCTGAGACCCTGATGTGCTGGAGGAGCAGGGAGGGGGCAGATGGGAACTGGCGAGTCCGCACCCCCCAGTTTTGTGCATTCAGCCCCAGTTCAGGCCGTGTGACAGGACAGCCGGCTGCTTACCTCCGCTGACAGGCGCTGGTACCCAGCCACACAGAACAGTCCGTAACAGGGACCCTGCCAACCTCTCCGCATCCTTTGATATTTCCGACAGCGCAGGAAAGGACTCTGACTCTCACGTTTTACCTTGCACCGCTCAGCTCCTCTCAGGCTGCCCTGCTTTGTTTCCATAGCTACACCCGATCGCATCTGGCTTCCTGTGAAATTGGATTTCAAAGCAAGACAAGCCTTCAAAGGAATTTGTCCATTTAACAGAATATCATTAGGAGAGAGCCTGTCTGCTGAACTTGGGACCTAAAATGATTAAGGTGGGGCTTTTATCATGTAGGGAGGCAGCTTTACATCTAGAGCCCATAAAGCTTGATGCTACATAACAATGATGCAGCGGAAGTCACCAGTCACTGCCGGACTCCCCCATCTCCTCCCCAGCTGACCACTAAACTAAATTGGTAACATATTCACACATTCAAAAATGAAAGTGGCAAGGAAAAAGGCAAGAAAAAAAAGGTTGTTTGCCTGGGAATCAGTCCTCCTGGCTCTAGCTGCAGCTGCGTGAGGTTGAGCGGAAGGTTTGGCTCGGTGCTCGGGTAATAGCACCTATGCTTCCATGGCAGCTGAGGCTCTATGCCTCAGTATTCCTCAGTAAAATGAATTTAATAATAACAACAGCTGCTGCATGGTCAACCTGGTCTTGACAAAATCTTCCTGTAGGGCCTGAGGGGAACACTCCAGGTGCTGGGTCCTGTCTCTGGCTGCTGGGACCATGGGATGGATGTGTGGTCCAAGAGCAACCAAGGTGCAGCTGTGCCAGCCTCCACACATGATGCTATTTTCAGTGCTTTATGATAACGTTAAGATCTGTAGCAACCAAAAATATCAACTGCAATACATCTCAGAAGTTGAGCAGAAAAGGTCTAGAGCTTTACTGATGCTGTAAACACTCCAACAGCAGGAAATTTGTTGGATGAAAACCCCATATACGCTTAAGCAGTGATCACACCCAAGGCAGCAAAGGAAGGCAAAACCACACAAAACACCTGCAAAACAAGTCACTGCTAGTTTGACACGAGGAAGAATTTCTTCCAGACCCTAATTATGATAAATCAGTTTAACTCTTGGGTAAGACTTACTGACTAGGTACCTTCTAGTTCACTCTTTACAACACCATGCTTTCAGACTATTATGTGAGCTACAGAAATGCAGAGAACGTGCGAGATGACCCTTTACTTTGCAGTTGCATGAACATTTCTTCCTCTGAGATTTGCATTGATCAGGTTTTATTGATCTTTCTGGCATATCTGAAGGCAGTTTCTTCCATCTAAGGGACCTAGTTCTTTCCTTTATAAACTCATTTTTAAAGTTAGTCAGTCTCAGAAAGCAGCTGCTTTTTATTTGTAGTCTGTAATGAACTGACTAGGATTTCTACACACAACTGTTTAAATATTTATCCCTAAACACCTCTAGGTGAGAACACATATACGGATCCATCTACTGTACACATCCACCTACACGCGCTGCCATTTCTTGCATACAATCAGAACCACTCAAATGTGTCAGGAGCCTCAGGCAGCTAACAGAGATTCACGTTTTGCTCCCATAGGAGACTCTCAATTTTCTAAATCCTGACTCATGAAACCCTACCTGACTAGCAGATGTAATGAGGAAGACTACTGCACTGTATATGCTTTCTAGCAAGGCAGTCTCCCTCTGAACTGCAGCAACATTTCCTGTGCTTTAAGACCTCTGCATCCACTGAAGAGCAATTTCTTGGGCATGTTGTCCTAAAATCAAGAACATGTTGCAGCGGTGTGGTCAATAGTGGGCGAGCCCACACAGCGGAGCACAAGGTAAAGGGGGAAGGACAGGAACTGAGTGGACTTGTTCAGAGTAGGAAACCTGGAAGGTCTGGATTGGCAATGTCAGATGTGAAGTCTGTCTCCAGGTTGTTCTGACATTACATGTGCGTGCAGAACACAGCCAAGTGACGCATCAGAAGTGGTGATGTGCTGCTTTTCCCAGATCTGGGAAGCAAGTGAGCCTCCCTAAGCAGGAGAGAAACCACACTGTCTTCTCTTCTTTGCGACTGGACGCCAACTGGCAGCTGCCACTTCAGCATTACTACGCGGAGAGACTCTACAGAGAGAACAGTGTCACGTCACTTCTCTGGTGAATCAGCTGCACACACTAAACCTGTTCATGGTCATGGTATCTTCACTTCTCCTCTAAAACCATCCCTTCTTGACAAGTGTTATTTATATGTGAGTTACTGAGGTGTTGTCCCCATGCACGAAACTGCATATGTCAACTAAAAAGTCCCCAAAAAACTTTTCAGCTGCTTTGGTTTTTTTCCCCCTTTCACTCCACAATGGAGACAATGGACTAGAGTTGCAGGCACAAACCCAAAACCAAAAACCACAAAGCACGATGCTTCATCTTATACCTATTCTTTTTCTGGTGTGTACCGGCCAGCTAAAAGCATAACAGAGTCTTTTCCCTTGTTTCACTCACAAGTCTTGGGAAGTGGGTCACAAAGCGTATTAGCAGCTGTTACATATGGCGGGGCACCTCTCTCATATATTTCCATTATTCCCGTATCTGAGCCTTTGCCAGTATAGCTCTTACATCACATATGTGAGATAAGCCTGAAACACAGGGTTTTTTATCCAAGGCCTGTCGCCAAATAGCTAAACCTTTATTCCATCCAGGTGAGCTGTAAGAATCTGGTTCTGCAATTATTTGGAAATATGCTCAGCCTCACGACATGGCATTGTCCCGCTGAAGCCAGTGGGTCTGTAGTGCAGTGTTTGTGTTTCTCAGCCTTTGCAGGCTGGGAGCCCAATACACGCTTCTTTTTTTCTTTTCCCTCACAGATTTTGCTTTGCCAGCTTGTGATAATTACTGTGGCAGGCTGGCGTGCCCAGAGCAGGAGGATAGCAAAGCAGCAAGAGAAGCAGTTTTAGGAGGCCTCTTTGGAGACTTGAGTGGTCCTTCCTCATCGCATTACGATACACCTTAGCACACAAACCTGGCTCTCCACTGTCAGGAGCTGTGTTGTGCCCCTGCTGAAAGCAGCAAGCACTAACCTTCGTGAAGCTATGTGGTTTTGTATTTGTGGCCGACAGAGCTGGATTGCATCCTTTTTTTGCCATCTCCAACATTTGCTATGTTGGGAAAATATAATTACAGTTCACATGCCAGGCACAAAATACCAGAAAAGTAAAAGTGGCAAGCATGTTCAAAATAACCTTTTCTATGTGCTATGATAATAAATATTTGTTTGATAGCAGGATATTGCAAAGTAAGAACTGGATTCTGTACACAACCTATGGGAAATCTTTGGATCTTTGGAATCATTGGTGAGCTTCAGATAAAGAAGATTGTCTTTGGATTTGTCAAATATTGAGCCTAAAATTTGTGAATGCAAGAATGAAAAATAATAGTGGTATCCTCATAGTCAGCTTGTGCTAATTCATTTATATAGGAGAGGAGCAGATGCAGGGCTGTGGGTTAATCTAATGCAATGCCATTTTTGTTTTGTAGAGTGCAGTTTGCATTTATTGCCTGTCATAAAGCAAGTGAAAGTGCGCAACCCTGTTATTTCTCCAGGCAAGGCATAGAAATATGAATGGCTATTACAATCTAGCCCCCTTCCCATGCAGGATGCAGGAAGAGGGGAAGTTTTATTGCAGAACAGCCAAGTACCCTTCTCTTCCCCCTGCGCATTAGAGGAGGGAGCCTGCCTTTGCCTGGCACAGCTCCAATCCCCTACTCCTGTTGTGCCGGGCACGGGCACAGGAGGTTAAATCAGTGGCCACAGGGTCTCGCAGTGCTCAGGGCTCTGCTCTGCTGGCAGCTGTGCTGAGTTGTGCCATAACGAGGGAGATGAACGCCCAAGTGCCGCTGGTTAAGGTGCCAGGGCAGAGCAGTTGCTGGGGTGGGTGGGGGTCAGGCTCCTTTGCAGCTCCTTGGCTGGGGTTCTGGCTCTCAGGAGCACGGAGGTGCTTGGGGTCCAGGGCAGTGAGGCATCCTGGCTGCCTGCAAGGAGGGAGGTTGAGCTGGCTGGGGCTGTAAGAGGAGGAGGAGGTGGTGGTGGCGGCGGCACCTGAGTGGAGCCGGGCAGTTCCTCCTACCCTTTTTTGGGGTGTCCCCACCCTCCCTGCATCCTTTGTCCCTGCCCCTGAGGGACAGGAGCAGTAGCAGCAGATTTGAGCCTTGTAGAAAGGAGGTGGCAGGTATGATGATCCCAGAGGAGATTCAGAGGCTCCTGGAAGGTAACCATGAATTCTGCCTTGCTTCCCTTCTGCTTTGTGGGGGAAATTTGCTGTGGTTATGGGGGAAGAAGCTGAGAAGCTTTCTGCACCTTGCTGTGCTGGGCCAGAGAAAGGAGTGGAAGGACTGTGGGAACTACTTCTTATCTAAGGTTGATGGTTTTGGGGTCCTCAGGTTATGCATGCCTTCCCTGTCTCTAACCCCAGTGAGAATGGAGGGGATGTGGCTGCCTGTCTTGGTGTTTTTGGGGCTGCCCTCCTGTTGCTGAGGAGCTGGTAGGTGGGTCCATGCCTGTGTTAGGGTTGGGGAAGCCCCCCGGTGGCTCCAGACCCGCTGTAAGGGGAAGAGAGAGTATGTAAGATGGAGGGGTGTCTTCTGGCGTGGTCAGAAGGTGTCCCTGCTGAGTGCTTTCATTAAGGTACCGAGCGGCTCCACGGGTGAGCCTCACTTGGGCGCAGCATGGGAGCGGGTACAAAGGGTAAAAGAAGCTCGTGTGCAGCAGCGAGCTCCCTCGGCGGGCGTTTGTTGTGGCTGTAAAGGTTGTGCAAGCGTTGCGTGCCGTGCTGGAGGTGCAGCGAGCAAGCTTGCTCGGTGGTGGTGGTGGGGCATCCTCAGGAAAGCTTCAACCCCACTGAGAAATGGGGTACAGCTGAGAGTAGTGCTGGCTTCGGGCCCCGCTTCTGCTTGATAATTTGAGTGTGACCTCATTTGAATGAGGTTGTGGCATCTGCGTGAACGAGCTGTGCGGAGAGCTGACAGCGTTTACTTCTGTGCGTGTGTAAGATGGCAGGTGGGAAGCTCCTGAAGTGGTTTTTCCTGGGTTTCTTCACAAACGCGAACTGTCACACCTCCCCTCGTTGAAGTGGTGGGTCAGCCAAGCAGAAACCACGCTACGCTCTTCCAGCAGAACGTGCTTCACAAACACCTTCTGCACAGACCTTCGCAACCGCCGCTGACCCCGTGGTGCGGCAGGCAAAGGCTCGGGGAGGGAAGCGCTGTGCAGAGGTGACTACGCTGTAACCCCCCCGTAAATAAAACTTCAGCAGCAGCGTTGCGGGCTGGTACGACGGCGTTAGCCCGCGTCGCAGGCGTGGGTGGGTGGGGGGGAAGGAGCCGTTAGCATCTCGGGGCTGGCCCCGTTGCCACAAGGCTTTGTGACCTTCCGTTTCCGACTGCGGCGGCTCGCGGCGGCACGCAGCCCTCGCCCCTGCCCCTCCGAGCCGCGGGGTAACTTCCAGTCCCGGGGTCTGTGGGTCCACGAGCGCGTGCGCAGCCTCCGAGCCTGTCAAAGCTCTCTTCCAAATGCTTTGTGTCTTCCCCCAGATGTAGGTGTAAATTTTCTCCTCTGTTTTTTAATCATGGGGGCTTCGGTGAAGTTCACCTTTCACGGTTTTGATGTGCAGCACTTTATTGCTCAGTGCTGACATTTTTGTAAACAACTCATTTCTGCACCTGCCACCTTCCTTTAACTTAGATTATTTTCTTGTTAGCTGACTGTTTTTAATTGAAGGCTTCAGATCTCCTTCTAAAGCACAGCCTTTGTTTGCTGACAGGTATAGCAGGCTATGAATGGAGATTAATTGCATGTCACATACCTCTGTATCAAACTTGCTGTGTCTTAACAATCTATACGGTCTTGAGGTCTTCCAGCGGCTGAGAAGGTTTCTACCTATGCAGGCTGGGAACGAAGGAGCTTCAGCTACCGCAGCGTTTGCAAACTGCACCGCCGTAAGAGTTCTTGTGTTTAAAATAAAAATTACACCTGGAGGAGGAAACACGTGCTGATGTACTAGTAAGGTTTGGCCCGTAGTGCGGGATTGTTTGCGGGATACACAAAAGCAGGTAGTTGATGGCTTGCTGGGAACGGCCGTGTTGCTGTCACCAAAGACATCTCTGAGGTCGCAGCGGTTGAAAGCCAACACAATATGGCTATTCTCTAAGCTGCAATCCTGCAACGCTTGCGAATGTTTGTTATTTTCTGTGTGTGAGTACATGTGGTTGCAGCAGTTATATTAATTCCAGTTGCGCCTTGCAAATAAGCAATCTAAGTTCTCATTAATGCTGTGTTGTCAGTTAATTGCACAGGGTTTCACTTTTAGCTCAGTCAGGTTCCTTTAAAAACTACTTTTGCTGAAGGGTATTTCATGTTTGTTTAGCACAAATCTCCTCTGAAGGCTGAAACAGTGGTTCTAAAAAATGTGATATATCTCTGACAAACCCAGGGCTTCTGGTTTTGTTTGTAGAGGCAAAGGCAGTCTGACAGTCTGATTATCTTCCCGTCATCCGCCTTGCTCAATCCTCTTCGTTTCGGGTGGTAGGTCTGGAAAGCCTGGCTGGGTTTTGGACAACAGGAGGGACGGGGCAGGTGCTGTGCTGGGAGACTGCACCCGCGCAGCCTGACAAAGCTGGTGGCTGCTGGTTGCACGGCCGGCAGCCTCACTGCTCTTTTAGAAATAAACAGCAAAATGCGGTGTTTTGTGAGGGCTAATGAGCCACGGTCACCATTGACATAGCATCATGAGTAGTTCTGGAATTTAAATATCAGGGACTCTGGGGTTGAGACCTGGGAGCTCTTCTCAGTTCCCCCGTTGCAGAGGGGAGAATGTCCCACTCAGTCCGTTGCAGGAGGATGGATGAAGATTTCTTCGGGTCTCAAGGTTTTCTCTGACTCAGCCACACAAAAGCAAGGAGGGGTCCTCTGAAAAATGTTGTTTCACCATTAAATCATTCTTTCTTGAGCTTGCGGAAAAGTCAAGAAACGCAGTGTGCGATAGTTCACGGCTTTTATTTTGACAAGCAGGAGAGGGGAAGATACAACTAACCTTCCAAATCCCTGGCTGTCTCAGGATGCATCTTCAAAATATTAATGCAGTCTCACAGAAGCTCAAGGTATCTGCATTCTCTGTGTTGATAGGTGTCCTAAACTTTTTTACAACTAATTTTTCCCAGCCAGCTGGGGTGATAAACTGCAGGAGGGATTGTGTGAAGCATCAAATAATTGTGATTCTGTGGGACTAGCTCCTCTGTGCATGGAGTGTAGGATTTCTCTTGGCAGCCTTCTGATGGCAGAGGAGTAGAAAAGAGCAAAAAAAAAAAAAGTGAATGTGTGTATGTGCATGGAGAGAGTACACATGGCATCTTAATACCTCTCAGCTCTGCTCATTGAGTGCTGATTAACTCCTAGAATTTAGTGCTGCCATTAAAAGGTTATTTACTACCTGGGCTTCAGTGGTTGTGACATAATTCTTATGATGTTGTGCATCTCCTGCAGGATTAAAGTGGATAACTGCAATTGCCTCTAGAAACTCCCCTGAAACACTTGATGAAATCTCAACTATTTTTTTTTCCCCCACTCTTACCTTTTTAGCTGCAGGAAATGAAAAGGAGAGTCCTGTAAACTTTCAGAGTGGATCGCAGAGAGCAATCTATAAACATCAAGAATATAATGTTACCGACAAGCAGTAAAACTAACATTAGGGTGATTTACTCTAGAGCTGCTTACATATTGCTCTTCCTGATCCACTTTGAGAGTTTATGGTTAGGCTTTCTTTTTCATTTCCTGGTGCTATAAACATAGTGGCTGGCTCTGAAAAGGGCTCTGCCTGGTTTGCAGAAGTGACCCTGGTTCTACTATAACTTATCCAGCAGCTGATCTGTGCTGACATCCCGGTAAGTAAATACCGTATTAGAGCTAATCGCATACTCACGGAGCTAATCTGCGCTTAAAAATGACAGAGGGATGCAGCTGATATTTGCACAAGTTCTGGGAGCAGTTTGTTTTTCGTGCTTGTTCTCTTTCACTGTGGAAGCACAGCCTGTACGTAGTTTCTCTTGCTGACCTGTTTCTACTGTGCTGTTTTTAATGCCCGTTTGTATATAATAAATTGTCCCCTTAGCCTCATCTGTTCTTAAGCAGCAAGCTCCTCGGAGCACAATACATCCTTTGTGCTTAGATATATGTACTTGGGTACTTTCTGTGTAATTTGTAAGTGGTGTAAGCCTCAGCATTGTTGGCTTGTCATAAGCTGGTACCGTACCTTAGATGTACGGTTAAAACTGAGTAGAGATGGACTGAAAAAGAAACTTAGCCTAAGGATTACAGGGTTGGCCTGGGCTTTAAAAAGCTTCACTCAGCTGCTCTGGCAAAGCCTTTGTGTTATCCCCGACAGGCCATCTAGGGCTAAATTACTAGCAGTGGACTTGATATTAATAGGCATTTTGGCCTGACACCTCTGCGCTCCTGGAGCTCCCAGAACCGCCGCTGGGTGCGGGCTTGGGAGCGACGCTGCGAATCGGCATTCCTGCCCGTCCGCTGGGCCGTGGCACCTCCGCATCCCCGCGCCAGCGGGTTGTGCCGGGATGCTTCGCTGCCTCGGAGCCGCGTGCGGGCTCGGAGCTCGGCCGCGGCCATGAAGCGGTGGCTGCAGGCGTGAGGCACAGCTGGCCCAGACCTGGCTCTTGTGGGTCAGGGGCCCTCCTGGTGGGACAGGCAGGGAGACGGGGGAAGGAGCTAGTGAGGCCCCGGAGGACTCTGCTTTTGGCTGAAATGTGCCTTATGGGCGAGTTCTCCCGTGGAAACTTGTGCTTTCAGCTGCGTGCATCGAGGAAGGAGAGCTGGACTCAGGGAGACAAGCGTTGTGCTCTGGTTTCACCGCTCCTTCCCGGGCTGCTGTGGGCAGGCTTGGGTCGCCCTGGTCCTGCCCATCTGTCGCTCTGAAGAGGAGGTGGGAAGAGGGCCCCGCTCCTGGGGGATGCCGAAGCATCAGCCTTGTTCTCCTCCATGTTCTTCCTCATGTTCCTTGCTTGAAAGAGCTCCTTTATTTTATATATATTCTCAAGCTGTAAGCCTTTTTTGAGTGTGTCACGAGCAGGCAACAAAAAGAAACGAGGGCTCATGATTTTAGCAGAAAAAGGTATTAATTTCTCTTGTGGCATTTTGATCTTGAAATGTGCTTGCAGGTGGAGGAGCTGCTTTTAAGGAGCTGCGCGGATTCCTGGGGTGTGCTAAACAGTGCTGGCTGCTGTACTGGCAGCTGAAGCATAAGGAGCTGAAAGTCTTGCGAGCAGGATATTAAACTGACATTAGTGTCACAGTATGGGGTGCAAGTTAAGGGTTGGAGAGGCCGGTACAACACCGCAGCTTTGAAGCCAATCTTTTCCCTGCTAGGGGAAACTAGCAGTACAAGGATGACGGTCTCCTATACAGAGCAGCGCGATTGGAACGGTTTTGTTTCCTATGGGACTTTTTCTTTTTGAGGTTTCTGTAGAGAACATAATTATTTACACAAATAGAAGACACTTAATCCTTTTATCTTCCAGTTCAGGTTGAATTTCTGCATATAGATGTGGTTTCCAGGTGAGAGAATACCATATTTACTTTTGTCTAGCTGTCTCTGAGCGAGCACGGGACGTAGTACTTCAGCAATAGCCTTGCGGGAGAGCCAATGTTGTGATACAAGTACGTGTAGGCTAGTGTGCAAGCATCCTGTTGTTCGGTGCTCGTCCTTTACAAAGATCATCCTTGTGAAAACCACAGGTTAGGGTCTCCTTGAAGTGTCAACGGGTATCTTGCACTGGTGTTTTGAACGTGCTTTGGATCCTCCTCTGAACGGGATAACTCCTTCTGTGTCCTTCCTTAATGCCAAAAGCTGTTCGCAGCAGATTTTCAGGGCTTGGGGCGGCAAAAAGGCAGGCGGAGTTGCACTGTAGTCCGATAGACTTATCCATGTTCCACCTTCCTCTTCCTTTTTTCTGCTTGGTGGTTTCTTTGCAGTTGCTTATTTGCCTTATACCGTTGCAACTAGAGAGAAGCTCTGTAATCGCATGCGATACTTAGATCCTCTTCTCTCCGCAATCAGTTCAATGTCTTACTTCTCCAAATGAAGTCTTCAGGTTGACTTGTGTCTCTAGATCAGACTGCTTGGTATGGGGCATCGAGGGCTTCCTAGTGCACTGCCAGGTCCAGGTTTCTTGGCCAAGAACATGTTAGTTTTAACCTGTAATTCTCTTTCTCAGATGCTGAAGTTTACCTGGCGGATGGACTGCAGAATGAAAACTTGAGTGCTAAAGCAAGGGAGCAGAGGGATGCAATTCTCTTTGGCTTCCAGCAAGTCAAAGCCAGGTTTGTGTTGTCTTCATTACTTCCTAGTGAAAGTGCTTCAGAATAGTGTCATGCCTTGGGGTACTGCATGCTGTATTCAACTAGCTGGACAATTGGCCCACGCTTTGAACGTTAATGGACATTCAGGGCTTGGAATAACGTGAGAGCGCACCGCACACTGGTTTGTACGCTCTCCTATTTAACTATGTAACTATACTTAACCATATAACTATTTAAGTTGTATGGTTGTCTGCAAAGCTGTCATCATTTGTGTTTGGAAGTTGTTTTGTGTTTCAAGGTAAAAAAGTATGTCTTGGGCTGTGTCTGTACAGCTCTTTGCAGATGGGTCTCTGATCCTGTCCTGTTCTTCCTTCTCCCTTGTGCTAGAGAGGATTTTGTGGAAAAAAGATCCATTATTTGATACTTAGGTGTGTGGGTAACGCAATGAAGTGAGCAAAGATTTGTGCTGCTGGCTTGCTGCTGAAAGTATCTGTTTCATGAGTGTCTCCTGAACTCAGATGTGCATCGCCTGGGCTTTGATACAGTGAAAAGCAATGAAGAGGATTTCTGGAGTTAAGAATCAGGTCTGAACTGGATTCCAAAATCTCATGTCTTTGGCACTGTTCAAGTCCTGCATGAGAACATGAGCCGCATCATTTGGATGTGTGAGTGAAGCAAACAAAGGTTGTTCTATTGTGCTAGGGGAAAATTGAGGAACATAAACAGAGAACAGGCTGCTGGAAGCTTAAATAAAACTTTCATCCTCAGCTGCATTGTATTTTTGGCTAGAAACATGATCCAGAGCTTGCTGTTAATGCTCTAGTTATAAGATATGAGTTGTGTCACTTGAAGTTAAGACCTGACAATAAAACTCAGGATGGCTGGCTGATCTAAGCATCCAGTTTAAATAAAACTACTGTTGAGTCCCTGAGAAGCAGAGAATTTTATCCTTTGGAAGGGCACAGCCAGAGTCTATTCCCTGCAGTCCCACTGAAGAACTTTGCAAGATGCCCTGCTGTATCTTAATCGATCTTTCCTGCTGGCTAATTAAGCATCAGTTTTACTCAGCAACTCGGGACTGTGTAACTATCAGCCTGGGTTGCCCTGAATAATTGAAACAAGCTGAACGCAGAAGATGGAAGCCTTTGGAAAATGGGACAGTAGCATATCTAATGGAAGAATTGTGTGTGTCTGTGTAACAGTGTGTGTAATATTGCAGAAGAAAGGGCTTGGTTGCATGTTTATAACAGACTGGTGTGGTTTCTCTGAAAAATTCCCACTCACTAGCAGGTATTGATCTTGGATGGAAAGAGTTAAGTAAGCAGAATTCTGAACCTGAAGTATGCAGACATCAAATCAAGATTTTTTCAACTGTCCTGAGAGCACCCAACTTTAAAAATGACAACTCTAGATCTTCATGTAAGGCAACTCTAGGTCTGTTTTTTAGTGAATTAAAAACAAATAGCGTGGAACTTGATGAATGTGAGGTACTTGGCAAACTTTGAAATACTAGACTGTTCTTGCTTCCTGAAGTAGGTGGTCCGTCTTCATGTGCCGTTAGAGTTGGGAACAGAGCTTGAGGAGAGGGGAAAGATGCTGCTACGACCATCATCCTGTGGACTTCTGGCTTCCCAGAGGTGGTGTGTGTCTTTGGTGACTTGCTCAAGAAGGAGCAGCCTTTAGGGTCTTGGGGCAAACACCGATTCTGTGACACAGAACTCAACCTTGGCTCTTAGCTCTTTCTCAGCTTAAGAACACAATTTAGGATAAAGCTTTTGGAACAAAACCATCTCAAACGAGCAGGAAATTTGATGAAGCAGCCTCTGCATCAGCAGAAGTGATATGCAAGTTCCTTCCGGATGCTGGGGTTCAGATGTGGGCCTCCGTCCTGTTGCTTATTGAAACAAATCGCAGGTACTTCTGGAGGGGAAAGTGAGACCCTGGAGCAAAGGCTACAGGCACTGCTGATTTCCTACCGGTGTTTTATTTCTCGGTGGCATTTGGAAAGGGTGAGAAGAACAGAGTACACAGATGTCCTTGCTCTGACCTGAGCCATTAACGCAATGATTTGCGGTGGGAGATTACTGTAACGATGACTGTATCTTTTTATTTGAGAGGATCTAAGCGGGTCTTGCTCTTGGGGATGAGGCGCGGGTTTGTCTCTTCGGGGAGCTTCCTGTGGCTTTTGCGGTGGGTGTTCAGGAAATCGTCAGCCGTCATCTTCAGGAAGCGCCTGCCTCCCCCGAGGCTCTGCCTTTCGCCTCTGCGGGGTGAAACACAACACGGCGTATAGGGTTGCATTATTTGGGTTCATAATGGACATAAGTAAACTGCTCAAGTGCTGGGGAGAGACACATGTGTCTCTGAAAGGGAAGAGCTTCATCTAGTATGATTATCCCGAGCCAGTCTCAATAACTGCTCCTGTAACTTGGCCGTCAGGTCTTTATATCGCTGCTCTCCCCGTGGCCTCATAACATTCCCCCACCAGGAGGTTCGCTGATGACTATAATGTGAACAAGTGGTTGGGCTTTATGTCTCCATGTGCTACCTGTGAGGATATATTGTTCCCGTCTCGCCGCAAGAAGTGCGGTAGGTAGGGAGCGGATTGTGTTTGCAGGTTGTAATTTTTTCCAAGGCAGTCTGGGGTGTTTTCGCTGGAGGAGCCGTGTCGGAGGCATTGCAGGCGGTGGCTGTGGGGAGGCTGTCACCGAACGGCTGAGTTATGAGTCCCCGTACTGTTTTACTTTCAGAATTCATTTGGTTATTTAAAGTGCACTGTTGTGTTGAAACAGTTCTCCTTTTTCTTTCTCTTTTTTTCCCCTCCCTACTGAGTCGGATCCAATTCCACTTTCTAATCTCTTATATGTAAATCCTGGCCTGGCAATTTTTTTTTTCTTAACCATCTCTTTGGTTTTGTTGATAATTTTTTTTTTTAATTGCTTTCTCTGATTGCTTTGCATAGCATCCAGGAAAAAAAAGCCACAGAACACAACTGGAGGCTTGGTCCCCAGGAATTATCTCTGTGAGGGATGAGGATCTCGCAGCACGGTAGCATGTACAGTTACCTGTGCCCTGACCGTAGGCTGAGGACTCTGCTCTAGCCCTGAATGGAAAAACAAAGTGTTTGTAACGGATAAAAATCGCTCAAAAAGCAGCTTTGGTTTGGGGGAGGGTAGGCAGAGGATGTGGTGCTGGGGCAGAGTTTTGCTTGTCTTCCAGAAGGTTGTCAGTCGCTTCTGTTTTAGGTCTGCTGGTGCTGAGGGTTTGATTCAAGTTGTTCCTTGGGAACGTCGCTGCTGTTTCTTGTGTCCTAACAAAGCTGGCTGCAGAGCTAGCAGCAGATGTCCGACACCTGGGATGAATCGGATACATGACTCCGTGCAGGAACACAAGCCCATTCTTGTCCTTTGGCAGGAGCAGTAACAAAAAAACCCCGTCTTCTTGCTGTTAAATGACCTCACCTCAGCGTTTCGACATTTACAATGGCAGGGGGTGAGATGGGGAGAATGGGATTTATTTAAAAATATGGAGATAAATAGTTCCTCCAACTCCTTGGAGTCAGCTAGTCATTTAAACTCCCTGTAGGAAGGCAAGTTTGCATTGATGGAAACAAATTCTAAGTATTTTTTTTTTTTCCCTGAGGCGAAATGTAATAGTGCTAAAAGGAGGGCAAGGCAGACCTGTTGTATATCAAAGCAGAAATGAAGAGAAAGGGTCTTAATTAATGTTGAGTTTCTCACATACACCCACTAGGAAATCCAAAAT
This sequence comes from Phaethon aethereus, assembly GCF_964289735.1. Classification (NCBI taxonomy): domain Eukaryota; kingdom Metazoa; phylum Chordata; class Aves; order Phaethontiformes; family Phaethontidae; genus Phaethon; species Phaethon aethereus. Next base: position 5,044,277 of record NC_138601.1, read on the forward strand.
AGACACCAAAACTCTACCTTTAATTTGCTCTGCTGTGACTACAACACTGACATGAACCTGAGGCCCAGTTCCTGCTACTCGTAACTAATACACAAGGCCATTTTTTGACATTCCTACCAACAGTGGGAGCTGCAGCGTAGACCAGACTCTTCACCTCTGGATAACAAGCCCCAAAACCTCATTTTACTGCCTCATTGTCTGATCGTCCTTAAAGTTTATGTCAATATTCCCAATGCTGTTAGCATGCTATCACTGGGGAAAAGTCTGCATGTGGTCTTTTAGCTCTGCAACGAAACATCTTGCGTATCAGACATCTCCAGAGGATGTCCTGGCCTGCTAACGAGAGCCTGCCAAGGCCAAGGTCCTTCCCGGACCTCCACAGTCGCGGTGCTGCCAGGCTGGCGTCTGTGTGCAGCGTCACAAACGCAAGCCCTGTGGCCAGCAGTACGTTGGGATTCCCAGCCCGAGAAGTGGATTCGTGCTCCCTGCCTGGTTGGGTCATTTAGGTCTCTGCCATCAGCCTGGGATGAGGTTTTAGACGTCTAATTCTGCAGCGAAACGCCATGGCTGTCCTGCGTTTTCAACCAGAGGCTGGGCGCTGCCTCCGCGAGCCTTGCTCGTAATGCCGAGGTTCCGGAAAATAAATACAGCCTCTAGCTTAGAAATTGCTCACCCTCGGTGCAGAGACGCAGCATACAGAGCGGGTCCGAGCTGCTCCCAGTGCCTGGGATGTGTTTCCATGCTCTGTTCAGTCAGAGCAGCAGAAATACTCGTTTTTGGGGAAAAAAAACTTGGGTAACGCCCTCACCTAGCTCCTGCTGGGTGCTTTGCCGCGTCTGGCCCGACAGCGTTGCTGTCGGTAAGAAATCCCGCGCTTGCTGCTGAAGCAGGATGGTTTGACCCCAAACGGGCGCCTAAGGGTACAGGCGACACGGGGACCGCCTCTGGTTTGGGCGTCCTTGAGGTTGTGCTACGAATCTCAGCACGCTGTTGTAGCATGTGGCTCACGCACACTGTCACACACCAGTAAGCTACTGGTTCTGTTGGTTTACAGGTGTAGCTAAGCTCTAGCTATCGCGATACCAGGGGAACTTTGCCTAATTATCGGGTTGAACTTGACCCTTTCTGCGGCAAGGTATTACAGTAAGATTGTAAAACAATCGCTAATGGAAAAACTATCCAAAATTCCGTCTAAAACAATCTGTTTTGCCTGTTTTAATAAACTTCTAACCCTACTAACTACAATTATTACTTCAATTTTCAACCTTATTTTAAAGTTTTAAGATTGAAATGAAAGAAAATGCAATTTCAGGGTAATTTTGCTTGATTAGTGTTAAATGCACTGCCTATAATTCCTACCAATATTAAACTCATTATGCCGAATAACGTGTGATACCAAGATAAAAAGGAATTTAAGAATGTGACCTGATGGGCAGATAATTGAGCTCAGCACATTAATGCAGGGGCTGGACTATAGCCCCACCGCATTGCCCTTAATTAGGCAAAGTGCTGCTTTCCTCCTTCACATTCTTCAGAGCTGAAATTTATTCGCTCAGCAAGGAAATGATCTTGCTGAGCAGGATTTCACTCACACTTACTTTGGCCATTAAACACAGATTTGTTCTGCGAAAAATAAGAGCAAGTCCCCGGCCCTTCAGAAGTGCTTAGCCGTTTTTGGATTTGCTTTTTTTTTCTATCTTACAAAGGAGCTCCTCAAGTTGTTTTTTAGCTTCGTGCAGGGGAGACGTGGCCCTGCTGAGGGCGGGGGGGGCACTGCCTTGGGGACAGGAACGTGTGCGCTGCACCAGCTGGTGTTAATGGAGATCTAAAGCCTCCCACCACCTGGCACCAGTAAATCTGCACCTGGGTGTGTGTGAGCGCAGGCATTCCTGTAGTTTTCAACAGTCAAGTTTAATACTGAGCGTGGTGATTATTTCTTTTTAAAGTCTGGTAAAGTTTCTGTTAGGATGTTCCCAATTTATTCTGTAATCTCGGTGGGGGATTTTCTTTTTTTTAACTCCCCTCCTTTTGGGGAGTGCTGAGGAAGGAATTCTCCTGTGTTACTATATGGCATGGCAGGGGCACAAATTCAATTCAGCTGTTATCACATTCTACCTGCTTTTATACCTGGGGTGAATGTGGCCACTGGCTCTGCCAGTAATGCAGTTTGGTGCCTTCTGGGTTAGACTCCTTTCAGTAATTTGCATCATTTTCCATTCCAGCTGATAAAATTACCCCTGTTTCCCCATCCATTTCCTTGTGAATGCACTGTTAATCTGAAACCTGAGGACTGTAAATGATTGAAATTGTGTAACCAGAGTCTTTGCATAGCTGCTGCTGCTGCTTCTGTAACATTGAACCGAGAAATGCATTTGAAGTGGTTTGTAACCGACTTTGCTAATGGTGAGCTCCCCAGTCCCATTTTCATCTTTTTTTCTGCTTGCAATCTTGTACAGCATTGATTTTTTAAAAAAAATTTTTTGCAAACATTAAAAACCAACAAATACCGTGCACCAAACAAATTAGACTGTCTTGAAATATCTAATTTAATAACATCTGTGGTGATATTAGTGTTCTTAATTGGACAGGAAAATACAGGAAATTTGATTGAAACCTGACTTTATTTTATGGTTTCTGCTGAAATTGAGTCTGAGAGGAAAGTGGGGTTTAGACTTTTATAGACTTTAGAGCTGCAAAGAGACCATTATAACCATCAGGTTTGACCCCCTGCATAATACAGACCGTAAGATTTCAGACAGCAATTTTTGCTTCTGGCCCCAAATGGGTCTGGTTTGCCTCCTGCAGCTCTGGGACTTGCTGCAAGCAGTGGATGCTGGTCAGCAAACTCAAGCTGTGGATGGGAGGAGCGGGTGTCTTCATCGTGTATTTTACTGGATTTGTGTGACACGCACCCCCCAGCCCCTCAGTGCGACAGAGGACTGAGGCCGGGGGTAGATGTGCTGCTTGAGTTTTGTGTAAAGGTTGGAAATGTAGGAATAAAACCAGATTGCCTTAGTGCTCCAGGAAAACACAAGTCCTGCACTCGTACCAAAGGGCAAATCTAGACCTGGTGTGGCAGGAATAATGCTGACGTGGGGGGGGATTTCATCCTTGCATATTCCGGGGCTTAATCTGCCCTTCCTTTTGGAACAAGAAGGGGTGTTTCTGGGTTTCCCTGGTTTAACCAGTGCTGCTGAGGTGATAGGGGTGTTGAAGTAACTTCTTTGCTGATAGTCCTGCATCTGCAAGGAATGGAGTCCTGCCTAGTCAGGCCCGGCAGCATCACCGTCCTCAGGTGACTGCTGTTGAGTGAAAGAGCTATGAAGAGCAAACTCTGCTTTGATGAAGGTGAATCCGTCATACAGTCCGTCTAGGAAGGGTAGGATCTGGAGAACTTGCTTTCAAACCTCTCAGGTGCCTGGCTGGTGCTCTTGGGGTTGCTTCCAATCTTGCTTCTGTTACAAACCGGTGCAAGGATAAGATCCGTGATCAAGGTCTTGGTGTGTCCTGGAAGAACCTTTCACTTCTGACGACCAAGTCCTGGCTCTGTGGGAGGCAGCAGAAGGCTCCGGTCCTTACAGACTAGCCACCAAGAAATGTTAGTTCTGGCTCAGGGCTGTAAGGACAGTGGGTTCCCGCTGGGAACGAGGCTTTCTGGCAAACCTGCTGGCTCTGACTCGTCTCCCTTTCCAGCGTGACAATAAGCATTTTCTTCTACTCTTGGTAATTCGCCCACTGAGGTCTGTTTACACGGTTGAGTTGCAATTTTGATTAGGTCCAGTTGGAGACACCGCTACTAGGAGGCTGATGAATTAGAACTGGGATTTGCATGTTTTTCAGGAGCAAACAACATAAACATTTCCAGAAAAGCCAGCCCCTCCGCTTGAGTGCGTAACCTCAAAGGCTATACGATCATGAGAAATGGCTTGTGTTTTGAACAGAACAAATCTGTGGCTTCTTCCTGTCTAGCCCAAAATATGCACCGATGAGGTGAGAGAGGTGGGTGGTTCCTTGCGAACCATGTGGGGGAAATACTTTAACAAAAGACATCCGATAAGTATTGGCAGCGCAACACTCGTTCTTTGGCTTTGTAATGGAAATCAGATATTTTTGGGTTAGTTCCTTGCTTTACCTATTGCATCAAAATTCTCAGTCGATTCCTTTGTGAGCTCATTTGGCTGAAGCTAGTTAATCATTTGACAAGTTTTCCCCGTCTTCCTCCACTTTCTTAAGGTCTGATGTAGATTGGACCTTCCTATATGGCTAAAAACTCTGCTATGCTTTGCCTAAACTAGTTCCCTTCTTGGTGGATTCCACCCGCAGCTGGTGGACGGGAGGTTTTTTTAATCATGTGCTTAAAGGAACAGTTAAGACGTGACCAAATATATCAAATAAGGCCTCTGGTTTCTAACTTACACTGTCTGGCTCAAGAGGGGATGCGTATGGAGCAATTAAAATTTTTTTTTTTAATTACATGCTGTGAGAAATTATTGGACTGTAATTTTCAGGGTAAACCTCCTGCAAAGCTAAAGACCAAAACATTGTCTGACTGCCTGTTACCCACAGATCGGGCGCGTTAAAGGCGTAACACGCTTGTCAGTACTGTCTTAATTGGGAACAAAAATCAGAATTGGCCTCAAGCTCTGTACTTTGGAGAATGGCCCAAGATGACTAACCTGCTTCTGCTTGCTGGGTTCCTCCTCTGCTGCACAGAATCGTGCTTTTTTCTGACTCTCTAAGCATGCGCGTGACTTAGGGCTATAGATTATTTGAACTATAGCCCTATTTGCTACCTAGGTTGTTGCAGCAAAAATGGGTGTGTTGCCCACATAATTGCGTTTCTTGGGTAATGCAGGAACAAAAAAAGAATATTCTGGCCGCCTCTGAAAATTGTGAAAATATAATTAGCTGATTAACTAAGGCTGAAGTTACCTGCAGGAAGGGGTGGGGGAAGCATAGATGCTGAAAGTCGTGCTTACCCCCATCCTCCTAGACATGTACAAAGCATCAGGGGGAAAGAAAGAAATCCTATAAGTGAACATACTGAAAACACTGTGGCATCGTATGTGGGTGCCTTTTAAGCTCTCAAGATAAGTAATTTGTTCAAGATTTTCATGCAGTCAGTGGCAGATGAAGGAATTAGATCACTATTCTTTCATCTTCCGTAAGAACAAGACCATCTTCCCCCCACTCCCGATTAAATTTTAAACTAACTTTCATTCTCTGCTTAAGCCTTTCCAGAGTGAAAATGATCAAAGCATGAGATTAAAGACACATCCTGATCTGATGAGATTAGAATTTTTGACTGTTTCCTTATGCCCCCCCCCCAAAAAAAAGCAAGGCATCTTTTTGGTATTCCTTCCTCCCTCCCCCCCTTAAATTTAATCAGAGTGAAGCTAACATGGACTTGCTGGTCCAGTAGGAAATGGAACTCAATTGTACATTTTTTTTTTCAACCATTTTACTGTATTAAAAATGACAGAGGTTAGAAACAAAGCTCTTATACTTTTATTGAACTGGAATTAGAAGTGACAGAAAATCATTTTGGTCCTAGTGCAGTAAATGTTATCACTAAAACATGTTCAGGGGAGATTAGGACAGTCTCTCAAGCACAAGAGACAAAAGTTCACAAAACAAGAAGTGATTTTGCTGTCCTTGTCTCGCAGTCATCTGTTCAGGAGACAAAAGCATTTCAGCTCGCGGGGATGCTGGATTTGGGGGTTGGGGAAAAATGCTGGTACCTCTTGCAGAGAGGAGGTTGAGCACAGGGAGGGAAGGTTTCTCAAATCGAATGTTGACTAAAGTTTGAATTCTCAAAGCAAATGTTGAGTAGCTGCTAATGCTGACTGGAGACGAGGATGGAGCTGCTCTGACGGATGCCCTGACCTTGGGCAGACAGTGTCACTTCTCTGGGCTTCAGAGAGAAGACGTAGCTGCCGTAGGATGGATGGGAAAGAGCTCGTCGTGAAAATGGGGGACCACTGCCAAGAGCATCCAAAGGCCCCCAGAAATCTGCCGCCCTCTCTCGCTACAAGGCACAGTGGTGTGGCTCTTTCCAATATAATACAGCTGATATTTATCACCAAGCCCATTCTCCTGGGAAAGTTTCTTCTATCTGTGCACATTTTTTTTTTTTTGTTGAAAACAAACAAGTCAAATAAATATTATGCCCTTAATCAGAATTCTGTTGTTGTTTTCTAATTAATCTGTGTCAGTAGCTTGAATGTTTGTGTTAAATCATTTTCTTCATGAAAGCTTTTAATGAGGAAACAAATTGATTGGATTTTTACATACTGGATTCTTGCCACTAATGCCTATAGACCAACCCTTTGTTACACATCTTGCCTGTGAATGGGTCACTTTGTGGTTTATCCCCAATCCTTCATCTGTTTCCAAAACTTGCCAGTGCTAGTCCCTTATTAAAATGATGCAGATGTCAACCCAAGATGTGCTGAAGGTACAAGAGATGAAGAAATCACGGAGGATTTTTTTTTGCGTGGCCAAAAGCGGGCAGCGTGCGCACGGCCCTCTGCAATGCTGCTGCTGGAAGGTGTGAGATGAGGTGAATTAAGGCTGCAAAGCAAAAGGTCACGTAAACCTCTGCATCTGGGGAGACAGAGATCTGTTTTCAAGGAAGGAAGCTGTGAGCCTCTGAAACTCTTGAAGCGGAGGAGGTCTGGTTAGCAAAGGAGGCTCCGTGGGTAGCGGAGGATGTCGCGGGGGCCAGCTAGCATCCATAGGACTTGCAATTTCTCCTAAAGCTTCTTGAGCAAAATGTGTATGTTGACCATTCACCGGATTCCTGGCGGTACTTCTGGTATAATTCTCCCATCTGTCACTTATTCATCAGGCTGGAACAAATCATTAAGAAAATAATGTATGCTTATGTCTGTCTTTTTTTTTTTTTTTGTCTTTTAGGTACCACTTGGAATTTCTTCCCCGAGGTGAGTACAAGCCAGTGGGGAAGTAGAGGTGATTTCTCGTTGCTATGAGCTTGGGAAGCAGGGAAGGGTTGGATGTGTGCGGTACTTTCTATGCAAAGCCAACAGGGAGAAGAGCTTAAACTGAATATATAGCTGCATGTGGCAGTTCTTAAGGGTGGGAAGGGGCAAAGCTGCAGGGAGGACTGTGGCAGGAGTTGGAATTAGTGTTCTTTCTGGGCAGCAGAAGTCCATTTCTCCTTACCCTTGAGAGCAAATAATACAAAACTGCGTGGTGCTGACATAAACGTATCGTCTTGGACAAGCGCAGGATATTTTTCTGCAAAATTTCTGTCTCCAGAAAAGGCTTAAAGTTCAGAAAGGGCAGTATATTCCCATGAGCCATCGGAGCAAAGACTGTCGGGTAACCTTCAGCAAGCTTCCTCTGGTCTCATTGCTTCATGTTAACCCGAACTTGAAATTGAATCAACCTCCAGGTGTAGACAAATGGTCAGGCTGCAAATTTTTCAGGACCGTGACCATCTCTTGTTATGTCTGTTAACAAGCTGGGAGATTCTGATTGTGGCTTTGATCTTCATTTCCGCAATAATGTGGGTGATGATTTAAACTTTCCAGGGTGCCTGCAGGTCACAGGCCGTGTCAGTGGGTACTTCTGCATATTTGGGTCAATTGATGGATACGTATTTGCTCAGAGCTGACCTGGGGCTCCTTCGACTCTGTGTCGGGTCGGCAGAGCTCAGCTCCGATTCCTGATTTGGGGCGTTGGGCACAGCCAAGGCGTGTTGTTCGGTGGGTTCCTCCTTTTTCCTTAAACAAGGGTTGCAATACGTGAGCACCGACAGAAGGATCTGCCAGTGTTCAAACAAGATGGGAGCCGGGGCTGTAATAAAAATCCTTGCGAATGTTCCAACTCAGCTAATCCTTCATTTACTCCAGGAATAAATTCCAGTATGTTACCTCCTTGATCAGGGCCCACTTCCAGCACATCCTGTCTGTCTGGCAGCACAGAAATGTCAGAAATGCAGCAGCGTTGCAATTCCCACTAGAACAGTGTTATCACATTTTAATATGAGCCTCGGTGCAGCCTCGGTGCTTCTAATTGCTTTCAAACCATTGTTTTCATGCGTTTGGTTGATGAACCCAGCATCTGGCATCATTTGAGAAAGTACAACAGACAGCTGTGTTCAAAATTAAAAAAAAAAGAGTGAGAGAGGATTAGAACACATAAAAGGGCTCAAAATTAGATTTTTAAAAAAAATTTTAAAGTTCATACAATGTAAAGGGTAGAGGAGGGATGCTTTTGTTCTTTTGAAATATTCTTTATTCTTTTATAGAGTCAGAAGCCTAAATAATATTAGGAAGATTGGTTTGTAGCACTGTGTCCAGATTAGTAAATGAAGTGCCTAGCTCGCTTAAATGCCTGCTAGGAATTACTGTGCAAGCGTTTGGGTCTTCAGGTGTGTAGGTATCTCTAAATGTGTCCCTATGTCATCTTGGGAACTTAATACTATTCGGAAAAAATGTACTAAGGAAACAGGACAACCTGGGAGTGAAAACATGGGCTCGGACACCACCTTGAGAGCCTCACCTCGGTACCTTGCTTGGGGAAGGAGTGGTGGTGACGAGAACTTGATGCACGCTGAATGGACAAGAGCCAGAGAACTACAGTGTGGGGCTTGGTTCTGAAGAAAAAAATAAATGTCATGTGCCTGCACATATTGGTAGGAGGACTGCGAAAAACAGGTACAAATTAGCTGCCTAGCCGCACTGCCGGTGCATTTAAATAACAGGGTGATGTGTTAATGGCTTCTTCTAAGAAGGTTTGGGATTTTCTTTGTAATATCTAGTAAACAGCTTTTCTAAAGGGGGTAAGTACAACTTGTAACCATATCTGGTAAAGACAGTTGAGCTCCTTGAACTCAGAGCCATGCTGAAATCCTTCTGAAGACCAAAACCTCAGTGATTCCAGCTATCCCAACCTGTTCATGTATATGAACCAGGAGTCTAGGTCTTGTCTTGAGGATGAGTTGGGTAGACCAGTGCAGTTTCAGAAAGATGTAACTGAACGGAGCGTAAGACGCAGGATGAGTTGCTGTACCCAATTCATACGCACCAAGCAATGTTGTTGACTGTAGCATGTAGCTGCAAATTATTTTTGCCTTGTTCCTTAGGTGGTCTTTGAACAGAGCCCCAGGGTGTCTCATATTTCCTTTTGGAGGAGGGCTGACTGCCTATGTAAAGTATTTTATACACTTAATATATTTTATACGTGCATGCCCTTGCTGTCTTGCAGCAAGCTCCCCTTTGTGGAAAGAGCGCTAAGGAAAGTTGGCAGAGAAAATCTGGAGAGGACCTGGGTCAGCTGTAGCCCTCCCCCAAGCTCCTTTCTGCTGTTTCCATCTCTCGTCACAATTCAGTGCAACGGAAATGTTCTGCCACAGCTTTGGTTTAGAAGAAATGGTCTGCGGAAGCGGCGACAGGCCGTTCCGGGGTACTCCAAGGGAGCCCAGCACTAATGAGGAGAGAGATGAGTATTTGGGAAGAGACTGGAGGGTGAGGGAACAATGCAAAAGACAGGATTAAAGAAGAAAAAGGTGCACATGTGGCTAAATAAAAGCTGAGGGTCAGGGCTGGAAGTCTGGCTTTGCCGGAATGGGACTTCACACTAAGTAATGTTACTGTCACTGGTGTCTTTCAGCTTCCCCGTTCCCACACCCAAAAGACAGGCAGAGATGGACAAGTGTAAGAAGACAGTATGGCCATTGATAGAAGTGAATTAGATTAAATCCTTGATGTTTCTCCAGTATTTTGAGATACTCAGGAGCATAAATCGCTCTAACACTTTGCTTGGACATAGGCCTTCAGAGCTGGAGAGAACGTGGCTCTGCCCGTTGAGCCATCATCCCCGGGGCTGATGAAGAATTGTCCCTCCAAATCCTGCTGTGGGGTACCTGGGCCTTCCTGCTGGGTGGGTGTCCCCTTAGCAAGGCATTGCACGGAGAACTCTTAACTGCTGTGTACTCGCTCACGCTAAAAAACCGCGCAGCGAATGCAGTTGTAGGCAATGACTTTTTACTTTTTTGAAGAAAACAACCCCAAATAGATGAAGAAACCCAGGTTTATTTTCATTGAGCTTATGATAACATTTTTGCTTTTCCATCAAAAATACACCCAAGATGGTTTTGTCTGAAGTGCTGCAGGAGTATTTTCTGAATAGTAGTGTTCCTCAAAATATTCATACGTAGTCAAAATGTGCGAGAGCGCGAGATTGTTGTTCCCGTTTATTAAATTTAGGAAAACTGAGGCTCGAGAAATGTGCTTAAGGTACCAGAGCATCCACAGGCGTGTCCAAGAACTGGGTCCAGATCTACTGCTGCTCCCAGCTCCGCGCCTCAACCCCAGAAAACGTCGCCTCCCTGAAGCCCTGAGGAATAAATATAAACGTACGGCGGGGAGGTGGGTAAGGGACACGCCGGGATAAAACATGACTTAAAAATTGGGAGCCTTCATGTTGCGTAAAAGGATTAAGTAAGTAACGGTGTGGAAAGTCTTAGCAGCCCTCTTATCTCACAGCATATACTATTTAGATGAAGTGCGTATCGTTTTGCCTCTCTTGGCTGTGCTTACTTTGGCTCAGACGCTGAGGACTTCATGGGTCGCCGGTTATTCTCGGGGTTGGATGTCGTAGCAGTGCACGAGGTAGGTATATACCCGAGGCATGCTTGTAGTTTTCTTTCATTAACTGGCATTACACAAAGGCCTCAAGTGTTAGATTTATGAAGTAGCTTTTCTATATAAAGCCTCAAATCTATTGAATTGAACCGAAGCGGAGCTGGATGGGAGACGGAACCGTGCATTTCCCTAAACCACTGCTCCCTGGTATTGCATATTTGGTTCGTGTAGTTATGACAAGTACAAGTAGCAAATCATTAAAGCAGCAAAAACACCATCTTTACTGTAAAGATCCCCTTTGAAGCTGAGGCAGAGTGTTCCTGAATTAATGGAGTGCATAGTGATTTTACTAAGTTTTATTTATAAAAAGCCCTCTTTGCGTTCATGCCAAGAGTCTCCAGCTCAGTGGTAAGCAGGGTTCATACACGGAAACCTAGTCTAGATTTATGATGTGTTTGAAAACGCAAGGGAAAAAATATCGAATTGACAATATTTGTAACATATTGTTAAAATATCTATTCTATCGCCATGTGTGGAATTCCCCCGCTTTATAAACACGAGTGCTAGCTACAACCCTTGAAATGTCATAACACGGAGAGACAAAAAGAAAACAAAAAAACTTTTGTTAGAATGCCTTCTAAAGTCCAAGATGTGTTTGGGTGGTGCGTGGAACAGAGAGAGTTAATTAATGAAAAATAAAATAAATACACAAAGGCATATGTTCTTTAACTTAAAAAATAAAAGTTTTAATATCAACACTTCTGACAGCTCCCTTCATCAGTGCTGAAGCTTTGCTTCCTGCAGCTCCGAGCGTGCAGCTCTTTGCCTCCGTGCACGTATTATATTCTGGGCAACCTAATTTGTGTAGAGACAGTATTTTTTGCATTGAAATCCCTCCCGTTTCATAGTTTTGCAAACTCTGAGCAGCTGCACGGGTTTGCTTTTATATGGACTTATAAATTATTCCGCTACCTAAGGTATTGCGCACAAATTCGGAGGCAAGTTACGATTATAGGAGAAAACAGAATGCTCTGCTTGGAAAAATGTCATAGGTAGGAGGCAAGCGTCTGTGCTCCGGGACGGACTGAATGGAGCTGTATTTGCATTTTTATTTACGTATATACATTGAAAAATCACTTTGAAACTGTTGCTGTTGCATTTTGAGTGTTCAAAAACCGAAACCAAGCTCTCCCTTGTTATGAAGCTTTGAAATCTTTTAAAAAGCTGGGAGTCCACAACACGCCGTGCAGCACCCTTCCGCTGCGGGGGGCAAGAAAACTTGGCGGAGGGCTTGAGTGTGCTGCCATCCAGCCTCGTCCCAAGTGAGGCTGGGATGAAGCCTCTCAACGCGGACTGCTCCAACGAGCCTCTCTGAATGTGGCTCTGCTGTGGTCAGAAATACGGTTAGCTGGTTGTGAGCGTAGAGTAATTAAGGGGGAGATGTTTACCCTTGATTGGAATTCTTATTGCCGTAGCACAAGGAAATAGAAAACACAGTTTTCCCCATTTTTTTTGAAAGCCCTAGGTACTTTTTTGGGGTGTATTCATTGCATGAAATCAAGGGAAAAGAAGGGAAAAGCCTCCAAAAAGAAACATGTCACTTGATTTTTTTTTTTAAAAAAACAACTTTGGTTCACTGTTATCAACCTTTACTTGGAGCCAGCAGATGAAGAACTTACAGAATTTATAATAGGATTGAAAGACCCGGTAACAGCAACTAGCAGTTTGGCTGGGTTATTCTGCAGTTAATGTCAAAACTTTCATGGCCTTTATTGAGAAGAATTAGCTTAATGAGGAGGGCTTTTGAACTCTTTTTAAACCAGCCCATTGATTTAAAACTTCTTACAAACTTGAGGAAAGTTTCCTGGTTTGGATTACTAGGTGCTTTTTGGAGATCTCGACTTCATAAATCAAAGCATTCAAGTTACCGAGTCACCCGCAGTCCTTTGAAACCCATCCGAATTGTAGCACCTTGGGGCAGAGCGTGCCCTCTTTGTTCACGTTTAGCAGTGTCCCGCGCTTCCCTCCCCAGGGAAGTTCAGAGCACACCAGACTCTTAAGAACAAAGCAACGCACCGTAAAGAAGGTATAAAACCGTCAGTAAAGATGCTAAATATACGGCAGTTTGGGGAGCCCCAGTAAGTTAAATATTAACAAGTTCTATTGCTCTCACTTTGGTCAGTTAATAAAATACTCTAATTATTAGATTGTCTAAATTGCCTGATGTGCAGCTTCGGAGGTAGAGAGCCTGCTCAAATGAACCCTCTGTGTTTTCTGAACTTGTTTGCGTAGTAGGAATGCGCCGCAGCTTTCTTTTTATGAAGAACTCTCAGGGGCTATTGCGATGTGCTCAGATGAACGCGCAGCCCCAGCGTTGCTCTGTGCTCATGCAGAGCAGGAGAACGTTCAAGAAACTGCCCCGCCGGGGACAGAGCACGAGAGCGTTCATATATACCATCACCTGAGCTTTCTCGCAGCGAGCGGTAGACCCTCCTGCTCCACAAAAATGGGGAAAAAGGGATGTAAATTCTCTGTTTTGACCACCAAGATGTTTTGGAGCCCTTCAGAAGAGCCGTGCCCTGCCGTGTACCTTCGAGCCTCGCAGGGGAGCGGGGAAGTCGGTGCCCTCCGCGTCCATGGCAGGAGCAGGGCGGGGAGTGCGGTGCCGGGCCCCGACTCCGGGGTCTTCCAAGCCTTCAGCTTGCTCAAATTTGGAGTCTTTGGTTCAAGTTTGGAGTCTTTCTCCCCTCTCTCCCCACAATGACTTCTGCGTTGTTTTGGTTTGAGGAGCAGTAACCCAATCCAAATCACCTCTGAAGTAGTAATTCTGCCCGTTAGTCAGACTCCATCCTGAAACACAACTGCAAAATCATCCTCTGCGTTACCGTAAATGCCTAATGGGCATCTCCTCCAATCCCCAGAGTGCCTATCGCCCTGCCCTACGCTCTTGTCTTTGCATTCGCTGCCCGTACTTATTTTTTCTTAACGGTGAAAATTGCTGCAGATACGGGCAAGACAGCCTCCTTGTGTCTTGTCATTGGAATACGCTCGCTGAACGCCAGCTCCCTCGTGGGTTGGTTCTGTTTATTCCTTGTGCGCTTGGAAGGGTTTCGGCTAAGAAAATATGCTGAACCTCCTGACGCCGCAATGGACATTACTCAGGGCTATTTGGCCTGTAGTCTCCTCTTTTGTACCAATGATGTTGACATTTTTTTTTTTTAGATCACAGGCTGTATCTGCAGTTAATTATTGCACTGCGCAAGCGTGGGGTCTGGCTTCAGACACTGTTTTGCTGTGTTCCTAGCAGAGCTGGTACCTTAGAAGATGAACCATTTGCGGATTTGTGATCTTCCTCTGCCTCAGTATCCCCATCCTTTAAATGAAGACCTTCTCTCTTCAAAGAGGCTCATGAGGAATAATTTATTAGTGGACCCAAATACAAACTATTGGTAGCTTTAGGCTGGTTTTGCTCACACTGGATGGGCTTTCTCTTTTGCTGATGTGTTACTGGGTCACAAAAGGAAGAATAAATCTTGTTTACTTGTTTACATCCCGTGGGAATCTGCTGCTGCTCTGGGTTTCAGGCTTGTTCCTAGCAAGGCTGAAATGTGCTGTGCCTCCCCTGTCAGGCAGCTGTTCTGTGTAGCTGCTGCCCACTTGAGAGGCAGAATGTGCGGTGCCTTTACTGAAAGGGTGCCAAGGATTGCAAGAGAGCGGCTGGAGGGAGGAAATTAGGGAGGGAGGGAGAGAGCAAACCCACAGCGAGAAAAGGAAGGGCAAACTGAGGAGGAGAGCTCAGCTGGGGGATGACACAAGGGGCTGGCAGGATTAGAAAATACAGAGTAATGGGAAGGATGCAGTGTGAGCTCAGAGGGGCATATCACCCCCCCCCAGCTTCACCAGCTATTTGGATTCGTGAGAATGAGCTTTGCTGTCATACAGAGCAGCCCTGCCAAAGTCTTCTTTCGGGCAAGGCTTGCACGTTGCAAACCTCAGTGTCACTTGTGGGGTGGCTTTGTTGGTGTGTGAGGAGGACTTGGGTTTTCTAGTGTTGTAGCTTGCTGTTCTCCTTTTTAGAAATAAAGCCATAATCAGTTGCGGGAAGGCTTTGGTTTGAATATCTGCGTGTCAGATTAAAGATCCACGAATTAATAACTTGCAGGTTATTTTCTGTTTTGTATAGTCGTGCAGTTTCTTTGCTATGTGACACAGAGAGAAAATAATTTCATCCCAGCCTGCTCTGAGCTTCTCAGCCTCCTTTGGGTTTGTTCTCTCGAAGCTGAGAGTTGCAAAACTTGAATTCTGTTTGGTGTAATAAAATACTCGGACCCTTTGCAGGGCTTTGCTGGGGTGGGGTGTTGGTTTTTTGGGAGTGTGTGGGGGTTTTTTTGGGCGTGTTTTTTGTTTTTTTTTCCCCGACAACAGGAGTAGGTTTTGCACCCCGGAAAGCTTTCGGAAGCCTACTGCTGCACTGCTCCTGCCTGACGGACTTGATTAATCCCCGGAGGTTCGTTGCCCTCCTCCCGCCCCAGCGGTGCGCGGCTCCCGCCTGCCCGCACCGCGCAGCGCCGGCTGATGCTGCGCGCTGCAGCCCGCCCTGCTGGGCGCCCGCGCTCACTGCAGCCCCGCACGGCGGCCGCCGGCCTTCCGCGGCACAGCCTCCCGCTTCCGAGTCGGTTTTTAACGGAAGTGGCATTTTTAGTGGACCGTTAATTTGCTTTACTGCATGTCACTCGCCAAAAAAAAACCCCAAACTAAAAAAACCCCAAAACCTGGATACCGAGTGAACAAAATTAGGCTTGGACTGGATTCACTTGTCAGCCAGCCAAGACCTGTTTGGGTCGACATTTCTAAAACGACGATAAATCATCTCCTCCTGTGTGCGAGGAGGTCCCTCACTTTGCTTTTGACCCTACTGCCGTGAGGTAGACCTGTCCTGCTGATAAAATACAGCGTAATCAGCGACGGGTCCTGCTCTCGCCATGGCCTTGTTTGCCTTGTGAGCCAGGGACAAAGTTATTTTCCTTCTCTGTGTGATCTCCGCATCCAAGAAAATATTTATTAAGCAGGATAAACACTTTGAGATCAGTAGATAAAGAAATTTCTCTTGTCGCTTGTTAATAATACCGCTGCTGTTGGTACAGCCTGGGAAGGGGAGGGCGGACAGGCGTGCGTGTCGGTGATGCGCGATAGAAAACGTGGGATTTTCTGGTAAATGTGATGTTACTCAAGCACTGGCACTATAAGGAACTCAATAGTCTGTATAAAGAGGGTGCAGAAAATCTGCATCCACCAAAACCTCAGCTATTCCCATATTAATCACAGGGGCTAACCACATAGATCCAAATGGGTGCTTAGGAGCCAATGAAGCCTTCAAGGCATTCAAAAAAGAAACAGCGTACATTTTCTAGCACATAAATGTGTTTAAAAAGGTATATAATTTATAACAGCAATGTTGACAGAGCTTTAACTACATTACAAAAGCTAAACTATAATATATTTACATGTGAGCAGTACTTACTGTGGGGGTGCGTCTCTGTTGATGTGTTTCCATGTGATTCTCCATAATTTCAGCAAGTGATTGTAGTAAGGGATATTAAACCATAGTATTGATAATACTTTTACAGCTCTGCTTTGGGAAATGCATTACTGCTAAATTAGTCCCTGAAAATCTAGAGATATTAACACTGTCGAGCATGAAGGCAGATGGGATTTGGATCGGAGACCTTTATTTGTAGTATGATACTAAGGAGTCATTACTTTAAAGCAGGAACTTCGTTTCCTTGAATATTAACTTGGGTTGGGGATTTTACTTCCGCTTTGGCATGAACGAGCGTATCATAAGAGAGTAAATGGAACTCGCCTGGTATTGATTTTTCTTATGCTCTAAAAAGATGCTTAATGAAACTCTAGGTACCTAGATAAAGACCTTCACTGAATGCAAAGTAAGCTTAATTGCAGTTCCCTTAAACAAGCTACTGGAGATAAATTTTTTTTCCACTACAAAGCCCTTTCACCTGTTTAGATTGTTTCTCTTCCTGTGTGTCAGGATGCATGAATTAACTTTTTTCTTTTTTTTTTTTTTTGTCTATGAGGGATGAACTGCAGCTTAAAGAAAGGAAAACTTTTTTGCTAGCTTTTGTATGGAAAAAATGTCGGTCTTGATTTTCGAGGCCTAGATAAAAGGTGTTAACCTTCTTTTAAAAGAAGAACCGTTCCTCTCCCTCTTCTGCTGAAGCAGAGTCGGGCATGGAGGCATTTTCCAACATTCCACAACAGAAGTGTAGCAAAACCAGAGCCTGAACCGAGGTTTTTATTTAGCATTTGTCCTAAGACCTGTCATCTGCTGGATCCTACCTCTGCTCTGGCATAGTTGCAGGGCTTTTATTTTTACCCTCCAGCACTGCAAGCCCCAAAGCAACTGGGAAGGGTAGGTTCAGATTATTCCCTTCTTTGCAGAGAGCAGCATTTGTGCTGTTGAGGTTGTGGAGGAGGAAGCAACAGTGTGTTCCCTCATCGTGGTGACCCTTTCTCCTGTTTGTGCTGCTTGCTTGGAGCCCTGTTAATGCTTAATTAGGGTCTTTTCATTCTCTTGGTAATTTTTTTTTCTGCTCCGGTGCAGGGGGTCTGCCCGAGGCTGCGTCTCTGCCCGATGCCAGGTCCGTGCGGTGTCTGCGGGTCTCGCAGGGACCTGGCGTGACTGACGCGACCTGCCCGCCGCTGCTGTCCAAAGTCACCGCGCTCTGAACTGCCACCCCCTCTTCTGCTGGGGACACCCCGGTCACCAGAGTCACAATCTGTCCCCTCTGCAGTTTGCTCAGAGTCGCTATGTACAAAGCGTGATATCTGCATTAATTGCACAGAATGCCTTCAAGCCCCTCGTTCCGCTCCTGTGCGAGAAACCGCTTCTGCAGAACATGTCAGATGGCTAAAAGATGGCATAATTTCTTTTTTTTTTTCTTCCTGTGCCACGACTATCATGAAGCGAGAAAGTCGGGTATTTAGCACACTTGGGGGTAGCCAAGCAGTGCCAGTGGAGCCCCTGGATGAGGTGTAAACCCAAGAAACCTCTTGCTCTATCCCTTAGAGTCAATCTTGCTTTTGTTCGTGCTCCGAAGAGCGATAAGTTGGGGAATTTTGCTGAGGATTTGAGTAGGAAGATAGAGCAGCTTTGCGTCAGGTGCAGAGTAATTATTTGCTGGGGTTCTGTGCTATTTGGTTTTTATTCCCTGTGTTTTCATTAAAAGCTAATGAGTTTTTTCTTCATTCAGAACAATAGCTTGGCCCCTGACAAGTTGTTGGTTATTTTTTCTGCTTGGACTCAACTAGCTGTTGCTGCTCCATAAACTTTATGGAGAAGCGGATTAAAGCACAAGAAGTTCTCGTAATGCAAACCCAAATGGAAAGGAAATAGGATTTGTTTTAAGCAGCTACGTGTGCAGAGGGTTTCGTGATCTCTTTTTGTTACTGGAACTCTGAGCTGCGTTTGAAAACGTTCCTAATGCTGAACCAAACCAAATGCCTTTGTTGGTATTGATTTGTGTTGCAGCAGCTCATGCAATTTGGAGTCCTACTGTGCTTGGCATGATACACGTATGTTCATAACTGCAGCCTGGGTATATCTGAGCGGGTTATGGGAGCTTGCGTGAACACATGAACCCCCGGGTTCCATTCCTGCGTGGGGACAGCGAGGAAGAGCACATCTGCGGTGATAACCCCCCGCTAGGACACGTCATGCTTGGAATTACCTTGCCAAAACGGAGACCTGTGGCTTGACTCTTCCACGTGGTTTACATGCGGTACAGCTTTTCCTGCCCTTCAAGCCAGTGACTTATTCTTGCAAGTAACTTTTGTGATCGGGCCCCGGTTCTTGTTCCAAATGGCTTAGTGCAGCCACGCGCCGGTGCGCGAGCCGTGCCCCCCCCGCGCGGCGGCCGCGCCGCGCCTCGCCGCCTCCCGCTAGCTGGAAACCAGAAACGGTTTTCTCGCTATCGCAATAATCCTGCACCTGTATCTCGTTACGGGGACCACCCGTTACCTCGGCGCGCCTTGCAAAAGCCGGGTTTAACACGGCGCTGCTTGGTTGGAAGAAAATGTTCTTTTTAAGGGGCTGAACGGGCTTGCGGAAACTGTCTGACACCGCTGGCGTCCCCGCATCACTGCAGGCAGCCGAGCCCGCAACGCCGCGGCGCGGCGCAGAGGAAGGCTCCTCATTAGAATGAACGCCGTGTTTTGCGACGCCGCTGAGCGGTCGCTGTTCGGTAGCGGCTTTTTAGAGCCTCTTTATTTGAGGATCTCAAAGTGCCACAGGAAGACAGGGAAGAAACACATCCCCGCGTCACACACAACCGAGCAAAGCACTGGAATGACTCCGCCAAGGTCAGGCGGTCAGTGGAGCGCTCACGGATGTGCTCCGCTTCCCAGAGGCTGGCCGGCCGAGCGGGGGATTTCAATCTCTGCTTTTTAACCCCTAATTGCTTCCCCCCCCCGCCCCTCGTGGAGGTGCATGCATGAATTTCAGTTTGCTGTAGTGTAGAGGAACGTGCTTTGCTTACTCTCCGTGACCGAGAAGTAGTCTGTGGATGGAAGACTAGTGCAGTACCACCTCTGCTGAGGTCTGATCCCGCAGGAGGGATCGGAGCCTGCCCTTTTGGGCCGGGGACCTGCAGCTGGCTTCTTGGCATGAGAGACTGGTAACGCAGACGCTGAATGATGCACCTCCCAAAAGGAGAAAAGATATTTTCTGAGTTTCCTTTTTCTCCGTAACCTGGTGTTGCGCACTGCGTGCTGGGACGGCTGCCGGAAGCAAGTGAGCATAGAGCAGGGAAAAGATTTGATGACAATGTGCTACTTCTTGGTCTTTTCCCCTGTTAGGAAAGTTGCACCGGCTTAAAGAGTGGACTGCCAGGGACCCCCCTGTTCTGCCATCGACCCCCCCAGACCTTTGGTAAATCTCAAAGTCAAATCTTCAATCAGTTTTTCAAGACCTTTGAGCTTATCATATCAGCAAGACTATGGTGGTGTCTGGTACCCAGTGTGATTTGTTTTTTAAGGAACTGGTCTGTGGGAGGGCAATCCTGTGCGCGTTACGTTCTTGACAGCCAGATTGTTCCTTTTGGCAAAGGATCGGAGTTTTCTTGAGAATGTGCCCTTGAATGCGGGAGCTTGGGGTCTCTGAGAGCTTCACACCTGGAGCAAGCAAGGGAAGGTTGCAAACTGGGATGTTGAAAATAAAACACATCCAAAATAGCGTCATGTCTTTCTGCAGCTGGAGACTTAATGGGGTCTCCACTGTGCTTCTGGGTGGGAGGAAGAGCGTTATAACCCTCTGTTCCAGGCCTTGGTACCCTTTCATCAGTGCTTCATTGAAACTACGGGGCACAGTTCCTCTGTTTGCTGAGATAAAACTTGTTTTTAGTGTTGGAACACAATTAACATCAGCTGAAAACTCACCTTTCTTGCTGTTTGTTATGTGTTGAATGAGTAAGCAGCTGTCTTTACCTCTGTTATCAGCAGTCTGGGGTGTGTGTATTCAGGAAACGTAAGGCAAAAGCTTTGAAAGACCACTTTTTCGCTTTGGGTTGAGTAGTATTTTCTTCTACAGGTAGGTTAGCTGCACTCCATTTATATTAAAGTTTGATATTAATATCTGTCAGTGTAGTATCTGCATAAAATCCAGTATCAGTAGCAAATTCCCTAGCAAAATGTCTGCTTACAGAAAAATTCAATGCAACATCAAGTATGGGGAGGTAATAGCTCCTGCCTCCACACACGGACACGTTGCTTTGTTAATTTGTATGTGACTGCCTGTCATAGGGAGTCAATCTTTATTCCCTACCACCCTTCAATTAAGGATCTCAAAGCTTTTTCCTACAATGTAGGGAGATTCTTCATTCTAGTGGAGCAGACAGCGCAATCCTTCATTTTACAGACGGATGACTTACGCAGAGGTCATGTACTGAGAGGGAGGAATTGGACGTAGCTCTGGTAGTTTGGCCCCAAGACTGGTAATTCCAGCCTCCTCCTTGTATGCCCTCCAGGCGTGAAGTCTGCACATGGCCAGCATGAGTGTTCCTGCAGCAGGAATATGCTGCCTTGGCCTTAAATGATGAATCTGGCCTTAAACTCACAAGAGCGGGTTTGGGTTTTGTGGAGCACTTCAGTGGACAGTGGGAACCAGGAGGAAACCTGTCTCACAGCATGGCAATAAGATGTGGATTTAGAAATGAACCCTTTTCACTATCAGGTGGTTCTTCTCTTTCTAGGAGAGGATCAGCTCAACGCCGTCTTTGGACAGGACAGTTCTGATGAAAATCAGAGCTGGAGTTTGGCCCCTTCTATGACATCTGATGCTTCACTTCCATCAGACTTCCAGGATGATGGTAAGTCGCTGATGTTTTTTGAAGTCCTTGAGTGAAGAAGGTGGAAAGGTAAGTGCAATCTAGTACGACTTCCTCGTTGTCATTCATCCGTCTTGTAACGTTGGAGGTGTGTTGGTTTTTTTTTTTGTGGTTTGTTAACTGGTACCTGTTTTATCAATGACCATAAAATGTTCCTGAATTTAGTATTGCTAAGTTAAATGTATTTCTTGATTTTCTTGGTGCAAGTTGGAGTTGGTTTTCTATTTTGGATTGACAACAGTGATGGAAAAGAGCAGAATCTGACCTGGTGGCTAGCGTTTCCCAAAGTTAACATGCGACTTTTTGGTGCGTTTCTTCTTGGATGCTCAGCCTTACACTATAAGGGGTGTCTTCTCAAACCTTGTCTCACCCCACCCTTCGAAAATTAGGCCTGTTCAAAGAGTTCTGCTTCAGAGAGCCTTTGGTGGGACCTTCTAGTGCATGGGAATATGGGGCTCCTTCCTGCGAGCGCAGATGGATGGGAGCCGAGCAGTGGATGGGAGTTGGCATCCAAGGCCAAGGGCACTTTCCAAAGCATTAAATGTCAGACGGGTTTGCTGGGCAAAGAGCTGCTGCGACGCTCACGTCTCTTGTGAGTGGCGATTTAGGAGTGATGGATTTGCGATATGCTATTGAAACTGAAGCCTACAGAGCTGAGCTGGTTCTGATCTTCTCAGGGGTTATCTTTGGGCTCTAGTGAAGGCTCGATTGCTTTGGTGTCAGATTCTCAATCTCCTATGCTTCCCATAGATCTTGTTTCCTCCTCCTCTTTCACTTCCCTTGCACTTTTCCTCCATGCTTTCTTAACCCCCCCGCCTTGTCCTTCCTCTTTCATTTTCTCTGCTTCCATCCCTCCTCTTCTCCACCTCTCTGCTCAATGTACTCTTTCATGACTACTCCCACTCTTGCTAGGAATGGGTAGTCATCAGTCAAGTATACAAAGAAATGAGGATTTATTTGGGACGAGGCCATAAGAGCGGATGGGCACCAAAGTTATCTTCTTTGAGCAGTGCAAAATGCTGGGCTTATCTGCTCTATGTGCTGATTTATGCCGAAAAATAAATGCCTTTGTTTAGACTGATTAAAGACAAGGTTGGCCTGATGGTTAGCTGGTAATTGCAGCATGAAAAGAGGTGTGGAGTTTGGGCTTGGTCGTTTTAAGTAACCTGTGTGCTCAGATACGATGCACTTACGCAGAGTGCGGATGGAGAACGTGTGACAAGGATAATGGATGTTGGCCTAAATGGGACATGAAAGGGTGCTGAAGACCTCAAGTTTGGCCTCGCCAGGCGAGCAACGTCTTTATGAAGTCTAGGGTTTCTCCTGGCGTGTTTATTAAGCTTGTCTAAGGAAGTATTTGCTTTGCTAACTCTGAGTGGTGGTTTTTGGCAGCTCTAAGGGGCAGAGTTTGATAAACACTTGCGAGGTATGCAAACACTTTGGCACCACTGGAAGTTTTCAGACACAGATGAAATGCCAGGCTCGATCGAAGGATGCCCAAATGGGTGAATGGCAAGGAGATGGATAGCGTAGAAAAATTACATACTGCAAAAAGGAGGAAAAAAAACTGGCATTGAGAGCAGTTACATTAAAATGAGGTGTTGGTTCTTGGGCACTGGGAAGAGTAACAGCAAACCACGGGCTTGACTTTGTGTGTGTTCGCTCTGGATGAAAGTTGAGCAGTTTTGGCTGATTGGATGCAGGCTGGTGGTAGTCTGAAACAGTAATATTAATGGGAAAAAAGACTGAACACAGGATTTTAGAACCTTTTTTTTGCCAGGATTTGTAGGGGCATCATCAGAGTGAATTTTTATAGGTATCTACCGGTGGGATGGATATGGATTGGGGCTGTGATTTCCTCTGGATTTTTAAATTTCTGTGATGACTCACTATCAGATTTTTTTTTGCTTGATTTCTTTGCTTGCTTTTATCACTGTAGAAGGTGAAGGGAGAATGATTTTTTTTTTTTTTAAATAGAGGGTACAAGGGTTTTTTTTATAGAAGGCACAATGATTTTTTTTAAATGAATATGAAGTCAGTCACCTGAGAGTTTAAATCAGTACTTCTGAGAAGTGGATTAAGACAAAGGGTGTATCAAACAGCCTTGATTTCTGAATTAGAACATCCTTGTGGGAAAAGTAGAAAGTTTTAAGATTGCATGAACTGATTTTCATCTTGGCTTCTCCGAGTGTGCACACTTGACTTCTACAGTGCCCCTTTTGGCTTGTGCACTCTTGTCCATTTAGCCAGCAAGGTCCCTGGGACAGGCACCCTGCTCCCGTGTGCTGGACCCTCGGGGTGCTGCTGGCACAGATGAGCGACCGAAAGCGGCTCCCTTCAGGCGGCACAGGTGGCTGATGTGGGGGTGATCCATCCAGCTACGGCCAGAAGAATAAATTGGCTGGTTGTAGGGACATACTTACCATTCCTGTGGCTTTTTCCTGTCCCTTCTTTGCAACAACAGGAGCTGCAAGCCCACAGCACTCTTAAAGGCAGCTATGTCAGCCTTCCTGAATTTCCCGACTTTATTAATTCAAGGTTTTAATGGAAGCAGCTCTCTGGCTGTGATGATGCTGGCAACCCGGCTATGAAAAACGGGGGAGTTTGGAGGCAGGGGAATGCCACCACCATCCCTTTGGAACAGGCTTGCTCTCAGCTTCTCGTGGGAGTCGGAGAGAACCTTCAGAGTTGTCTCTGGAGGGAGCAAGAGGGACCGAGTGAGTTGGGGATGACTTTACTCAATGAGGCATGGCCCAGCTCTCTGGGATCGTCCCTAACGAGTGATTAAGAAGCTAATGTTTGTACAGAGCTGGGAGGCTGGGAAGCGCTGTGGAAGTGCAAAGTACTGTTATAATGATAAGTATTTCTTAGGAGACACTTCCCACGTAATGTACTCTGCTCAGACCACTCGAAGACTTTTCAGAAACGTAGCTCGCTTAATTTGCTGGTGTTTGTTCATTTAGTTTTACTGAAGCACCAGGCAAATGCCACAGCGTCCTGAGGGGTAGGAGTTGGGCACCTTTGATATTTAGCGCTTCTAGATACTGCTTTACCAGTTGGGGTTTCCCCGTGGCTCCTTGGCGGTGCTTCTGCGGTCGTGGCAGAGGGTCTGATCTCTTGCCGGAGGGATGCTGAGCCAGGACCCGCGTGATTCACGCGGTGTCACAGCGGGATCGCAGGGAGCTGAGGGGGTGAGGGCCGCCGCGGCTTCTGCCCCCGCGCCCGGCTAGCGGCTGCGCTGCCGTGTCACACCAACGCAAGCGACAATATATTTTCTTTTATATTACAGAGGTACCGGTTAGCACGCGGAAGGGAGCATTACTCACAGGGACAGGAACGTACTTTACGCGTTCTGTTAGGCATGGTCTGTGGGGTAAGAAATCTTGCCTCTGACTTCTGAGATTTTTCCGTCACGTCAGCAGAGGACTTTGGCCAAACGTGCTTACAGCTCATTCGGTTCCGTGTGGTGGGGTGGGTTTTTTTAATATAGAAGTTCCAAGTGTCTTAAAATCAAACCCTCTAGCAAAATTTCCCTTTGGTTTATAAAAATGTGCTAGAAATGGCTTTTATCTTAAAAGGTGAGGAGGGTGGTAGGTGAGAAGGTACTTCACGGTGCCCCGGTGGCTTGGGGAAAGGGGGCACACAGGTACGAACGCGACGTCATACTTCAGCTTTTGCGGGGGTTAGAAGCTGCGCAGAGGTGGCATCTCTTTAATCCACCTCCAGGTACTTCTTGAACCCCCTTGCGTCCTGGAGAAGGCCCCGTTTGCTCACGTTTGGCTTTCCGGTGCACAGAAATGGGTCGGGAAACAACCAAATACCAAAGCGAGTTTTGCACGTAACTCTTCAGAAAGAAGATGCTGGTGAGCCAGCTTGCAAATCCGGGGGAGGAGGCTGTAAACGTCTTCTAGAAGCTTCTCGCCTGGTCCGCGGCAGCCTCCGGCCAGCCTCTGCACGCGGCTGACTGTGCTCCTCTCTTTCAGGGTGTAGTGTTTTATCTCTTGGCTGTATTTTGGAGCACCGAATCCTTTCTCCCCGAAGGGTGTAGCGATCCGAGCGACACGCGCTTCCCTGCTTTTAGGTGGTCCTTGCCTTTTCGTTTCCCTGCACTTCTCACACGCTTCTAAACGAAGGAGTCGCTTAAGTGGCTTAAAATACGGAATTAATTGCTTAAAAATCCAGCCTGCAGGAATGTTTTCGGTGGCACCTGGGGGTCGCTGGGGACGTGGGTGGGTGTGCGGCCTTGCTCCGGCAAAGGTGGGTGTGGAGGTGGGTGTGCACCGGGCGTGCGAGTGGGCACGCCGCAGCGCGGGCGTGCGGGACGCCTGCTGCGGGCGGGCGCGTGGGCGGGTGGCCAGGGCGTGCGCCCTGCGCGTGGGGGCGCAGGACGGGCGCGCCTCGGAGGTGCCAGCGGCCTGCAGGGCGCGTGTGGGTGGCTGCTGGGGGGCGGGGGGTGTCAGCGGGTGCATGGGGCGGGCGGGGGCGCGCTCCGCGGGGGCGCGCAGGGCCGGGGCGCGGCGGCGGCGGGAGCGGAGTTCTGCAGCGCCCCCGTGTGGCGCAGGGCGGCTCCAACTCCCGCGGGGCTGCGCGACGGGAAACACGCGTGGGCGTCTTTTGCCTTTTTTCCCGTTACTTTTAGTTAGGGAAAAAAAGAACCCAAAACCAACCAACAGAACAAAAACCCCCAAACCCCCCAACCGCCGAACCAGGTGCTTCTGCAAATTTCTTCTCCCCACAGCAGGAGTTTGGCAGCTCCGTGTGGGCTTGAATTAAGCCCTTGTGTCGATGGAGTAGCAGCAGATCTTCTCTTTTCCAAACCAAAAGCGGCAATTGTGGTTTTCTTCCCCAGAGGCAGCCTGATGCCCGCTGCACCGGGATAAAGGGCGGTGGTGAGGCACCGAGGGACGGGTGCAGGGGAGGGCAGCGTGGCCTGCGGCTCCCAGCCTGTGCTGTGGCCCCCAGGAGCCGCTTGCCCAAAAGCTGCTGAGTTTCAGGTGTAATAAGAAAATATGTGAAATAAAATATAGGCGAAAAACCTGTTTCAGAAATGATGAGTATCTGCAAGTTCGATAGTCGGTGTAGATCAAACCCCGAATGCCCGCGGATGAGTGGAAATGCCTCTTGTGCTGGAGTTGAATCCTTTACATTTTTCTTTTCAAATACCATTAGAAGCAATTATCTCTGCCTCCCTGATGTCCAGAAATGTCTTTTGTTGCTCTTGACCAGGTTATTATAAACTTGCCGTTGATATACTTTCAAGCCTTATGAAACAGCATCGGGAACGCTTGGGGAATGGGTTTGTGACAAGTGCGATTGCCGTTGAAGGTTTCTCCTGGCTTCTTTCCTTTCTGATCTCGGGCATCGTCCAAACGAGCCTGGGGAGCGAGAGCTTAAAACACAGATGAGTTATTTCTCCCGCTTCCTTACCACGGCTTCGAGCGGGTTTGACCAGTTCAATGTGAGTTTTGCCAAGGGGAGGAGAACAGGCACAAATCCATGTATAAGAAAACAACAGGTTTTCTAAAAAATATCTGCTTATACTACGTGACAGTTTGTAAAGAAATCAGACTCCCTTAAAGCTACAGAGCTCATGTTCTTTGATTTATCGTTTTCTGAATGGAAATGCACCATAACATTAGTGCTTTCAAGCCCAGTGTGATAATGTCTCTGGCATTGTGCAAATAAGTTCCTGGAACGGTACTCTGGCTGGTCAAAAGGTTTGGCTATATTTTATACGGAGCAACTCGGTTCACCTCTATATTAAGGATTATTTGTTCGGGGTGGAGAGGAGGAGGGTGGGTTGCTTGCAGGCTGCCAGAAATAGATGCATAAATTATATAGGAGAGCTCAGACCTCTGCAGAGAACAAGCAGCAGTGAGGCTAATGCTACCAAGATTTTCAGCTTTCATTTAAAACAAACAAATGGAAAAAAAACCCCACTCAAACCAAAACCAACCCCAAACTCCAACCCAAAGTGGCTTCATGTTCTCATTTGGTATTTTACAGCTGCAGCAGATTGCAGCGCAAGTAATGGCTGCAGAAATCCTATCTGACCTGTGGCCACAGCTTCCATCAGCCGGGGACGTCCAGCTGCACGTGCTGGCCCTGAGGGCAGCCGACGCAGCCCGCAGTTCTGTGGGTGCCCGCTCTGAGCTCGCAGTAATCTTTCCCCAAGCGGAGCCGTCTGGAAGTTGGTCTCAGAGAGGCTGTTCCTGTGCTGAGGGCGTCCGTGGAAGAGTGGGCGATTTCAAGCGTCTCCTGCCTTGTCTGATCTCCCTCCTTATTATCCCCTGCACCCCGTAAAAGCAGTTCTCTTTGATAAGGTGTTGAAACGTAACCCGTCGGCACTGGCTGACCGGAGGACCGGAGGGCGAGTCGCCGCTGATGCTCAGTCCCGCGCGGGGCCGGCAGCCCGGATCTCCTCGGAGCGTCCTGCCTGGTGGGTCCTTAGCGCTTTTTTGGGACATAATCCTGACACAAACCAGATCGGGCCCTGAAATGTTTTGGTCCAGCCTACCCCTTAAGCTCCCACATCTAAACGGGATGCAATTTCATGGTGGTTATTTGCAGTTGAGGACTGTCAACCTCAGGATTCAAGCACTGGCTTTAAAAGCACGAGTCGCTTTTACACAAAATAACGTGTTTGCGATTGGGTCTTTGGGTGTTGCAAGCCTCGGTTTGTGGTTTGGAAGGGGCTTTCTGCCCAACCGCTGGGATGTTTGTTTGTTTTTTAAGCTGAGATTCTCAAGTAATTCCTTGATCACACGAGCTCTTAAGAAAAAATGTTATGAAACATGTGGGGCCCCAGACAGGAGTTATAATTCAAATCGCTTGGTGAAATGCCGATAACTTATTAATGTGGCTTTTCTAAAGCAAAAATCCTCCTTTCTTCGCTGTTTGCCGACAGGGGAAAAGCGTAATTAAAATTTCTTTTTGTATTGCTTTATAAGTGCACGATCAGATGAATAGATTTATTTTCCGTACCTAGAGGACAGTCTTTAATGACAAGGTGTTATGTGGATTTTTTTAGTAAGCGGGTTAACAACAGTGAGCTTGCGTGAAAAGAGGGAGCGTTGGCTTATGGTCGCAGCTTAAAATTAATGGCAGTGGAGGATGCCCTCAGCCCGCAGATTATTCCAGCGGGAGCGGGGGGCTCGGCGCACGGACGCCTTTGAGCTGATGCTGTGGGGTGCGTGGTCCTGGGCGGTGTGGCAGCTGCCAGGAGCCGGGACGGAGCTTCCTCTCATGGCGAATTGCACGTTCTCCGTGTCAAACGCACGTGAATTATCAGTGCGCGAGTGACTGTTGCGTTGGGGGCTGGGATAACTTACACACCCGCCTCCTAAAGGCCTTTTTATTCATGAGGATGTAAATCCAAGGCATAAACGCTCCGTGTCTCTATATTCTCCCCAGCAGAGGGATCAATATGCAGGAAACGGAAGTTAACAAAGCGTCGGGGTGGAACTTCATTGCAGCTTCTCTCCTGCCCGCTTTCAAAAGCGATTCTGGTTTCCCCAACGAGCAGGCACCGGGGTCTCCCGCTGCCCAGCGCGGGGTTTTGCCCGCAGGGGGGTGCTCGGGGGGCAGGGGGCCGAGGCGCGGCGGTCGGGCGGCGCGGCGGAGGAGATGCCAGGTTTGGACCAGCCGGTCGGTGCCCTGTGGCTGTGCAGAAGCATCCTCGGGATGCCCAGAGCCGCCGGCTGGCACCGCGGACCTCGCCCGGACTTGGCGTTTCGCCCTTGCCGAAGCGGCGGGGTCGAGCGCGCTCGGCGCCGGGAGGGATGGGGTTACGGCCAATCTAGAATCGATATCCTTTCGGCAGACGTACGAACAGTAAGATAAAATATTTGGTGGGTTCTGGACGCATACTTCAGCAGGAGCAAGGGTAGGAGATGGGCTAGATTAAGCTTTTGAAATGTATTGAGGTTATAGCAAAGATTTGGGTTCCGCTTGGTTTGTATCGGAATTTTGAGCGTAACGAGCTCATTAGCAAGGGAAACGGAGGAGGCTCTTCCTCTGCTCGACTGACCAGACGACTTGTCTGCAACCAGGGTAACCTTCTCTTCGTTCCTCCGTGGGACGTGTTTGCGTGACAGCTTGAGGACGAAAAGGAACACAAACCCTGTGCTTTCCCCTCTTCCCCGTACACGTGCGAGTGGAGCCTCGAGGCCCTTCTTCCTTCGGGGGGAAGCAAGATGTTCCAAATACAGCCAGCCTCATCCCACAGAGGCTTGTCTGCTCACCTGGACGGAGCTGCTGGTGGGAATAATGGTGATTGGACCTGCATCTCGCAGGATCGATCTCGAAACACTAACAAGTCCTGAAATACAAAAGTCCCAGCTGAGAGAAACAGTCTGGACAGCAATAAAAACCTCTGCTATAAATATGTTAACACATGCTAAACTACTACTGACTTCATTCCGACTTAAGCATGTGCTTAAATGTGTGGTTCAATGTGAGCCACAGGGAATACATTAAATGATTACTCAGGTTATGTAGCGCTGAAAATCACTACGTGCAAAAATAAGCCACTGTCCTGAAGAATTTAATTTAAAGACTGGTTATAATAAATTCTAAAGTGAAATGCGTTAAACGACAACGGGAGGGAAGAAAAGGCCTTTTTTTTTCCTTCTCATTTCTTTCATTTCTCCTTTAGATGTAAGGAGTCAAGTATAACTTTACTCAGCAAGCTTCTCCCCAGAGCTGTTGTACCTGCCTGCGGGTTTACTCAAGCAAAGAGGCTTCGTTGGACGTTCTGTCATTGTCATTTTGCACGAAGGCATTGTGTGTGCGTGCGCGCACATGTGTATTTTAAAGAGTAGCTTTGTTTAAAGCTTACGGTGATGAACTACTTCTTAAAACGAGTTAAACTCTTATTGTTTAACCCTCAGAGAGATGTGGCAGTTGAAAGAGATTGGGTGTCCAGATTGATTTTTGGTCTGTGGTGAAGGGCGGCTGGGGGCGTGCGGACGCGTACCTGCGTGCGGCGGGGGCAGAGCCGGTGGGGCATTGAGCAAACACTGGGACTTCTTCTAATCCAGTGTCACAGGAAGAGCAGGCGAAACAATCGGCATCATCCTTCACCCTGATAACGCTTTCTCGCCAACTAATAGCTCCTTGTTCATCAAGGAAACGAATGTGTGTGGAGGTGACACGCTCTTCACCCGCTGCTCTTTGTTCTAGGGTCCTCCAGACTGATTGTATCAGCGCCAGCACTGACAAATATCCCCCCAAACTTTAACACTATGTAAAATTGAGTTATGGGGTTTTAAGGTTAGGCTCCTCTGGCTGAAGGTTGATTGTCTCCGAGAGATAAAGGAATCAGTACTCAACAATAACAAAATCTTTGCCATAGGATAATGCCTGTTATTGAGCTCACAGCGCTCTTTATTTGGTTACAAAGCTTCACCCCTATTTTTTTTCCTGCACTCATAGGTTAAAGTGGGAGCTGCTGTTTGAAATTGGTGAATTGCTGCTCTTCCTCCATCCACCCTCACCCTGCACTCGAACAAACGCTCTGGCAGATAGATCAATTCCTTGAGACATCCCGTCACCCAGGGCTGTGTCTCGGCAGCTGCAGTTTTTAACCACGTTGCCCTTGCGATGGCACCTTCCCAGCAGCGAAGAAGTGCAAAGGTGCTGCTGGCACTTGGAGAAAGAAGCCATGACTGCCTTGCCTGGACAATCCCAAAGAGCTGACTAAGCCAATCAAAGAGTAGCAGGAGGAGAGCATTAGCCTGGTTTTAGAGTAAGATTCATCCGTTGGAGTGAAAGAGATAATTCTCATTGAGCTGGGGCCGATGGATTGCAAGTGGCTTGACTCGGGTCCAATACAGAGCCTGTGGTGTAGGTGGCAATCACATCTTAATGCCTTGGAGCCCCAAACACCTTGTTCAGATTCTCTGGCCAAAGAACTGTTTTGCATTAGTAATGAGACTTGGCCATCTGCTGTAAATGAGAATGGTTTGGCATCACTCTGCGGAGGATCAAAGCATTAACACAAATGATGGAATTGGGTGGAAGAGACTGGAAGTTTATTTTAACTTGAAACCGATGGTATCTGGGGCAAAGGCATTTAGTGCTTAGACAACCTTACGTTGAGGGCAACAAGAGCCTGCCAAAAGAGATGCCTAGGAGGGGTTGTGCCAGCAGCGGGTGAGGAAGTCGCAAAACCTAAGGGAGGACAAAATTTAGTGGAAGTGAAGCTCCCTGTACTCTCTGAACTCCTTCCAAATCTTGGAAGCACTCTGCCTTTCCTGATAAACACCTGATGCATGAGGTGCGTAGAAAGGACATGCACGATAGGGATGAACTTTCCTTGAAGATTTGGAGCAGGCGGGCGGTTGGTCTCAGTCTTTGAACGTATATACAGGGTGGTGCTCTCCACCCCCATAACTTGTATCTCTGTTTTACCCGCTTTTAGTTAACTAAAAGGACAGACCTCTGCTGTCCCCCAAAGGCTGTGGCCTGTAGGTGTCTGCAGAAAAGGTCTTTGGCTCAGTGGAGCTTTCAAGTCTACCCTGACTTTTGCTTCCTTAAATCAAGAATTTCTCTCTCGGTCTTTATACCCTAAAATATTAATGCTGCGTATGGCACTTAGTGGGTGTTATAAAGGTGTGCGTTAGATGTCTTGTTAGTTTTGAGACTTGGGTTTTAGTATCCCTCCAGCCAAGGTGTGTTGACCTGCTAACTTTGACCCAAAGTGGTGTTCTGGCTTTCTGTGGAGGGGATGCACAGGGAGAAGGACGGAGGTTGGCATCCGAGTGTTAAAGCGCTTGGAGATGTGACTTATCCTTATGCTTCAAAGCAGACCTGATTATTCCGGCGAGCTGTGGACTACAGGATGAATTTGGAGATCCCCTGCCTTTGACCTTGGAGGGAAATGGTTTCCGTCCTGTTCCCCTGTGCACCCTTTGTGTGATCAGTGTATTAGGTGTGAGTTGCCAAGATTTTGGGCCAGATCCAGTGTTGGGGTTTAGCCTGTGTTGATGTTGCATCATTGCTGGAAGAAGCCTACTGTTATCCTGACTGCCCTCCTCTCACTCTGTGGCAGTGTGTACCGTGCAACCCATTTATTTTTGAGATCCTCAATTACGTTGCAAATTCTTATTTTCTCCCCTTTTACTCCGTAATATTCCCTGGTGCTGGATGTG
Source organism: Phaethon aethereus (assembly GCF_964289735.1). Taxonomy (NCBI): domain Eukaryota; kingdom Metazoa; phylum Chordata; class Aves; order Phaethontiformes; family Phaethontidae; genus Phaethon; species Phaethon aethereus. The sequence continues at coordinate 5,076,443 of NC_138601.1, forward strand.
CTCTGGAATATTTTTTTGTTGCCCTAGTTTATTCTCTAGTAGAATGAATCTCATTTTATTATTCTATCCATATTCTTAACCTCTCTGTGTCCCCTACTATTATTTCCTCTGCTTTCACTTGATATTTGCATTACCACCTAATTTAGTATCTTCCTGCTCATTGAATTAATGGACTGTTTACTTGCCTTAGATAAAACGGGGACTAATACCCTGCAGTACCCCAACACAGACGCTTCTCCCCCACATGACAGAAAGCCATTTATCACCAGCTTTTGTCTGTGGCCCTTGGGCCAATTTTCAGTCTGTGACGATTGCTTCTATCCAAGCTGAGGTAAATTAATTTTTTCAGTGAGATTTGCTGTGGCACCACATCAAACGCTCAGTAAAGTCTCTAGATATATTGCATCTTCCACATTACCCTTCGTCTGCTAATTTTGTAGCTTGAGCAGAAAGGCTGTCCGTATGTGCCTAAGGTCATTCGCTCTTTACAAACCCAGAGGTTGCTTGTTGTGAAGAAGGCAATTATTGCCTAAGTGCTCATAAAGTAATTTAGTCCCTTTTTGATTTTTTCTTTTAAATCTGTTCTGTTCTTTTATGAGCGTGACATTAGATTTGAACATTTTTCAGAGCTTTTTTCAGCTTCACCTTGGTATTGTATTTTTACATTCGGTGCTACCTTTGATTATTGCCCTCCCTGTATCTTTAGCCCTCTGCTCGGATTAGAAGGAAAGGCCAATGGTTTGCTAAGTTTGGGAACTTTGTTATCATAATTCCTGTAAGACTCCGTGCAAATGGAGATTGGTGGGAAGGAAAGCACGACCTTAGAAGTACAAAACAATAAATGGGTACATTTGTCTACCCCTTTCCACGCTCACACCCTGTCCTAGCCCTAGTCTAGGAAACCTATAGCTACCTGAGTAATCTCTGTAGCCATCAAGGAACAGAACATGACTTTGGCTCCCTCGCGTTGTGATGGTGTCCCCCACGTAGGTGAGAAACCTTTGCTGCCAACTTCAAGCTCCGTTCATCATCTAGTGGACATCAGGATGGTGACAGTCCTCTTAAGATGAGTTTCCAGTTTGCTTTCTGCCAAGGTTGATTTGAAGTGGCTTTATTTTCGCCTGTAGGTGGAAATTCTATGTCTGCTTTGAGTGCCTCCCTGGATCCGCTAGCTCTGCTGGACCAGATCCATCAGCTTCAATTATTTTATTGGGGAAAAAAAAAAAGCATCATATTTTGAATCAAGGGAAAATTTTGCCTCTCTCCTCTCCCAGCCGGTCTAGGAGAAATCCGGGTTAAAAAAAACCCCAAACCCAACCAAAAAAACCAAACCACAAGTTTTCTTTTCAAATGCAATTGGAATAAGTTGATCAGAAATGCTCCAATTTTATATTTAAGGTCTTGCAAAGCCACTCCTAATTTATTTAAGAAAAAAATCCCAGCCAACAGAAAAGCAAAGCAATAAAATTGAAAACCACAAACTTTTACGATGGAAAACTAACCAGCCCTACCAAGGGAAAGGGCAGACAATATCAGTATTTGAATATTCTCCTTTCCTTCTTTTCTTTGATATGCAAACTTGCTGCTGATCAAAGAACTCTGGGAGGAGGAGGACAATAGTGCGGACTACGGTGACTTTGGGTTTTGGTCCCTCGGTTTGATCCCGTGATGGCGGGGGTAGGCCTGGGGAGGGGGACGAGCGCCGCTCCCCTCCCCTCCCCCTCGGTCTTCCCGTTCAACCCCTGAATTCATGGCGCAGCAGGGGAGCTGAGCCGCCTGCGCCAGGGGCACCGGCACAAGCCCTGAGGTTGCAGAAACTGCCATAAAATGGCTATAGCTCCGCCGTCTACAAAGCCTCCATCCCTCTTGGGTACCCCAGTATGCTAAATCTGTGGGTTCAGGCTTGGGGCAGGTGGTAGGATTTGCTCCTTTAATCTTCAGCGTCTATTTATTACAGCGGAGCTCCGGGGCATCTGAGCATGGCCTTTCTCGCCAAGAGACCATAACAAATGGATGCACTACCTCTTCGGCGCAGAACCGAGGTTCGCGCACCACCTATCTGCGCAATTCGGTGCCGGCTCTTTCCGTCCCCGCTTCTCCTTTTGTTGTGGTGCTTCTAAAACGGAGAGGGAGCGGGAAGGGATTGGAAGGCGAAGAGCAGCTCCCGTTGACCGTCCACACCTGCCCTCCCCTTCGCTCCCTGGCCAGGCTTCGGCTAATTTTTCACGGGGGGGAAGCTCACCTTGTGGGTGAGCAAACGCTCTGCCCCAGGCCATGGGACCATGACTTAGAGTAACCCTTTTCCCTTTGTTTACTCTTAGGTATTGAACCCTTTCGCAATTGCTAATTATTTTTCAATTGCCCAAGACAAATGAGAAGGTTAGGGAGATGCCATTTCTCAGTGACCCTGCCTGTCAATCGCCGTGACTCTTTATTAATGTTGGAGCTGGTTTTGTTAGATTTTTCTTGTTGGTTTTAAAGAATAAGAGGAGCGTATCTTGGATTGCAGAGGTAATTTAAGCCTTTCTCTGCCTCTGAATGCCATCAGAAATTAGCAGGCTAATGATGCTGGTGGGGCGTTCCATCCTCTCATCGCAACTTAGTTTTATTTTTAAGGGGAAAACTGTCCTTAAAGAAGGTGGGGATCCACAGCAAACCTCAACCTTACACAAGAAGGTACGACAGTCTTGTCCTAGTTTTCTGGAAGATAATTCTTACTGCAGTGATATTTTTGTGGTACTACGTGTGATGTGCACGTGAGTCCTGGGCTCGCCATAGTGACTGTTGGAGCTGAAAATACCAATTAGCTGATGACGTTGATTCTTGGCAGTTGAGTGACCTTGGCTCGCAGGCGAGGTGCTTTGCTTGGATTTGGAGGAAGAGGGGGCTGCGGGGCCGCCCAGACCCAATTCTTTGTGCCCGCGTTCTCGCTGCAATCCCGTTGCTCTGGAGCTACAGGAAACGTTGGCTTCCATCTCCATGTCAGAATTCCTGTTCCCTGGAAGCCAAAAGCTTTTAATCCACACATGCAAACAACCCAGGCTTCCCTGGGTGGGGGGGAACTGGTGTGGGGTTTCACTGTGTGGGGGTCCGAGGCTGCCCACCGAACCCACGTGCTCATGGTGGGTGACGGGCGCACATAGCGCGCGCTTCCACGGGAGACAGTTCTTGGCAGCCTCGGGCAGAGCTGAATCTCCCGGTTCCCTATCGAATGGGGGAGCTTGGGAAAAACCCTGTGCTTTCCAACGCGAGATGCATTTTGCAGCGTGTCTCCACGCAACTTGCAACCCGAAGGGCATCACCGAACGCGCCAGCAACGAAATAGCAACTGGGGGGAGGGAACAGGAGGACAGAGGAAGATGGAAAACCTCCTATACGATAATTAGAATAAAATTGGGGTATCAAGAATACAGGGGTCAGCTTCTGTTCACACCAATATGGCTTTCACCTTGTAGAGAAAGGCCTGCACCAGGTAATTAGGTCAAGTCAATGATTATATATCTTTAAGCGAAGTGGAAGGGACTGTAATTGTGATGAAATTTGTTTGAAGAGGGAAAGCATGGGGAATTTTGTTTAAAGGTAACGAGTTCAAAGGGTAAATGAAGTTCAAGGTTCAGTTCCTGTTCACTCCTAACAAAAAAAAGAAGAAAACAACACCCACGCACACCAAGCAGCCAATATTTCTACCAGACGAGTTGCTTTATCTTTTGGGGAAGGGAATGGGATCATATCCCTGTAGGAAAACGGGAATTAAACCAGTGTCAGCTCTTTAATGGGGCTTTCTTTCTTTAGGAGCCAACAGAAGGGTAAACCTTGTGTAATTTTTTTTTTTTTTTTCTCCTCGTCGGTTTATTCTCCCCTTCGGAGCGCGCTGCCGCACGCAGCCACCTTGCACGCAAATCAGCGGCATCCCGAGATTGCCTGGGATGCGCAAATACCCGCGCCGCTTCTGGGAACTTTTCAAGAGAGGGGAAGGCAGCTGGGCCACGCACGGTGGGGAAAACGGCCTCTCCTGGGGGATTTAACAGGATTTCAACTTTTTTGGTGGAACAAAAAGATGTTCCTATTCATGCGTCTGAAACGGCCTGTTTGCCTCCCAGTAAATACGCGGTGCTGGTGGGGGTTCTGGTTTGGTGGAGGGCAGGAGCAGATTTCCCTGTAGCCCAGCGGGGAAGCGCTCGGGGGTTCTTGGACCCGGGAAGAAAAGGCACGAGAAGAAATAGCCATGGCTGCCCTTGCAGGGGGTTCTTCCTAAATTGCACGTGCAGGCGCGGGAAGGTGGGCTAACAGCTACGACGCGCGTCGGGATCGCTGGCCTCGTCCTTCCAGCACCGTTACGGGATCTTGGAAAGAGTTTGGAGCGTGGCACCAAGCGTGACCCGGAAACCAGCGGCGCGTCCGTTCCGGGGGGCTGGAGCCCCGCTCCTTGCTCTGGCCGTGCCGGGTTCCCGCGGTGCCTTGGCCACCGCCGGGCTGCGAACGCGCACCCCTGACCTTTGGGCCCCAAGAGTTGGCCACGGGTGCTTGGAGGTGGCTGTGCAGGAAGATTCGGCTGTGCTTGTCATCCCCTTTCCTCTGTGGAAGCAACGAGGGGTCGCTGGTGGTGGTCGCGTGTTTTTCTCGCATGGGTCTTGAGCCTCGTTGCTGGTTAATCATGGGACAGGAGGCTCATTCCGAGCACAAAACAACGTCGTTTGACCTCAGCTTGAAAGTAAGCTGCAGAAGTTGAGTGCTCCCCTCACTTGAAGGGGAAAAGTACCCAAGCAGCTCCCCAGGAAACCCCTAAATTGGGTAGAGGCAAGGGCAGCCCCCCAGACATCTTGGCGCGGTCAGTAAAGCTCGCCTTGAGCTTGGCCCGCAATCCTGCCGGCCTCGGCGCTCGCGCGGCGCCGGCCACACGTGAGCGCGGCTCTGGGGACGCGCCGCGGAGGAGGACGCGGGTGACGCGGGTCCTGACCCGTTGCCGCTCTGCGCCGGCGGCACCGACGGGCCGGTGACCGGAGCCGGGACTGGGGAGGGCTGGCCGGCGGGGTGAGGAGGGTAGAGCCTCACCTCTGCTGAACCCCAGCTGCAAATATTTCCACCCTGGCAAAATTTAGCAGAAGTTCAAGGAGCAACACTGCAACAATATTAATGACCTCAAAGGCCACGCAAAGTTCAGAGTTCGCCTTCTGTTTACACCGCTGGTGCTTTTCTCCCTTTTCCTATCGCGCCCGTCCCGTCTTCCGTATAGGCTTGATGTCACCGGTCGCTGTTAAGATCTGTTTTGTGACATTTCAATCTGGTTTAGTGGGGTTTTGTTTCTTTTTTTGTTGTTGTTTTTGGTTGGTTCCCCCCGCTCCCCTGAAAAATATCCAGTGGTTTTGTGTGGATAATAGAGGGCGAAGGGTGGGTGTCGGGGTGGAGGGTCCACGGGGGGAGCAGGGTGCTCTTGTGCTCAGTTCAAGGTTCACTCTTTGTTCGCGTGTTATAAAAAGTCTTCAGTTATCAGGTATTTAAACCCAAATCAGCGGTTCCATATCCGTAACCTGAGCTAAGCGTTCCTCCGTCTAATGGCCGCGCGGCTGTCGTTGGCGGCGAGTTGGGTGACACTCGATTTGTACTCGGTGACGGGAACAGATGGGTCTTCATTGTGAAAGCCCGCCTGTATGCAAATGTGAACGGAGTTTCACCCGCGCCCGCGCCTGACCTGACCACGCACAGGCATTTACCCGGCGCGCTCAGCCGGGGGGGCGGCCAAGGGCGATAAAAAATGGCACTCGGATAGTACCAGCGGCAGGTCAAGTTTACCATCCGTCTTTCAGCGGGACCGAGATGGCAACGCGGTTATTTAGTTTCAGTGTTGATGTTGGTTGCAATAAACTCCATCATTTCACCTGTTTATGAACCCGACCTCGTACCGGTTTCTCGGCAAAAAAAAAAAAAAAAAAAAAAGAAAAGGCAAACGAGCGCCGGCCATCGGCTTCTTGTTTCTGCTGGGACGAGGGAAGGTCCTGCTCTCTGATGGGGGTTTTTCCTCTTTTATTTGATCCACAGTCCTCACCGCTACGTTTTTGGGGGTTTTTTTCCTTCCCTGCCCTTTATTTTGAGGTTTTGGTTGTTTCTTCAGAAGAAACAGAAACCCGTCTGTGCTGAAATGGGCTTTTTTATTATTTAAAAATAGAGAAAAATGATAATTGATGCCAGAATAAACAAGCAGCGTTTTAGGCGTCGCTTAACAGCGCTGCACGTACATAGGCGGTATACAATATATAATAAATCTCACCATTTAAATGTGCAACCCTTCATTAGAGTGAAAATATGAACAGCTGTAATCGCACATTTACGCCGGCGACAGAGAAAAATCTGGTTACAGTTGTAATTTTTCATGCTGATGAAGAACTGGGAGCAGGTCTGAGCACTGATTCTGTAACTGGGTGGAATTTTATTCCTCCAGCCCCTCTCCCCCCCGCCGCCTCTCCCCAGCCACATCCAGTAGTGTAGCAAATTAGCGTCTTTTGCTCACAGCGATGCTCCGTTTTTATATTATTCTCCGGCTCATCAGAAAAGGAGATTTCTCATGCCAATTGTGGAGCCCTCTTGGCTGGCGGCTCCTGCGGGACTGACCCCCCAAACCGCGGTTAGGATGAATGGCTGCGCGTCCCCAGGACATCTGTTCTTCGAGGGATGCTGTGAGCCGGAGTCTGGAACTGATATAAAAGAAACACTCACTACAAATATAGTAAAAGCTTCTCGCTGCAGTAAATCTTATTTCTTGCAACTTGGCTTCCAGCGAGTGACGGGCACATCCTGGGAGAGGAGGGGGGCTGAGAGGGCGAATACTTCTTTTTTTTTAATATTTTTTTTTTTTTAATGGTGGAAATGTCCGTTTTGCAGAAGCAGAGCCTGAAATGCGGTAGCTGTAACTGTTGCGAAGGGTCTTGAAATCTTCCTGTCTTGTTTTTATAGTTTATTGTTCCTTCTGGGGGGGGAAGGAACTCGTATATATTTTTAAGCAGTTGAGCCTCTGCTCAAATCATCATGAATAGAAATGAACGGCCAGAATTCGAGCCGCTATTTGTCCAGTCGGCACTTGTCATAACTGACAGGGATGATGAAAATAAGGCACGTCGTACATATCGAGAAATTGAGGGCTTCCGAAATGGTTTTATTCCCTCGTTTTTAGTCATTGAAAAGTGGGTAGATCATTAATTTCCCGTCCTGGAATAAGGAACTGCTTCGAACACGCGGAAGGTTTCGTACATGCGTCTGTAACACAAACACACAGTCGTGCTCTCGGAATATTTGACCTAATATTCTTACCTTAATACGCCAAGGTCTTTATTAAACCATTACTTAGGCATTAGTTGCATGGGCTGCGGGTCACGGGCGAAACTCTCGGTGAAGTCAGAATAATTACTAAATAAAACTGAATAAAGACTCGAGGATTTGGCCCATTCTTTGTGACCTTGAAATTGCTCTCCGAGGAAATTCTGGCAGGTAAAGAGAATTGGATTTATATTCTGATGTATGAAATTCTGGTCGTCTTACTTCAACAGAAAACTGACTGTAGGTTTGTTCAAATTTATGGGACTAACTAAAGAATTTGTAAATGATTTTTTTCATTATTTTCTGGAGGAAGAAAAGCTAAGGGTGACTATTAGAAAATTATCGATCACCTGAAAGCATCATTTTTACCGCTGAAAGCAGCTTAGAAGAGACCGGTTTAAAAGAAAAGAGAAAAAAACTTTATTTCGAGCAAGTTGATCTTATTAATTGCTGCCTTACCAAAATGCGTTTAACAGTTTCCTGGTTATATGCCAGGCTAAAGGCGCTTTTTATAAGCCAGGCTATTTTATTTTAAGAAAATATAAAATCTTGGGAAGCTGGAAGTTGTTGCTAGATGCAGGAGTGCATATGTACTTATTACAGACGAGTGCCCTTTGGAAAATAGCTGCAGTATTCGTCCAAAGTGCAGCAGCTTCTCATTACCGTCGACGGCTCAAGCACCCCTTAAAGTGTGGCTGTTTCTCATTAAACGAGTTATAGAAACAATCTGGCTAATTTTCCCTAAAAGGCCGCACTGTGTTTCCAGAACACTCAAATTTTATTATTTCAGCCTCATCCCGCCGGTCCCGGCGCGGGTGAAGCTCTGGCACCTCGCTGGAGGGGCTCGGGGGGACCCAGCCTGGCTCAATTTTTTAATATCTGCCCATCACATAATATCACTTTTAATATCTGCCCATACCGGGGGTCTAATCCAGCCCCCCGGGGAGAAGGGGCACCCGCTAGCCATCCTCTGGCTCTCCCCTTTTCCCCCCCACCTCTCCGCTTTTTCCTGCCTCCTCCCCCAAAAAACCCACTCAGGTGAGCTAATAATTAGGGAAAAACAAATTATTTGACTTTTTTTTTTTTTTTTCTCCTGCCGTGCAGCTGCGGGAAACCTTTCCTCTCCGGCACTGCGGGTGCCCTGCTATTTTTTAATTTTGAAATAATATTCCATTTTTTCTTCCCCCCCCCCCCCCTTATTTCTTAAAAGCAGCAAAAGGCAGTTACGGGGGAGCCTTGTGCGCAGATTTCGGCAGCGCTTGCGCTCGGATGGGGCGGGGGGCTCTCCCTCCTGGCCGGTGCCGCGCGGCCCCTTGGGGTCCCAGCGCGTTTCTGGGCCCCGTGCAGCCCCCGGCGGTGGCCGGAGAAGGGGTCCAGGAGCCATCTCGTGGCCACGGCGCCGAGCCGCAGCCACCCCGCTTGGCTCCAAAGGTGGGACCTCAAGGAGAGGCGAGAAAGGGGGGAACCGCGTTCAAATATAAATCAAAGCCATCAGTCACCGGGAATCCGGCGCAAGCGGCACGGGATATAAATAGAGGCTATAACTGCGGTGACAAGCGGGTCTGCAGTTGTAAATACTCATTATCTTTCTTAATATGACACCGTGTGGATTGGGAGAGCTCAGGAAATTACAAAGAGGGGGGGAATTAAAAAGCGGGAGAGTGGAATGTAGCATTTTTAAACCTAAAATCTCTGTCCCGCTTTCCTGTAAAACGATGAAAGGACACCCCCCCCCCCAACATTTATATATATTATTAATATATATTAACTTAGCACCCTGTCTCCTCCCCAAAGCTGAGTGAAAGCCCCAAAGACATCTGTTTGCATACATTGTGTGTCAGGCAACATCAGATCTGAATAGAATTTATCTAAATTTTATATGCATGGCTTGATGTAAATTGAAATAAATTGTACAGCATACTCTGCCTGGACATATTGGTTTTTCCTTCGCTGCTTGAACTTTTAACCTCGGGGTTTGAGCCGGTCACACGCTGACCCGTCTGAACTCTGCTGGTAGAGCCAAGTCTGGAAGGATGACCTTGCAGCCATGGCAACCCCCAAAGATAGGCCAGGCCTCCTCCATCCCCCCCTTCCCCCAGTCCTTAAAAAAATTCCAACAAATTGGTTATATCGCGGGCAGTTCATCTCGGGCCCCTCCGGGCAAAGACGCAAGAAGTTGGATTTTTTTCCCCCTCCTGCCAAAAAGCTGTTGTGCGAGGACCACCAGAAAGGGGATGGGTGCTGGGTGGGCAGGATGGGTCCCCGGTCCCGCCTCTGCCGCTGGCTTTGGTGGGGAGTGCTGCGGCGTCGCTCGCCTCCTCTCCATCGTGCCTCAGTTTCCCCGCGAGTCACCCAGCAATAATCTTTTGGGGCGTATTTATTTATTTTTTTTTAAAGCTTTGAGCGCCCGAGGCGATGACTTCTAGGTACTCGTTCTGCATCTGCCTACGGGGCGGTGGTGGTTATTGCTGCTCTACCTGGCCCGCGTGAAAGTACAAATTCCCTAAAATTTGATGGGGGACGCAGCCGCCACCCGATTTCTGGGCTGCGGGCTGCCCGGCTGCCGCCCTTGCCGGGGCTGAAGGGCTGAGGAGCGCAGCTCTGGTGGCTGGTAGCTCGGCACCGCGGCGGGTTTTGGAGACCGGCGCTCGGTCGCGGTTTTTGTGCTGAGGAAGGGCTGCGTTTCCCTTCCCGAGCCGGCGTGCGGAAGCTGCCGGGACGCCGCGCCGCGCCGGGGAAGGCGGCTGGAGTTGGCCGCTCCCGGCGGCGGCCGCTCCTGCTTTAAGCCCAGCGGAGCGCAAACCCAAGCCCCCGCGAAAGGGGCGACCGTGGCGGCTCGTGCAACCGCCCCGTAGCGCGCGTGCTCTGCGCGTGCTCTGCGCATGCGCGTGCGTGCTCTGCGCGTGTGCGCGCGTGCTCTGCGCGTGTGCGCGCATGCTCTGTGCATGCTCTGCGCGTGCGCTCTGCGCGTGCTCTGCGCGTGCTCTGCGCGTGCTCTGCACATGTGCGTGCGTGCTCTGCGCGTGCTCTGCGCATGTGCGCGTGTGCTCTGCGCGCGTGCTCTGCGCGCGCTCTGCGTGCGTGCTCTGCGCATGCTCTGCACGTGTGCGCGCGTGCTCTGCGCATGCTCTGCGCGTGTGCGTGTGTGCTCTGCGCGTGTGTGCGCGTGCTCTGCGCGTGTGCGCGCGTGCTCTGCGCGTGCTCTGTGCATGCTTTGCACATGTGCGCGCGTGCTCCGCACATGCTCTGCGCATGCTCTGCGCACGTGCACACATGCGCGCATGCTCTGCGCGTGCTCCCTGCATGCTCTGCGCGTGCTCTGCGCGTGCTCTGCGCGCAGGAGCAGCTTCCGCTCCCGGTCGCACGCTCAGGTTGGAGCCGGGCACTCGCACCCAACGCGGTCTGTGGTTGTCGGTGTGTTTATTCCGTTACAACACGCGCGCGTCGCGGTCACCGTTCTGGTTTGTGGCTCATCCTCCCCGGCCAACCGTTTGGTCGACGCGCTTCCGTGCCGGCTATTTTCCTCGCGCTCTGTGGGAAAGGAGAAAGCGCTCCGTAACTCGGAGCGACGCCCAGCACTGCGAGGCCAAATTCGGGTGAAGAAGATCTGCCTCAGGAGCACCGGTGAGTCTCCAAACCGCGGCGGTCCCGTGCAGGCGGGGGTGCTTTGGAACTCGCCGGAGTCAGGCAGATGAACGGGCTTCTTGTCTTGCCGGCTCCATGGGCGTCTCCGCCGGAGCTGGTACTGGTTTTGGTATGAAAATCCGAGGAATGCCGCCGGCTTTGCGTTGCTGACAACATAGACGTTACCTGGAAGGAGTGTCCCCATGCTCAGGTGTTCCCCTCGACCCTTCTGGTGAGCTCCCGTCCCTGCGTGTCCCAGAAGAGACCTGGATTCGGCTCTTCTGAACTTGAGAAACGTCGGCGTTTGCCGCTGAAGTTCTTTTGAAGATAATTACGCGCTCTCTCCCTCTCTAAGCTCCAGAACAGAGAATGATTCGTCATCAGTACCGCACGTAAGCATATGCTTAATTGCTTTCCCGAGTTTAGTGTCTGAAGGGCCTGACTGCATCTTCCGAAGACCTCGGAACAGCTGTGAAAACACTCGCGCGCTCGGAACGACGCGGATACGAGTATTACCGGCGTGATCTACGCGGCCGAAGGCCTCGGGGACAACGCTGAGCCTCGTGCCAGCGGCGCAGCTCCTCGGGGCAGCCGGGCGCGCGGGAGCCGTGCTCCGGTTGCCGCGCCGCCTCCGGAGACGCGGCCCGGTCCTCCGCCCTGCCGCCATCCCGGGGAGCGGGACCTGCGCCCCGCGCGTCTCTCGGGGCGCAGGAGGTAGGACGGGGGGGTTCTGGAAGTGCCGGAATGGGAATTAATGAGCGGAGTGGCTGTTTTTACCCTTTACGTGGTTCTGCTTGACCTGCACGAGGACCTCTTTGCACCTTCCCCCAGGTCACCTGTGGACGCGCTGCCGTAAAGTTTTAAAGCTTCGCAGGGTCGGAAATACTCCGGGAACCTCGGGCGGAAAGTGCCATAGGGCTCTATTTCTGCTCCCCACCTGGGCCGTACTTTGACGTTTCGGTGATGTGCGGTGTCTTCCAGACAACAGAACTTACCGATAATTTATTTAATAGATGCGGTATTAAAAAAAAAAAAAAAGAAATCCTGCTTCCAGCTAAGTGAGAGTAAGTCGTATTTCATCATTACAAAGCAATAAGCAGGCTATAGATCCCTGTTTATGGCCTATTTTATCAGTGTGACTTCATTGTCTTATTTTTTTTAAATGTTGTTATAACCCTATTATTATAAATTAATAGATATAGGGCCGTAACCGTAACGTAAAACAACTTTTGCAAACCCACTGCAATCTGCGTGACCGAGACCTTCTCTACGCAAGGAGCGCAGCGAGGGACCGCTGGACCTTTGCCGACGTCTGTCGCCGCGCGGGGCCGGCGGAGTCAGCGCTCGAATCTCTGCAAAAGTACGATATATCAGAAACTTGGAATAAAACGACCCGGAAACCCTTACAGCTCCCCCATATTCTTTCCTCTTGTGTCGGTTATAAACGAAATCTTGCCCGTGCAGGAAGGCACGAAGGCGCTCCGTAAGGCACAGGCTCTTCGCGTTTGAAGGGCTCCGAGGTTTCTGTAAGGGAGATGGGTGCAAGAAAGCCGGTAGCACCCTTTTCCACGTGCGTGGTGCTCCCGGCGGCGTGAGCTGTCACCGGGAGGAAGCCAGAGCCCCCGCGTCTGTTTTGTCCTCTACCTTTACGGCTGGGGATGCGCTTGCTGGGGGGGCAACCGCGGAGGTAGAACCAGCCCAGCAATTAATGTCACCGCTCCGCGTCGGTAAAATTCCGTTTTTGAAGTTATTCGCGTTGCCTGATGTGTTTTTAGTGCACTAACATGTCATCATAAGGGCATAACTATGCCGGGAGGCTGGGACGTGGATTGTAACGTGCCAGGACGGTTTTGCGAAAACTCCATTCGTAGGTACTTCGGGGCAAGAAAAGCCTGTTCTGCTTCCATCTCCGCTGGATCCGTGCCTGAGATGCGCTCCGAGCAAGGGAGCGGAGCTGCTGGGAGCGGGCAAGATCTTCGGTGATGCTCTTCTGACAAGTACTAGACCACTTTATACTCTTTCCCTGTGCAGGAGCACAGTATCTTTGTGTGTGTGTATATACAGAGTATATTTTATGGTATCTTCGCCTCTGGTTTAGTAAAAGAGAAACTGAGAGAGGAAAATAAGTTGCCTAAGATGAAAGAGATTTAACAGCAAAATTTAGGGGAACACCTGGAGTCCTGACTCCATCTCTCTGTTCATTCTCCGTGGTTTCCTCTACTCCCCCAGCTATCACTCATTTCATTAAAGCCCTGTGGAAACATGATGGGATTTTTCCATCCTTCCGGTTGCCTTTTTGTTCTTTAGCGGCTGTTTTTCTACACGTCAACCTTACTTTGAGTGGGAGGGTTAATTATTTGGGCAATGGTGGAGCACGAGGCTTTTCTGAAGCTGCTCCGGATACAGGCAAACACGCGGCACAAAATCTCTGACTTTCGGAGTTGTGTCGAGGTTTAGGCACTGTCACGACGCCGGGGCAGGCTCCGTACCCAAGCAGAGCCAGCGTTGCCTCGGGAGCCAGGCAGTTCGTGTTGCTGATCTCTCCGCTTGGCAGCTGGTACAAGTGGAAAATTGCACATTTTTGCTCATGTACACTAATTTTTGGAATTCTGTCAGCTATGCCCAAGACGGATGGGGATTTTTTTGGCTATGACCGTGCGGGAGCCAATACCATGTATGTCAGACATTGCTGTTTTCGCTCTTGTGGTGTTGCTGGTAGACTAGGTAAGAATTATCTCCATTCCGCAGAGCGTGTGGGGGTGGAGGACTAGGAATTGAATCAGAGAAATATAAATAATTGTTAAATTAAATCCTTAAACGCCTTGCAGTCCCTAACTCGTTGCGTGCCCAGGCCAGCGGGCTATGTCACCTGCCCTTGGTTTCGTGTGTGTGTTTGTCCTGTGTGTACCGGATAGACCTAATTAGAGCACAGTTCCGCACATCATTTCTCGCATACTTGGTTTTCTGACATTTGGTTTTCAGCATTTGCTGAAAACAGGCACCGTCGTGCTGTGAACCTTTGCTTCGGTCCCTTTGCTCGGTAGCTGCCGTTTGAGCAAGTGAGAGGCAGGTAGCTCATGGCTAATGGTTTCTACTTCTGTAAAATAGAGCGTGGAATTGCAGATGGTCACTAGGAATGTCAAAATCCAAGCAAGAGAGACGTCTCGCCCTTGCTCCTGATGTCAAATTTTGACCAATTTGTTTCCATCATTTTCCTCGGTTGTAGCCCAGATGAAATGCTGACACAAGCCTCTTTCCTGTAGCTGCCATTTAGCAGAGCACCGGCAAGTTTTGGCACATTAGTACCAACGTGCAACCCAGCGGGTTTTGTGGGTTACAGCTGAGCATCCCCCCAGGTCCTGCCTTCTTGTGGGACTTACCTCGAGGAAGAAAGAGTGTTTGCTCATAATACCCACCTCAGCATCATTTCCTCCATCGAATTCCTGACGCTGCTTCTCTCTGGGCCGACTCCTTCCTCTCCCCCATTCCTTTTAGACACCATTAAAAGCTCTGAATTGTTTATAAAACTTGCCAATACCCAGTCCATGGGATTCAGAGCTACCGCCTCTCTTATATTCTTAGGTGGGATGGAGAGTAGGAAGGAAGAGAGAAGCAAGGAGAGAAAGAAGGGAACCGTGATCTTTCTGACCTATCGAGATCCAAGTTCAAGTGTGTTCTGGGGTTTTTGATCGAATATGGTGGGTTTGCCTCTGGTGGGGAGCTAGTCCTGTCAAAAACCCAGCCCAGCGGAGCTGGGTTGGGAGGGTCTGGTTTAGAAGGAACCTCAAGGTGGCTTGAGGAAAACCCAGTGATTCTTCTTGACTCCTTTAGAAGAGCGCGGTCCTCGTGAGCTGAGCACGAGGCGCCTTTTGGGGCAGCCCGGGTGAGCCTGGGAGGACGAGGCTGGAGGTGGCTCCATCTCTCGAGTCTGACGGTCTTTTATTGCAGCTGATGGGAGGCAGATCCCTCCTGGCTCCCTGGGCGTTTCTTTCAATACCTTGTGTATGCTCAGCCAGATATTCCATCATCAAAGGACTGGAGGTGTGGGGGTTACTGAAATACAGCGGTTTTACCCCGGCGTACACCCCCAACGGTCAGCCAGCTCTTTCTTCCCAGCAGGGTCTGAGCAAACCCCCTCACTCTAACTGGATAGTTCAGAGGCCATAGAGTGAGAAATTCGGGTAGCGGGGCTTTTGAGTCTTGAAAATAAACATTTGCATGCCAGTGGGTCGTGCGGCGAGTCTTGGTCTGACTCGGGCGGCAGGTCTGGCATCCCGAGCACAAAACCTGCTCCTTCTGGCACGGCGCGGGGAGGACATGAATTAGGTTTCTGTCCGTATTGTTAGTGTGGGAATGGGGGGAGCTGGCTGGGGGTAGGGAATCGGAGCTCTGCATCATTTTCTGTGCTGTTTGCAAACCCCTCTGAATAGTGAAAAACAATGCGATTAATTTTCTCTAGCGCAATCATGCATAGATTTAATAAGCATCCAAAGGTAGGATCCATCTGTAAAGTACGCACTGCATGCTAAATTACTTCTCTTCTGCAATTTTTTTTCTTTCCAAACCTTAATTAATTGAAGAAAAAAAAATTGTTTATTAAAGTGGGAACAGGCTAAGCTCTGTCTCTGCATCTCTGGTTCAAAAGTTCATACAATTCCCTGAAGGCTCATCTGCGTGCGTGTGTGTTTGCAATCGGGTGTGTGTGCGCGCACATCTCTCTCGCGCTCCCAGACTTGCTCGCTCTCTGCTGAGAGACAGATGCCCAGAAAGGTGCTGTACTTTAAACAAAGGTTACTTTTTTTTTTTTTTTTCCCTTTCCCCTGGAAGAATCCTAACTTGGTAGCGCCCTTCCTCCTCTCCCACCCCTGCTTGTCCTTTATCCCCTTTGGCTCGGGAAGGTAAAGACACTTCCAGTACGTGGCTCGAAAGGGCGTAAGCGAATAAACAGGGGGAAGGGATGGGGGCCGGGAAGTTGATTCCGCAGGTGGATCCACGGTGGGAAGCGCCTGCGTGCGCGTGAGAGCGAGCGGCGAGGTCCCACGAATGCGGAGGGGTCTGGGCGCGCGAGGCGCACGCGGGAAAAATACCCGTCGGCGAGTGGAGCTGTGCCAGGCGAGGACGGGGGGAGAGCAACGTGCGTCTTGCCAAAACGACTCCCCTCTCGTCTTCTCCCAGCGTTGCCGTCTCCTCGAATCCCTGCCCGCCTCCCTGTCTCCGCCAGGCTCCCTGTGCCCGGCTCTCAGCCCTGGCACGCTGCATCCTCCGTGGGCGCCGTCTCCGGCTGCAGCCCGGGCTTCTGCCGGCTCAGCTCCCTTCGCCTTCCCCTCCAGGCTGTCTGCGCCCCGTCCTCCCACGGCCGCTGTCCTGCAGGGCCGATCTGCGCCGGCCGCCGCGGCCGACCTGCTGCCCGCTCGCTCCCCCCGCCCCGGTTTCCCGGTTTTTCTCGCTGCCTTTTTCCTCTTGGCCCTCGGCGCGCGGCAGCACCGCGGGCGGGCAGGCTGGGTCGGCGCCGGTTCGCTCTTACCTGCCCGGCGCGGGAGGACGTGGGGCTGCTTGAGGGCGCGAGATGCAGCTCACCCGCGTACGCCCATCCGAACGCCCGCGTCCGCTGCGACGCGGGCGGTGGTCTCCCTGCGGTGGGTGGTGGGAGGCAGGTACTCCCGTGGTACCACCGATCCCCTTTTCCTCAGGACAAGGAGTATCTGTCCCTCCCCAGTGACTCCAGACAGAGCCCAGTTAGGTAACTGGGCTTGGGACGGGTAGGGCTGGGCAGGCGCATCTCAGGCTGGAGGAGGCAATCGCTGCAAAAGCCTTCGGAGAACGTGAAGGCTGGGAGGGGAAACACCAAAAGATTGCGCAGGGGGTCAACAGCCGACGTCAGAAGGAGGAGCGGGGCCCTCGGCACCCCTCTGTCACGACGGTGGGACTGGTGCGGGGGCGAGGTGGGACCCATCACCCTCCCGTGGCAGCGCCCGGTGCGTCGCACCCGCCGGCTCCCGAGAGCAGAGGAGGAGACGGGTGGTCGTGGACCTCTCCCCGTGGACCTCGGCGGCGGCTGCCTCAGCGTCTCCGTCTACAGCAAGGGAATAACCGCCCTTCCCGGGCTGTCGTGAAGACCCGTGATGGTTTCAGAAGAAGGCACTGACGTGCGCTGTGCATTTCGATTGTAAACAGAGAGCGAAGATACTTTCAAAAAGATCTTTAAATAGCTATATTGTGGGTGAGGTGCCACAGACACTTTGTCTAATGCAGTTAAATTTGTGCTCAGTCAGCTGAGATTTTTCAGGTTTTGATTTCCACATCCCATCTATTTATTGCAGGAATCCTTTAATCTGAAATAACGGCGTGATTTTTATTTTTTTCTTTTGGTGGTGACAGTTGGCCAAGGACTCGGAACCGCACGCCACAGATGGCAAGTATAGCGTTGCCTTGGATTATCCAAGTCCTCCAAAATAAAAACTGCAGCTGGATTTTATAAGCCACCTGGATGAGTGATTTGAGAGTGGAGGAATGGGCTATTTCACTTTTCCAGTAAATTTAAAAGAATTTGTAAAATAATTGCCGCTCGGGTAGCGGAATTTAGCTGTACACATGTCTGTGCTCAGTAGTATCTTTATAATCGTTCGCTTGAAATACCATTCAAACTGGTGCTGAGTTCCTCTGAAAATCATGCACTGACCGCAATCCCAAGCATTCAGAAAACCGTGAGATTTTTTTTCTTTTTTAATGGTCTTTCCTCCCTTGGATTCAAGTTTCCTGCTCTTTCCCACAAACGAGGGGACGAGGAATTTGGGAGGAGTGTGAACTGAAAGTTGAGAATCTCCTGCGATTGTATTACTCCAGTTGTTGGGATTCCTGGAATATTCCAAATACAACATCTTCCAAAAATTAGCAGGAGCTGCTTGTCCTGCCTGTAAAGGTCACGCGTCCAGCAGTGGAAGCAGCGCAGTGGATTTCCCTTGGAAACCTCCGGCAAAATCGCGAAGGGTCTGAAGAACGAGAAGTTGAGGGGTGGCCTGGCATGGGGAAGAGAAGTTTGGGGATTTTTTCAGTTAGAGGTAGGAATGATGACACCACGTGAAGGTTTGAGTGTGGTGGGCACCAGCCAAGAGGGGTCCCGGTCCCCCTCCGGCGTAGCCGGGCTGTCCTCAGGACCTGACAGGGCATCGCCCGCCGTGCGCCTGCGCTTGCCCTGCTCTGCCGCTCTCACCCCAAAACACTCGCAGAAGAGACGCCCGGTTGGTGCCTGCTGTCCCGTGCGCCGCGGAGGGACCGGTCCGGGTCCCCCCGCCCCACGCTCGCCCCGCTGGCTGCCCCCCGCCCCTCCCACGCCAGCTGGCGGGCACCAACCTCTCCGCGCCGCCGGACGGCTTCGCGGTCGAGCCCGCGGTGCTGGAAACCGCGGCTGAGGAAAGGGGGTGGCGGGAGAAGGGGGGGGAAAAAAAAATGTTGAGGCCGGTGGCTGTAATCATCCCGGTTGCTGTCTCTCCGCTCAGACTAATAGCGGAGCGATCGGAGTCGGGGAGTTCAACCAGAGGTTATCTTTCCCAGGTACCATCTCGCCCAACGAGAATTTGATTTTTTTCTATAGGACTTTACTCCATTAGATTAATGAAATTTCAATGAGAGCCCGGCGCCCCCCGAAGCTTTGTTAACAAAACGAATGGGGATTCTGTAGGTGTGACAGCTTGCGAGGAGAGTTACGAGAAGGTGAATACATCCTCGCAATCCACTCAGCCTGCAACGCATTGATCTCTATTTAAAGCCCCGATCGGATTTTTGTTAATTATAAATGATTGATCTGCAGTTCTCCCCGCTCCCATCGCCACCCGCCCTTCTCGTCTTGCATGTGCTTTCCCCCCTCCCCAAGCCCCCAACACACTTGGAACTTCTTTGCATGCTGCATGTGGAGCTTTTTTGTTTCAAAGACAGCCCTGGAAGGCAAATTGCAGCAGCGCCCAATGGCAGTGCTCTGTCTTTACCGTTGCTGTCAGCACTTTCATTGCAAACCCCATGTTTTTCATGGTTTATCAGCTCAACGTTAAAATTAACTCTGTGCCGGGCAGAGTATTTTACAGGTTTAACAAAAAAAAAAAAAAAAAAAAGAAAAAAGGCAGCCCTTTGGAACCAACTGCGGTGCAGTAATTAAAGCGAGGAAAATACATTTGGCTTCTACTAGGTTCTGAGTTTACATCTGTAGGAGCCGGGAAATTAAACTGCCCGTCTTAAATCACCGTTTTAAACCCGGGGTGTCAGGGGGGTCACAGTGGTGCATGATCCTACACACGGTGCGAGTGGGATCCAAAGCCCGGTGGGAGACGAGGGTCCGGCCACCTCTGGTTTCGCCCCCGGAACTGGGAGGTCAATTCTGCCTTTGGCTCCCTTTTCATTCCGGTAAAGTTGCTCCGGATTTGAGCGGAGTCCGGGAGAGCGGCCCGAACTCTGACCGCTTCAAAAATACATTTATCCGACTGCTAATGCTTTTGAAGAGCCGTGGGGTTCTCAGTTTGCATCAGGGCTGCCCAGTCTGATGCTCAGGAGTGCTGGAAGTGGTCACCAGTGGCCCAAGAGGACCAGGGGCTGGGTGGTCCTACAGAGCTGCTCCCTGTAGACCTTAAGAAACTTCTGTAGCTTCATAAATCCCGCTTATTTCTTGGGGAGGTGGTCCTGCTTCCAAGGCACTACGAGCGTAGGATATTTTTCATCTTCACATCATCCCTGTTTATGATCTTTATTTTTGCTGTGGCTTTCTGAAGCTGGCTTGCTTTGACTGCCGGGAGTGAGGAGGAGGAGGATGGTTGCGGTTCGTCTTCTCTTTCCTCTGATGGTTTCTTTTAAGCATGGGGCTAAATGCGCACAAGGGCCCTTGGAGGGTACCACCATGTAAGTCAGGACCTACTCTGTGCCCAAGTCCTTGTGTTCCCGAACCCTCTCAGGGTCAGTTTGGTGAGTTGTGGGATTTGCTTGACTCTTCTCAACTGCTTAAGAAAAACCACGACAAAAAAACCAAACAAAAGACAAAAATGGGGAAGTGGTGCTTCTGTGACCTTGGTTCTGGAGAATCCATCCGAAATCCTGTTGTCTTTCCTTGTACCCTCCAAAAACATCAGCGTCCGCGGAGCTTGGCCAAACCCATGGCCCCCAACAGCGAGTTGCACGATCCTGCTTTACGAAAGACGGACGAAAAATTAATAACTTGAATTAATGTGGCAACATTTACCATAATAGTGATATGGATGGTGGAAGGTGTTATTACAGATGTCCCCCCTGAGATACTTAGTGGGGGAGAGTCTAAATTAAATGTGCTGGCTTTATTACTTAATGCTCAGATAACAACTTGAAGCAAGTGTACTTAATTTTGCTTCTCTCTGCCTCGTGCGGACCCTGGTTGGGTTTCCGGCACCGGGGTCTTCTCCAGGAGGAGAGGGTACAGTCCAGCCTTGGGGGTTGAGCTCCACCATCTCAGATTTCCATGGCTGGATCACGTGTTCCAGCTTCAAGGAAAGACACGGAAAGCGTTTGGCGTTTTTTTCTGTAATTAGGAACTAAATTCTGCCTCTACTGATGATGATAAGAAGGTGTTTAATAGTCTGCTCCCCTTCGGAAGGCAGCAGCGGAGCTCTTCAAGGGACTCCAGAAATCGGAACGGAAAAAAGAAAAAGTATTTTCTGCAAAAATGTTATATAGCTGTCTCAGACGTTTTGGTATCGAGCTCTAAGCAGCACCGATGTGGGAAAACAGATCGTTGTGCTGAATTATCAAATATCTTGGATTTTAAATATAAAAGAAGAGTTGATTTTAAAAGATACTTAATTCTTTTCCTGTTGTCTTTTTGAATAGCCTAACTAATGATTTTCATTAGTGGGGCTGTAATTTATGTGGTCCCAGTGGGCTCTACCAAGGTTAAATAATTTAAAGAAATAAACCCCTTATCTGATGTAATATAGCTAATGAAGTATATTAGATACTTCGCGCCGGTGCCGTGTGAAATACATCTCCGAAGCAAAACAGCAGCCTTGTGCGAGGACACAAATCTCAACATAAATATCCAAATGCAGCAAGATGCTGCAAATTTTTAAAGATATGCCATAAAATGAGATTAACGCGGGGACGCAGCCCCCGTTCTCCCAAATTACAAAGGGATATCACGGGATTGCAAGCGACATTCACATAAATAAAAAATCAATTCTTAATGATGAGGCAGGCTTGTTTTAGCACATTACCCAGGTTAAATGGGAGCGCACAGAAACAGCAAGTCCTATAAGACCAGTGGAATCGTTGTATATTAATATGATTTAGAGAGCTGCATACCCCGATGGAATAATTGTTATTATATCTATACAGCCAGATGGCACTTGGTGTAAACAGCCATCGAGCACCTCCGACACCAGTGCTGTCAGTGGCTCTCTCAGGTGTTCTCCTCATCCCCTTCACTCCTCTCGTCGCTGCAATCTGCGTTCCTGTTTGGAAAAAATGCTTCAAGCCTGCTAAGCAGATGCATTTTTCAGACTTACCCTCCACTTAGTCCCTCTCTCTTTTTTTTTTAACTGAATTTTTTTTAATTAAAAAAAAAAATCTCGGCTACAAATGCTCCCTAGAACTTACGGAGCATGAATTTTGCCTCTGCTGGGTAGCACGGCGAATAAAGACAGAGAATTCACTGCTGCTTGGTTTTGTTTTACACATTTACGATGACAGATGTTTTAAAAGTCCTTTCAGCTGAAGAGCTTCGGACTTTTTTCCTTCCTTCCTTCCTTCCTTTACAAAAATACAAGAGGTGAACATTCAAAAACTTAGATTAGCTTAAAAAAATAAACGCTCAGAAATCAAGACTTAAAATCGTCAAGCTCTTGTTAATATTAGTAACACTGAATTTAAGCTAGCCAGGTTAGATTTTGCATTGCGTGGCTTTTTATTTTAATGTATTTTAACGTCGCTGGTTTTTTTTTTCCCTGGGCTTTTAAAACATGCGGTGCTTTGCAGACAGGGATCGTGAAGGAGTTATTTTATTTTTCTTTACCCTTTGCCTCCTATCACCTTCCTTCTGGCTTTTTCCTGCGCTCCAGAAGATTTTGTTCTGCTGTCTGAAAACACCAGCTCGAGTCTCCTGCTCTTTCCCATCTTGGGTGGCTGAAATATCGCCCATCCGTTACTCTCCAAGGGTTTCCTACCTTGCGCATAGTCTACTACAGGCGTAATGCATTTAAATTCAGTTGCTGAGTTCTTCTGGTCTGAGTTGATCCGGATACGTAACCCTCTGCTATTTCTTGTGCGGCTGAAATACTTGTATTTATTGCAACTGTCCGGGGGACACCTGTGGCAGGGAGCGGGGTCTCCCGCACGGAAAGCACGTATGTGCTCCGCACACGGAGACGGCGTATTTTATTTTTATAGAGGGTGGGTTGTAAGGAAGGGGCCACTTCCCTGATAGTTTATCTATAGATCGATATAGAACCCGACCGTCACATGGCGAGTTCGCGGCGCCCGGACCGTCTCCGGATGAAAGGGTTTACACCGCGCCCTTTGTTCGGGTCCCTTTTTGCCTGGATTTTGGAGATATTCTGTGAAATAGCCAGGGCTCGGGGAGAGGGCTCTGTCGAGAGAATCGCAGGAAGAGAATCGGAGATAGAGACTGATGGTTTCTGTCGATACGGCGGCGTTGGGAAAGCGCCGGCGCGGTTGTGACCCTGGTCAGCCGCGCAGGGCTATTGTTCCAGTGATGGAAGGGACTGTCAGCAGTGAAATATGGGCAGCGTGGCTGGCTTTCCTGTTTGAGGGAAACAGGAAAAAAACAACCCGCAGCCCAGAAGAAAAGCGAAGCCCCTTTTTTAATACTATTTACATCTTTGCTTACTTGTAGATCATTTTTCCCCCGCATGTCTGAGAAGCTTTTTATTGAATCCCATCCTTCAGCTGAAGGGGAGAAGAAAAATCCCGTCGCTCAGGAAGGGACGTCGTCGTTCCTTCTCCTTTCTTTCGACAAGGGAAGGGTTCTGGGGATTTCTTAAAGATGTTTGTGCGTGCTCTGCAATGAGCTCTTAACTTAAAACTAATTCATTCCCTCCTCCCAGTATTTCTCTTCATTAGGTGAACAGATCCTCAGCTGCTGTAAATTGTCATAACTTCATTATGGGGTTTGGGCAATTTACACCAGCTGAAAATCCGCCTGGGAGAGTTTTGCCCGGAGGGAGAAGGCACAATTCTGTGCATGGCATTTTGACCCTGGCATTACAAATGTCCTGGATGCCTGTGATATGTTACCCTCTTTGCCTCATATATTACTGAACTTCAGCGGGAGGACGTGAAAGGCTTTCGCTCTTCATTTTGAATTTCCAAGTATTTTCCCTTTTGTGTCATTATCACTAGAGGACGTTTTGTCCCTTTTCCTTTTGTTTAAAGAAGAGGAGTCTGTGGTAAAGCGATTTTTAGGGTGACGGTTAAAGGAAGACAGCAGGCTCGTGGTTCCCACCGCCTTGGGGCAGGGGTAAACTGAGGCACGGAGCAGCCGGCCCAAGGACGTCGAGCCAAACCGCTCCCTGATTTAATGCCCCTTAAAGTTACGGCATTTCATCCCCAGTAACTTTCCCCTCCTTAAAGGGATTCTCTAGGTTGGTTCTTTTTTCACTTGCACATGGTAAGCGGTTAACAAGACGTTGCTCCTCCCGCTCGCAGCCCAGTCCCCGCAGCGGCCTCGGTACCGCGACTCCTCAGCACAGCAGCTCCAAGTTCCGTGGCCCCGACTGCCGCAAAATATTTAAGCATATGCTTAAAACAGCCTTTACTTAACAAATTAAGCCGGCGGGGCTTAACCGTGTGTGTAAGTACTTTCTGAATGGGGATTGTCTTTTTAAAGAGTCAGAGCCTCCCTTTATTAAAGGCATGTCTGCACGCTCCCGTGCCGTTTTAACGACGCCTTGAGACGTACGACCCGTTCACACGGAGGCACTGGTACCAGAATACTTCCAGAGGAAGCGAACGAGTTGTACCAACATAAACCAGATCCGTTCTGGTCTAACAACGCTCACTTTTGAAGTATGTACTAATATAATTGTTGTAATCCAGCCCAGATAAATCACGGCAGGGGTTACAGCACGCAAAAATCCATTTCTGGACCAAAGTTTTTTGCCAGGACGGGGTTCGCTGATAGATTAGATGCGTGTGAAATCCCGAGTCTGCTAGAAATACCGCAAAGACGCTGCTATCTCCTCACTGAAGGGAAAAGCGAGCAGCTTTTTGCCACTTTTGGGCTCGACGCAGGAAAACGTGGTTAAAGAAGAAGCAGGGTTTCTTTTTTAAAGCTTCCAAAGGCGAGATAGAGCCATCATTTAAACAGCTCTCTTCTTTTTGTTTGGTTTTTTTGGTGTTTTTAAACCCATCAGTCCTAAATCCCGGCAGGGTTTTGTTTGGTTTTAAGTCTCTCCAAAGCATTGCCGCGATTCAGCCACTCCAACCGCCCGACCCTCCGCACGCCTCCCCCCTCTCGCTCCGCTTATACCTCTCCGCGCGCTCAAGGGAAGGCAACTACTGCTAATTTCGATGAAATTAACTTTACACTGTTGTTTTGCTGCTCAGTAATAATTTTTACGGGGTGCCCCAAGGGCACCTCCGTTCCCTGTTATAAGATGTCACCGTCTCTGGGATACAGCATTGCCGTTCAGCTTGACTTCTCATTTCTGTTGCCTGGAGCTGTACTGCTCTCGGGGAACCGTACCGTATAAATCGAGGCATCCCTGGGCATTGTGTACACATATATAATTTATCTATCTTTTTTTAATATTTCATGTATACTTTTAAAAGCTGCGTGTTGCTATTGTGTTTTTCTCACCTCCAATTATTTTTGGAGGTGCCCGAGGGCCGTATTTAGCCCGGTTTTCCGCCGCAGCCAGACTGAAGCGAGCAGGGTTGCACCGGTACCGCCGAGCAGGGAATTTGCCCCAGAATAGCAGTTTAGCTGCGTAACCGCGCGGGTTATTTTCCGGAGGAACCTGGCAGCGTTACACGGCAGTATCGAGCGAGGGAGGAACAAGATGCTTCGGTGGCTGTGGCAGTGGACAGGACCTGTTAGAGGATCTGAGCGCGGCGTCTGGCTGAGCATCGGATTCTGCATGTGCAAATTATCTTTATGTCTCTGTCCCCACCTGCAAAATGAGGTTCATTATCTTCTGTTTAAAATATAATCTCCTCTGAATATAGACAGCCTTTTTCAATGTGTACATAAAACACCCTGCGTGATAGGGCCCTGATCTCTGCAGGGACCTCTACTTCCATACCGATGTTATTTATATATGGGAATTTTTATAAGACGTTTGAAGGACTCTGGAGATTAACCATCCTTTTGTGCCATACCTGATATTGCGTTTTCTGTCACGCAGCACGGTGACAGTCCCGTAGTTCTCGGCAAGGCAAACCTACGGAGGTCTATTCCGTGGCTTCAAAGGGGACAGTCCTACAAGGAGAAACGGAATAAATTCTCCCAGGCAATTTTAGCCAAAGGCTGCAAAGTGAAAGGCTGCGTTGCACGACCCTGAACTAGCACTTGGTAACTGAGCCCAGCCACAGAGCCAGAGGGCTTGAAGCCGGTTTCTAAACGCCTTCGTCCCAGTGGGTGCAGTCGCCCTGGTATGGGCGCTCCTAAATCCGCGTGACGCCCTGACGTGTGTGGGTGCTCTTAAGTGATGTGCTTTTGTGTGCAAAAGGCACCGAAAGCCAAAACTACGTGGGGGGGGCTCGGTTGGTTTTAACTGGTTTGGTATCCGATCGCGGAGCTCCCGCGCGAGGTTAACTGCCCCCGTTAGCTCCTCCTGATACCGTGCCCGTGCCGGGTGTGTGCGGTGCCTCGTGTCACGCTCCCAGTTAATAATCCGTACCGGAAAGCTTTTCGGTATTCGCATTGCGCTTTATCGTGCCTCCCAGAAATCTTTTAGTCAGGGGAAAAAAAAAAAAAGGCAACTTAGACGAATCTTCCGCAACGCTTTCGCAAGAGCCGTCGTCGCCTTTCCTTCGTCGATAAAATGGGGGGGGGGGATAATTACTGCGTTTTAACCTGGTTCCTGGGACTCTATAGGCGACTGGCTCCTAGCGAGGAGCTAATGCTTGCTCAGCTCGCTCTATAAAAGGTCATGCAGCTCGCTCTGTCTAAACATATTGCAAATATTTAGTTAAAGTGGGAATGCTTGTAAAGAAGCAACTGGATGTTTTTCCTTTCTCTTGTCCTGCAGTGCGTGTGCGCGTTATCTGGTCTTTACAGACGAGGCTGTAAAAATTTGACAGGCTTGTCTTCTGGTAGGGGAATAGTGGATGTAATGGCTCAGAGTCAGTCAGCTCTCCCAGCCAGGCTCAGAAATTGTTAATTCAGGAGCCAGACAGATGTGTCTGGTCCAGGGAGCTGTGTTTATCGAGCATACGTTTAGCTTCATGCGCTTATTCTGCAAAGGATGCTGAAATACTTTTTTTTTTCCCCCTCTTCCAGTAGAAAAAAGTTACAGAAGTATTTTGTATTTTGGCCTCTGCAGCAATTGCTGGTTTTTGGTCCCAGAAGGTAACTTCTATCCCAGAAGATAACTTGGTGCTTGTCCCGTCTTTGAGGATGGGTACTATAGTATGCTTGAGAGACCCCAATTCTCAAAATCCACAGAGAAATCCCAGTTCCCCAAGCTAATGAACTCCCAGCAGAGGAATCGCGTGCCTGGATGGTTTAGAAACTGCAGGGACTAGACCTTGCCTTGCTCGAGGGCTGCCACGGGCACCCTGTTAAGAGCAAGGGCAGCTCTTCCTCGGGCGGGGGCCTGGGCCTCCCCCGTTTTTGCCAAAGACGTTTTGTGAGACTGTGCCAGCTCCGCACGGTTAAAGAGATTTAATTGCTGGGTGATCGGTGTCACAGGCGAGTCAGCCAGGGGTGGGGACCTTTCCCCATCAACCCCCCATGCAGTGGCCAGCGTGGCCGTTCTTTCGGCTCTCTCTTTTTCCCAGTACATTATGCAGCTCCAGGGACCTTACGAACCCCTCTCTTGTTATCTTCATATCTTTCTCTCCATACCGGCTATACCCCGTGTGATGGTCGGGGAGCAGAGGCATGTTGGAGGTTCAGTGATGTGCCCAGGGCTGTCGGGGACGCGGTGGCAGAGCAGATGTTTGAGCCCAGTCGCCCCAGTTCCAGTCTGGTGCTGGCCCCAGCAGACCGTGCTTCCTATCCATCAGGTTCGAGCTGCTCATGCGAGGCCACGCCGAATTCCAGCTCCTGATGAATCGCTTTCTTCCCAGCAACACAAAACGCACACTTAGGCAGCGTACGGGTGACTGGTTTTGTGGAAACTTTCTAGAGCCGGAATTAACTCTGAAGCAAGCAGTAAATATGTTCTGTGTAATGTTTAAAGATGCCCGGGTGGCACTGTTAAATATTAATCCGGCTGTATTTCTTTGTTTCGGCAGTTTGTACCACCGTGAGGGCTGCAAGCCACAGGTGTGCTGCGCCGAGGCAGGTGAAAAATGAGGCACTGAGCTGTGGTGACATTCCTGTCCCCGTCCGGGGGTCACTCCATGGCCGGGCTCCTGGGTTTGGTTGTGCTCGGTGCCCCCCAGGTATTTATACCCGGAGAGATCAAACCGGGAGAAATGTTTACCGCACCCTTCGCTTCCTGCCAGAAATCTGCAACTTTAATTTTTGCTTTTAGCCGGCTTTCCCGAGGAGGGTGAAGCTGATCCCGCGCCCCACCTGCCCGCGTGTTACTGCTTTCACTCTTACTTTTTTAACCCGCTGGCCCGTTTCAGCCAGGTTTAACAGCGCTTGGGTTAAAAAATTTAGTATCTTGAGGTTTCTATGAAATGCTGCGTCTGACAGAGAAGAGGGAATGAGCAAGTGCCCGGCCTTGGCACAGGGATCGTGGCCGTCGGGCTCGGGTCCTCTGGGACCCCGGGGTGGCCCAGACCCCCTGCGCCGCAGCCCTGGGGACGGCTTTGGGCCGTGGTCCCGTCCGTGGGCACCCACCCGCCCTCCACCCCGGGGCTGCTCGGCCAACGCGCTTGTCCTCGCCGGCGCTGGGGGTCCGTGCGTGGCGCGCGCCCCAGCCGCTGGGAAGCTCGCTGCCGTAAACGCCTCGCCGTAAAAATAGTCTCCTTAGCAAAAACGTTCAGGTTTTGCGTTCAAATGGAAAACTAAAAAGTTTTGGTTGGGGAGCTGGTAGGACGGAGAGAGATTACCTGAGGTTGTAGTCCTTGACCCGGACTTGCCTGTTGTATGAGTTTTGGGGTTTTTTTTTTTAAACTCCAGAACTTTTTAATTAAACTAAAACTTTACAAACGTGAAGAGCTGCCCCTTCCCTCTGCAATACAACTCGCCGCTACTTTTTTAAAAAAAAGAAAATGGATCTCTCTGGCAAATAGTTCATAGCGTGGATTAATCTTTGTATTAAAAACAGGAGAGGTAAATGGCCAGATGTTTCATTTCCGAATGGGTCACAGTGCACGAGCAGTAAACTTCTTCACGCGAAGTGCCCTGCGGTTTGCGAGCGCGGCCTCGCCGCCAGCCTGCGACAGCTGCATCGATCCAATTCGGAGCCGTTACTGTCTGCTGGATCAATGATCGGCGGCGTAAAAAGTCACTTAGTGCCCGTGACACAGGCTGTATCGTTAGGACCTATCGTGTCAAGGAGCCTGGTTTTATTAACTCTGTAATTACCTGTTAAGCCAAATCGGCCAGTTTTATTGCACATTTTCTCCTACCTGGGCGGGGACCTTTGCCTCTCTATTAGAGCCCTGGGCATCCCCTCATTTTTCTCCGCGTCCTCTGGGGTCCCGTGCGTTACCGCTGCGCAGGCTGGGAGCGCGGTGAGCCGAGCGCTCGCCTGCCGGCGCCTGGGCTGAGCCCCCCGCGCCCGGCCGAGCGCCGCAGCCCTTGCTGCAAGGCGGTTTCCCAGCGAGCCGGGGGTGCAGCCCGGCGTGGTGGGCGCTTTTCCCTCCGACCAAAGCCTGAGGATGGGGTTCGAGCAAAGTCGGGTGACGGGAGGAGAGGGACTTGTGTGGGAGGCTGCTTACAGGGTCTTCTCCGTGCTCTTCGCCTTGAGAGCCCAGAGAGTAGGACAGGAACGTCTTCCACGGAACAGTATCGGCACGTTTCGGCATCTCTTTGGCTTCCGAGTCCGGTTATAATTATTTACTTACTTACACGCTCCTTTCTACATCTTTTCTTCCGCTCCTGAGGAAGAGGAGGGTGGGCGGCCGTCCGAGGGCGGCGGGCGGCTCTGCCCCGCAGGCAGGTCCCTGCCTTGAAGTTCTTCGCAGGTTCTTGGGAAACTGCGCCGCGCGTAGCGCAGGGTAGCGGCCCCTCGCGCGCCGGGGGACCTTAACGACCGCAAAGTGCTCAGGCGGCTCCGGCGCCGGGGAAATACACGGGGGAGAGCCGCGACGCTGCTTAGCTCGCTAGCCCTTGCCATTAACCGTCCCGGCGGAGCCGTGCCTTGGGGTCTGGGGGGGACAGATGGGGGGATGTCCACTGCTGTGGCCTTGGAAACTACAGTTCTCGGGGAGGGCAGGTTGTGGAGTAAAAGGGGCTGTTTAAGAAATCCATCCAGGGGAATTCACTAGCTTATTATCAAGTATAGCATCTAGAAAATCAGATATTTTTATCGCTAATCTGTGCTTTGGGCATTTGAGAGGACAGAGGAGCTGCAGGCCTGCTGTCATTTATGGATGAGCTAATTCTTGCTGTGCTGAAATTAGATGTTAAAGTAGTCCCGGCTTATACCCAGCATGCATGCAGAATTCCTGTTACGGAGCCAGCTGTGCAGATAGAAAATCTGGGAGCCCAGAATTAAATTTCTCGTTCAGACCCAAGAGATCGGAGCAGGATCCTGTAAACAGCCTTCTCCACGAAGGGCAGCCTGCATGCCAGTATTAAGCATTTGGTGTTTCCAAACACCAAATTTTTGGTGTTTGGGGAGGGGAGGGGAAAAAAAAAAAGGGAAAAAAAAAAAGACAGATCTGGTGATGCTGAGAAAACCTCGTTAGGGAGCCGGGGGTTCGGTCCAGTTGCTGAGCCAGGAGCGTCACGGTCTGGGACTGTGTTAGTGCAAGAGGATAGAGACACCGGGAAGGTGCTTCAGGAGACGGTGGGCTGGAGATCCTGGAGCTGTGTGGACTCCGACGTGCACGCAGCCCCGGCCACCGTGGGAGCGGAGGAGGCTGGATGTGCCCCTCTGCTCCTCGATCTCCTCTTTCGACAGCATCGATGCCTTTTTTCTCGTGCTGCCCGTATCCCCTCACGACAGCTCTTCCCTCAGCGATGGGAGCTTGGGTGGTGCTTGTGGAAATCCTTGAGACTGCTTGATGCAAGAGTGCCCGTGACGTTAGGTGTGAGTATCTATAGAATCGTGGAGTAGTCTGGGTTGGAACGGAGCTTTAAAGGCCACCGAGTCCAACCCCCTGCAGCGGGCACGGACCTGCTAAAGCAGGTTGCTCAGAGCCCCGTCCAACCTGACCTCGAGTGTTTCCAGGGACGGGGCATCTACCACCTCCCTGGGCATCCCGTGCCAGCGTTTCAGCACCCTCACTGAAAATTTTCTTTCTTATGTCTAGTCTCGATCCCGGCTTTGTTGCTGGTGTCACCGGCCGATTGCACAGGAGCCAGGGCCTGGGGCAGGGACGGCTCTTAACTTGCAGCGTATGATCCGTTTACCTGGGTGCGGAGCCGAGGCGTGAAAACGAGCAGGAGAAAAATCCTGGGGACAAAGTCGTCCCTCGGAGAGCTGGGGCAGGACGGCGCAGGTGAACCTCCGCTGCGGCGGCTTCTCACCGGCGGCGCCACGTCCGCGGAACGGAGCTCATGGCTCTTAAAACTCCAGACAGGTCCTCGGGGACTCCCCGCTCTGACGGGGAGGTGCCGGGGGGACTCGGTCTCTGGGGCTGGCCGGGGAGCGGGGCCGGCCCCCCGCGCCCGCAGACCCTTGCTGAGCGAGGGGGGGGCTGCGGCCGGCGCGGAGCAAACTCGCTGTAGAATAACTCCCTCGCTGCCCACCCTTGAGTGTTTACTCTGCGCGTGTTTTAGTGCTGCTGGGGTCATTGCCGCTGACCCAGGGACTAGTCTATCTGGCACTGATGTCGAGAGACTGACATCCATAAAAAATTAACAAACTCCCGTTTACCTACAGACTATTCCTTGTCTCAGAGGCAGGATGGGAGGAAGACAAGAGCAACGGGGGCAAAATGCCAGAATGATGTCCAGGGCCAAAACCGGGGCGTGCACTCCCTAGGAAAGATGAAAATTTCCGAAGATTGTTTAAAGAGCTCCTGCCTTAACGATGGGATTTTGATTTTGATTTTTAATCAGACATGTCTGTGCTTTGCTGGAGAGCAATCTGGAAATTAGGGAGAAGTGCAATAACGACCTGAGCAAGGGCACCTCCGTGGGGCGGAGCCCCAAGCCTCGCGGCGCAGCCGCCCGCGCAAGCGGGGGGGTCCGTCCTGCCGCGTGCCGCGCAGGCGGTCGCGGGATCTGGCCGCGACGCTACTTTCCCCGGGACGTAGTTCCTGCCTCCAAGAGTTTAGCCTTGGTGGGAAGCCCCACCTTGGGGACAGCCCAGGCTCACCCGTGTCCCTGGCCTGATGCAGCCTTTTGGGGTCTCCCATCCCCTCTCCTGCACCTTGCCCAGCACTGCTGAAGGGCGCTGCCGTTTCGCACGCCGGCTCTTCTTTAGGATTTATAAGCCCATCGCCTCGTCCGGGTGCTAAGGGACCCCACTCTCCAGCCCCCAGAGGCGCACCCCACACAGTGTAGCTCCCCCATAACAGCCAACCTCCACCCGCAGCCCCTCGGGCTGGGACCCCGACCGCTACCGGCCACAGCATCATCTTCCGTGGGAGCGAGAACAAGCCCTTAATTCCTCGGCTCCTGCTACGGTCTGCGGTGACCGTTACCCTGCGCCGAGCTCCCACGCTGTGCGTTCCCAGCCCTCCCTCCACTTCCCCTGGATTTAATGGGTCTCCTCCCGTACGCTGGAGGCTGTGGGGGGAAGCTTTCGGCAGGGCTGGGTTTGTAGAGTGCTCTCAATGGTCTGTAACGTGCAAGTGAATCTCAGCTATAATGTAAAGCGTAATAAGCAGTTTGCGGGCTATGAATCTGCAATTAAAACAGTTATAGTTAATTTAAATAGTAGAAAATGAGGTTGATTTAATGCTTATTGATTTGGTAATGGGCACCGGCTGCATGTGACCAACTGACTCTGGGTCACGGCGGCTCTCGTAAAACCACGGCGCTCCGCTCTGCCGCTGACTTACCCCCACGCCTCGCCGGCCCCCTCTCGCCCACATAGCCCCTCTCCCCAAAATGAAATGCGTCCGGTCGTCGGGCGCTGTGACCCTAACCTCATTTAGAGGTGGCTGATAGCCATAAGAGGGTTCTCCCGGCCCCCAGGGCTTTACGTCCAGCCCCCCCGTTAATAACACGCGCTGCTCCTGGTGGAAGGTCCTTCCTCGCGTGTCCGTGGCAGCCAGACCACGCAGATCGTCCAGCCAACAGCAATGCTCAAAATGACCATGTTCAGCATTAAAGCGGTGTGTTTTTAATTAAAATTGATTTTGGACTAAGTCCCTAACTAGTGTTTCTAATGGCTGCCATTTTTTTCCCTGATTGCAGAAACTTGAAGTTTGGAAAAAAAAAGAACGAGGGAGCGACGGGCTGTTGGGGAAGGGGGGAAGGAGCGAGGTCGAGCTGAGCAGAGCAGCTGCCTTGGATTTCAAGTGTCAGAGCCTAATCGGGATAGAAAAGCTCTGCTTTTGTAACTCAGCCACACTGACTGCCCTTCCTGAAGTTTTTACACAACTTAAGTGCCAGGTTTTCGGCGAGCGGAAGAGATTTGTTTAACTGCGCGAGCCGGAACATCAAAACCACAGATCTAATGTTACAACGTTATTTCTCTTTTTATTAATTAATTTTTGGCAGAGTCTTGATCAGGATTCTTTTAATTATCAGCCCTGGGTACGACGTTAATCCTGTGAATATATTTAAGTTAATTCTTGAGTTATTACGTGCTTTAGCCTGCGGGAACCAAAGCTCAGTTGTAATTCGTTAATGAAAGTCAGGATTTCTCTAAGGTGCCTGTGGGTGTTGGATCCTCACTCCCAGGTAATTTGGAGTTGGATTCTCCACCTTCGTCGCAAAGTGCAATTCTAGTCCTGTTAAAATAAATAAATGGGAGGTTTTCTGACCCTCTCAGGTGCGCTCAGCCTGCGGAGGAGCGAACGCCACCGCCCCGCGGTGCAAGGGCAGCTTTGTGGGTATCGGCGATCGGTGCCGGCGTTTGTTTTTAAATGTTACTCATCTAAATGAAGCAGAAAACCAGGAATTTCACGAGCGTGGCCGCATGTATCTGAATGTGAATCCTTGTTCCTTGGGCTACCCAAGGTTTCCTGGAGGAGGCAGGCGGGAAAATCCCCAAGCTATAGGACGGGGTGGCAAAGAGCTGTTGAAGCACACACAGCTTCATTTTGTCGTTTTCCCCCTTTAATTTAAGCCAGTTTTAAACGGCAGGCCGGTCACTGAATGCCACCATTTTGTGCCCAGCGACTCCCAACCCGGGGTTGAGGATTTCTCGGCAGTTCCCTGCCGCTGCAAATATTTGGCTAATTGCTAGAACATGTATAAACCCAAACAGAGGCTGAGGCTGCAAATCCGCACGCGCCCGGGCTTGAGCATCCCTCCGGTCGTGCTCCGGACATCTTCAGCCACTAATTCCCTGTTAAGGAGATTCCCCAAAGAATCAAGGCACGCTGCTGTTTTCGTCCAAGTGGAAATGCACTCTTCCACGGTACAGCCCCCACCCAGCCCATCATTTGCCCCAAATCCCTCACGGCTGTAGTTTACCAGTACTCGCTGCGATCGGGCAACTCTCCGTCCTTAGCTTGTCCCTTAAGCAATACCAGCAGCATCTTATTGTCCCCACAGCAGTGTTGGCTATGCCAACTGCTGAACGGGGACTGGGGACGAGATGGGATAGACAAACCCTCCTGGGGAAGGGAGGGAATAAAGGGCCGGATTATTTTCTTAACCACTGCAAAGGAAATTCAGAGTATAATTTAGTTTAAGTCACCGCGGATTTGTGCGGGTTCAAGTCGGTCTAAATTTGCTCCTAATGCCCAGCTCATTGTGCTCAAGCTAAACCCTCTGCCTGGGCAGAAAGAGTTAATTTTTAAGCTTGTACAGAGGGAGAAGGGGGAAATGTGCCATACTGCAAACTTGGATAAAGCAGAAAAGATGCAGATGGGTTGGTCTTGCAGGAGGCATTCTGGAGACAGGCCAGCTGCATTTTCCACATGCCGTAGGAGTTAGTCTTCGGACAGATGGGACTCTGGGGTCACCCAAGAAAACTCCAGTGAAAAGGTTACCTTGTCGGAGCATTAGACACACTTCTCGCCGGAGCGCAGGGGTCAGGCACACTCTACTGTACAGCCACCGTGCTAGAGAAAACAAACAGCCAGCAGCCTGCAAAATGTCAGGGACTGTGGGAAGCAACTTTAAAAAAATAATTAAAGGCGCCTGTAAGGTTTTCCTGGACGTAGAGCAGGCTGGAGGCACCCGAAGTTCTTCTCTGCCTCCTCTTAAGAGGAATAATAATGCTCCCCGTGTTCTCGGTCTTCACGAAACACGCGCCGGCGGGGAGATGGGGCTCAGCCCTTTGCAACTGGGCTTCTCTCCCGGCACGCGGAATCGGGCTGAGGGCTCGCGGTTCCGATGCAGCCTCCTCCCGGAGCTTCCACCTGCAGCAAGGAGAAAGTCCGGAGGCTTCGGCCCCGGCGCTGCTGCCGCTGCCCGGCCGGGCTGTTTCCAGCCGGAGAGGCTGGGTTCTGTGAAAGTGGCACTGGGGATTCAGGCTCCGGCACCCAGTGCCAGCTTTCGGAAAGTCAAACAGATGTTTCCTCATTTAGCTCAGCATAGCTTGTCGGTCATCCCAAGAGGGAAATTAAAACGGGCTCGGGACAGGCAAGGCTCTGTCTGCTGCAGCCACTGAAAAGGGAGATGAAAAGCTTTATTTTTTTTTTTTCCCTTCTTTTTTTTGCCCCCATGTTGTGGGCTTGGCATCTGTATTTATTTACTCATTTTTAGATGGAATGAATCGCCTCTTTGGGGCTGGGGGCAGAAAATCCCTCTCCACACTGCCCCTTCCCCATCAAAGCGTACTTTGTCGTTTCGTATTAATTTTGCCAGCAGAATTCAGCGTCTTTTTAAGCTACTGGTACGGGCAAGAGTAAATGTGTATAACAACAGTGCGTTTGTAGCAATCTGTGAGTTTTATTCCCTTCCATCTGGTAGTCTTGGAGCACTTAATAGACGTTCTTTGTGATAAACCTGGTGAAGGAGGGTTAATTATTTTCTTCATTTTTCAGTTGGGGAAACTGAGGCAGCTCTGGGCACTAGTGGTTTGCTCTCAGTCTTGCAGCAAAGGGACAGAAGAATGAAGATATTGCGGAAATTCTGGATCTGTTGAGGCAAAACACCTCTGGATATCTACAGACCCTTGATTCCACCTAAACCTCCTGGTCCAAATCTCATTAAAGGCAGTAGAAAAAAACCCTCTCGTCATCTGTCGGCTCAGGCCTCGGTTAAGAGGTTAAAAAACAGCAAGGCTCTCGTTTCCCTAACCTTTGTGCTGCTTAATTTTGCTCTGGATTAATAGGTTGTTCTGGTCTATTAGCAGCAGGGCTCATTCGCTCTTGCCTCATTTTGCTTGGAATAATAAGACCAAAAAATTATGCCTGGGCAGAAGAGAGGGGGGCAAATAAAAGGGATCAGGATTTCACGTCCTCTGATAAAAGAGCAGCACGGCCGTTCCCAAACGGTACCGTCAGGGATGTTGAGTGTTTTTTCGGGTTAGAACCCCCCCGCCCAAGCCCAGCATTGGGAAACACAAAGGGAGAAGAGATTTGCCTCTTCCCTTTTGTTGCGGGGCGCGGGGACGGGAACGTGGAGCTCCGTACCCTCCTTTCCCGGGGCTCCGTGGCGCGTCATGGTTTTCTCAGGCTTGGGGAGAACGCTTGGGGTTTCGGGGGCTCTTTGTGAAAGGCGAGCTGTCGCCTTCCCTTCCCCAAATGAATTCCCCCTCGCCTTAGGGCCCATAACCCAGCGGGCAGGGTCATGGCTGGTTTAGATGGTGCGCTCGCTCGCTCTCCGCGAAGCAGCGGAGCGATGTCTGCGTTTCGGGAAAAGAATGTGTGTTAAAAGGACTAATGGTCCGACTGTCCATCAGGCCGGGCAGCCCTCGAGGTCATCTGGCGGTCAAAACCAAATCGCTCCAGCCTGTTCCCCATGCGGCCGCTGGCCGCGTGGAGTTCACTGCCTCGCTTCGCTTTGGTACCCAGCGAGGGCGAGTACCAAAAATTAGTATTTAAAAATACTAATAAATAAAATTTAGTATTTAAAAATACTAAAAAATTAGTATTTTTAGGAGGACGTGGGGAGAGCAACGTTTTCTCCTTAGCGACTGCACTGGCACAGAGCCTTGCCGTCGAGACCGGGGCTGCAGAGGGGCTGCAGCGCGAGCAGCGTTCACCTTCGCTTCGGGAAGGAAGAAAGCGCGGTGTTCCCAGCCCCGGCGCTGACGAAGAGGCAGCGGGATGGATCCTGACCCCCGGGCCAGCGCCAGCGCGGGGGGGAGCTCGGGAAGGCTTCGCGCTCGCTGCGAAGAAAGCGTCGGCGCGGGAAGAGGGGCTTGTGCCGCCCTGCCCCGTGCCAACGCCAGCGGAAACCTCTGCTGCCCGGCGGGGAAGGAATCGGACCCTGGGTTTGGGAAGGGAGGGGGGTTTGTCATCGGGGGGGAAAAAATCCTGCTTTCTGACTTCTGGGGGCTGTTGGCGTGGGGTTTTCTGCGTGGCCTTCATTGCCCTCTGCCGACAGCGGCGGAGGGGCCGGCCGGGACGCGGAGCCTCCGACGGATGCAGGTGGCGGAGCCAGAGCCACAGCCAGGATGCAGGGCTTGTCCTGGGGGGTGGAGGTGCTTGAATTCACCCCGGCATCTGCATCCAAATTCTGCAAGTGGCAGCAATTTCTGCAGCGGTCCAAACTCCTACAGCCAGACTGTTTAGTACATTTAAAATCCCAGCTCTAGTTAAAAATGTTTATGTTTTAAAATCGTCCCTAATAAAGTCCAGTTTAAATTCACAAAACTGCAGAGAGAGACATCTCATCTTCTCCCGACTCCAATTTCAAGTTCTCAGGCTAAATTAGTTTCCCCTGGACAGGGAAGCAGGTCGGACCTGAGGGGCTCGTTACGCTTCTTTCACTACTTCATCAAAATCAGACAAAGCACATCGCTGTCCAGACCCCGCCGATACCTCCCACCACGGGACTGCCCAGACTTTAAACTGGGTGATGGAAAGGACCATTCCCACCAGCACGTGCAGGATCGGGTCCGTCCTGGCTCCGGCCAGTGGAAAAGGCGTTAACTGGAGGAACGGGAAGATGCTAAAGATAACGCTCAAGTTCCGACAGTGTCTCTTCCAAGCACATCGCAAGATTTTCCTCTTAGGGGTTAAAACCTCCCTTTCCTGCTCAGTTCTAAATCAGATCATCCTTTTTCTCCGTTGTGAAATATTTCCTTAAAAAACGCCTCCTGCCTCTCCACCTTCTCTTTGTGGCATTGCTGCTTTATTCCTTACGCCGTTTCCCAGATGAGACCACGTGCCGGAGGTTGGGAGCCTGTTCCGTCCTTTAGCCAGTCCTTTGAAGTCTGTTAATTGCACCGGGACACCCTTT
The DNA here is from genome assembly GCF_964289735.1 of Phaethon aethereus. Taxonomy (NCBI): domain Eukaryota; kingdom Metazoa; phylum Chordata; class Aves; order Phaethontiformes; family Phaethontidae; genus Phaethon; species Phaethon aethereus. Next base: position 5,114,112 of record NC_138601.1, read on the forward strand.
GGCAGTGAAGGCATTGGGTAAACTGTGAGTTCATCGGTGTATTCAATTGATTCTTTAAAATTTATGCTTAATTACAAAATGGATTAGAATATAGCACGACCTCTTCTTGTAAAAGGCATTGCATTAGTTATGATTAAAATTGAATGACTGACTACGCTGGAATTACACAGAAGAAAGTCCCAGAGTGGTAATAGCGATGCTTGGTCTCCTCCAGTGCGTTATGCGTATTCCCGTAGTACCTTCCGGACTCTTAAAAATGTCCTTCCAAAGCACTGTGTAAATAGAAATTGTCCATAAAATTCTGTGAATTTGGTAATTCCTGTGTCCCCATTTTCCACGTCACGTGCAAAGTCCAAAGTCAGAAGGAGGTCCCCAGATCTGCTCCAGGTTACGAAGAGCTTGAGCATCAGACTCGTATCCATCGGGGTGGCCACGGTCACCTGCTCTTCTCCTAGTTGTGAAATTTTAACCGTAACACACTCTCTGCTTCCTACTCCGCTTTGCAAGTGAGATGTAATGGTTGTGTTCTCCCCCCCCGCCCCATTTTTAATATCAGCCCTCTCTCATCTCATGGTACCACAAGACACCACTGGAAGTGGACATGGACTAAAAAGAGCAGGTTGTCTTAATACTCAGGCTTTTTGTCCTCTGTGGGACTGAGAAGTGTTGGTTTCCAACTTTCTTTTCAACCATGGCTGCCAGACCATTGCTTAAATGATGTCCAAGATCCTCAGACAGTCTTGTAACTTCAGGAGTTGGGACTCCAAAGGTGGCGAGAGCCAAACGCGCGGAGCTGGTGGTGCTGCTCATCCTCTTGACGTGCCTGGGGAACTCCTCGGAGATGCTGTGAGACACTGACCCAAAGAGCTTCTCTGAAGCTGTCCCTGTTGGGAAGGACAGGCCAGTCCCAGGTCCTGCTCTCAGCCAGGTGGAAGAACTGCCATGTTTTGTGACAAGACTCTTCTCCATCACCAGAGCTTGAGATCTGGCGGTGAGGATGGATCTTTCTTCAAGAGCGCAGCCTGGCAGGTCACAATGAGGGAATGAAGGAGGAGGAGGGTGGTGGGAAGATGGGGTGCCACCGTTTTAACTTGATCCGTAGCTAGCCAGGGAGACCTTTCATGTGATATTTAGATTTAATGATACTTTGCAGCTTGATTTCAGACCGCATTCTGCCATCTCTGTCACCTGCAAGCACCAGAGCATCCCGTTACCCCCTCAGCAGTTTTCTGATCTTCTAGTCTTGATATTTAAAATTATGTTGACTGTCAAATAGGCTAACCATTGCTGTCCATTCAAGGTTGCACTTCGTCTTCAAGAGTCTCCAACTTTTTATTGGGACCATGCTCTTTTGGGAAGGGCACGGGAATGTTGGGCAACTAGAAGATGCTTAATCAGCCATTCACCAAAACGTTGTTGAAAACATTCGTTTGGACCCTACCGTCAATGACACAGTGAAAGATATGAAGCTTATGGGCTGCATCACGGTGAGCTGTGTAGTACTGCAAGCAGATATATTTTCTCGCGGCTTAAAATGAGATTAACAGTTAAGATTGCTGGTTTCTGTTTGAACTCTGACGGTGAGTTCCAGACAAGAGTGGAACCTGTTTTGCCTTGGTTTCCTCATTGATCAAACTGGATGACAATGTTCAACGTTCCTCTTCCTACTCTCCCTTTTCCCAGGAGTAATTTGTTAACATTTCTACTGTGTTTTGATGTGCTCTGGCAGGAGCTGCTAAATGTAAAGAAAAATTCCCCACTAAAGAGCCTCCGCTGTGGAAAACTGCCTTGTCTCTGAAGACTCACCCAACTTTTCCTGGCCCCTCTTCTGAAGACACAAGTATATTTGTTATATTTCTGCACTGCTGCATAAATATAATAGGATACTCAGTCTGTGGCTCCTAGTTTTCCTTCTTCTCCTCAATCCCTATATCACCACTGTGCTATGACTTTTTCCAAGGTCTAGTACAGCGATTTTGGTATTGTTGGATCAGACTTGTGAAGAGACCCAGCTTGGAGTTCTCCCATGAATACTTCGTCTCCCCTCCTCGCTCGTCAGTCCGCTTCTCGCCGTACTTCGTCTGCTTGCCGCCCCTCTCTGCTCATCCCTTCGGTTCAGGCTTGGGAGCAGTCGTCAGAGCAATTGGTTCTTGGTCTCAACTGAGTAATTTTGAGCAAATGACTTTGCATCGCTTTCTCTATCTGTGAAACGGGATTAATGCCATTAAGCCTTCTCATATAAAGAACCTCGAAACCTAGGCATAAAAGCCCTGTACAAGAGCAAACACTGTGTAATCCCCGAGTTGCTGCTTTGGCTGCTCTAAGAGATTTGCAGTGGGAATCCATTTTTCTCAAAAACATCAACCTGTCATTCTTTGCCCATTTGGCAAATCCTGGAAGTTGTCCTGCTCCAGAGAAACACAACTGGGTTTGCTTAAAAACATTGCCTCTTGCCACCCATTTCAGGATGAGAATATGTAATGAGCTTCCAGCGAGTCTTCAATCTTGCCCTCCCTTGTCAGCCGCAGGTTCCACTAATTAAAAAAATGAGTGAAGTTGCTTTCCAGATAATGGAGGTGGCTCTGTTATTCTTCCTTTAACACTTGTTCTTCTCATCACATGGTGGTTATTATACGCGTGGTATATCTTTCCCCTCTGTCAGTCCATTTACCTGTCTCTTCTTGTCTTCGGTGACAGATATATGTCGTCAAGTGTGTCCTCATGCTCCCTCCAGTTTCGAGTCTGACGTCCACTAGTCTATTCAATTAGGCTGAATTGGGAGTATAATTTACTGACCCCTCTCTCTCCTTAGCAGGTAAACTAGAAAATCATATACATGCATCTCCCGCACTCGCTGACCTTGGAAGGCAAATTTAAGAGGATTTATTGTTATCAGCTGCGGGCAAATATTGAAAACGCTACGTTTTGTCTGAAGGGGGATGCCGTGATGTTTGCGCGTGTGCATTGTTTAATAACATTTCACTTAACTCACTATGATTAATTCAATTGATATTAATTGCGTCGCAATATAGGAGCAGAGACCGTAATACTTTTTCATACGGGTTTCCACCGATGAATCATTTTACATGTGGCGTTTGCTAATGGGCCCTTTTTAAAAACATTAACGGACACTTACAACGGGAGGCAACCCGATCTGCGGCGGGGCCGCGTCCCGGCTCTCCGCGCCTCAGCAACCTGCCGGCGCGCGCAGGCTCCGCTTTTAATTTTTTAAGCGACGGTCGTCCGAATCTTCAGATCCATCACGATATTCGCGTGGTATAAAAACCCAGCAGATCTAATTTCCTTTCTTTGACTCTCTTTATTAGGGTATTGGTTATATCTCGTGTCCCTGCAGACTGATATTTTATTAGCTGTTAACAATGATCTGATAGAGGGAAAGAAGTTAACGTTTCGCGATGTTATTTATTTTTGCGTGTTTGTTCCTGGGTGAGGGTTCTTCTCCCCCCTCCTTTCCCCGCTTTGGACATTTCCAGCTGAGAAGCCTCGTCGGGAAATGTCGCCACTGCCACCTGCTTGCGGAGCCGGGACTGACACGCTGCGGGACGCGGGGTGCGGGACGCGGGGTGCGGGAGCGCCCGCGGGGCCGGGGTGGGTGCTCCGCCGAAACCCGCAGCCAGTCTCTTAGCTGCGGGGGCCGCTGGTTTTTTATTTGTAACGGACGTTTAAAACCTCCTCCGGGACGCAGATTTATAAATACCTGCCCAATTACGACGTTAATTCTATTCTTCGCTTCCCCAAGCCCACCTACTGCTCCCCTACTATCACAGCAGACTATAATTTTTTATTATTAGTCGGATACTCGGCGACGGGCCCCGGTTTGATATATACGTCCCCGTTCATATATCATCTCGCTCCCAGATAGCTCATTTCTTCTTCATATTGACGTCAATGGGAATTTTGCCATTGACTTAAATGGGAGCAGGATCAAGCCCGAAATGATTCAGTGACGGGATGACAAAACAGTGAGGTGTGGGGAAGGAGAGACCGTAAACACAGCCGCGAGATGACACGGTTACTTGGCAATGGCCCATGCACGGCGCGCTTGAACTTTTTTAAAATTTATGATAGCATTGTATAAAATAAATGACTCATCATATAAAAGAAAATAGTCTCGAGGGATTCGCTTCTTGTGGGCATCGCAGCAAAAGTGGGTTTTAAGAATAATGATGAATGAACGGGGTTTAGCCTTAAAAAAAAAGAAAGGAAGAAAGGAAGAAATGTGCAAATACACGTTTTTGCAGGGCTGGAGCTGGAAGCCCTCCCCAGAAATGCCTCTCGCTTCTGTTATTTATAATGCGACCGTTTTCCCAGTTAACAGTTTAAATGAAGGGGCTGTTTCTTAAATGCTTTATTCATATTATACAGCGATTACCAGCTATAGCCATATTCCTTAATAACCTGTTATAAAGCATGTTATAAAATCCATTAGTGATGATGCTAGGAAAAGCTGTTAGGAAGCATAATGCACGGTAATCAGGGCTGTGCAAAAGTGACAAAAATGTTTGTCGTTTCATGCCGGGGTTTATATAAGAGCTAAATAATTTATTTTGTGATCAAGGCATTTTGGGTTGACTTTTTTTGTTCCATGGAGTGTTTTCAAAACGTCCCTTTTTAACATGAAAAATAAACCCATTTCAGCTGCTTAAATATTCTGGATTTGATTAAAATAAACACTTTTTTTTCCTCCCTCTCACATACGATCATTTGTGAATAAATACATAAATAAAAGGAACTTTTTTCCACACTTGAAAATTTTTTGCATAAGGGAATTTTTGAGTAAGGTCTTCCTGTGCAAAATTGAGTCATTTTTCACAAAGCTGAAACGTACCTGTGCTCCAGGTTCTCGGTGTACTTGGAGACATTCGCAGTAGACGGATTTAAATGGGCCGCTTATATATTTAATACCTAGCTTTGTGGCGTGGACACCCTGTTTGCCGTTGCGCTTAAATACCTCCACAATGTGTCCCCAGCAGCATTTGCTGTTTTCTGGGGAATTGGTGAAATCGGTGGCAGAACGAAGCAGCACCCGCTCCTCTGCGCTAACCAAATCCTCCTGCTCCGGCTTCCTTATTTATTAGGAATTAAGTGCTGAAAGTGATACCAGGAATCCACCTGGAGCAAGGGGAGTCCGGGGAGCTGCGCCCCGTTTCCTCGTCCCGGCGGGATGGAGGGGCCACCCCGCCGCGGCGAAAGGGGGTCGGATCCCGGGACGCGACTGCGGACGGGCTCGGGGCTGAGGAGCTTTGGGGGTATTTGAGAAAAGCCTAAAGCCCCCGTTTGCAGGATTTCTTTGTGGTTATGTGGGAGCTGTACTCCGCCGAGAGAGGGTTGGGGAAATATTCTGAAGCGAAGGAAATATTATGAGGGAGAGAGAGAATTAGCAGTGGAGGGGTTGGCGTACAGAAAACACAGGAACAAGACGCAGGATTAAAAATAGCACTGGCAGAAGAGAAGTCCATCTAAAGCAGCACATTTTAGGGTTGTTTCAAGATCCCTTCTCTCACATTTTCTTCTCTTCAGCCTGCTTGCCGCTGCCGAAGCGGCTCTTTCAGCCTGGTTTGGCCTCTGGGTTTGAGGATGCTTGTGGGAAGAAGGGGACGGGTATTATCTGCCGAAAACGGGCTCCGGATTTGCTCTCCGAAAAATGCTGTGCATGTGTACGGGGGATTGCGCGAAGCGAACGCCCCGGCGTCCCCGCACCATTTCACAGTCTGCAGATGCAGATTGGGTTTTATTGTGTGTGCAAATTCGAGGGTCACTCGGAAGCGCCGTTTAAAATAATATCCACGGCAAATTAGTCTGTTAGCAGGGTTCGTGAGGGCAAGCGAGAGTTTGGAGCTAGGACCGGGGAGCGCGGGAGCCCCGGGCACGCCGTCCGTGTATGTGTGTGGTTGCGTGTATCTTGTCACATTCTCATCTCGCCCGTTTGTTTTTAAATCTCTTTTGTACAGTTTGGACTCGACTGCTGCTGCCGTTACACAGACGTAAACCTGAAGCGACGCCGGTGAAGTAAATAGCAGTACTCTGGACCCGGTCCCATTTTCAAATGGGGAAAAAGAAAAAAAAGGGCTTCAACCCTCTAAACAACAGTTTTAAAAATTTTAAAGTGTTTGTATGGAATAGCGACGGGAAGAAAACAGTCCTTTGGAAGGGGCTAAGGTGCTGCACGGGAGGTACGGGAGCGTTAGGTACCAGGTACTCTGGGGCTAATGATGTGCTTAGGATTGAGGGCAGCCATAAGGTCCTTTTACATGAAAGCATAAAGGTGCTTTATTGTACTTGGAAAGCAAGTCCAGGTTTTTAGGGAACTTTTTTGTGGAGCTCTGCACAGCTAAGGGCTTGCTTTGAAGTAACGTCGCGCAAAGAAAGTAGCAGCGGCTTAAATTTTCTTCCCCCCATCCCAGCGAGCCTAAATCCTGTCTAGTTCTTCTGCCTGTTATCAAATGCCTGAACTGAAACGCTGTTCAGTCTTCCCTCGTTGCTCCCTTCAGCCCCACATAAAATAAGCCCTGTCCTCCCCCCGGGCTTTCGGGAGCGAAGGTGAGGGAAGTTTTGCGTTTTAACTTTTCGGTTTGCATATGGCAAGTGAGAACTTTGCTTCCTACGGTACCGCTAAACCACGGTAAACGCCTGTTACCTCTAGGGATGCGCTCTCTTTTGGTGCCCGGTGTTACAGGAAAATGCTCTGTCTTCAGCTTTTCCCGCTGCAGCATATGGCTGGGGGGTGTTGGAAATTAAGCTGTGCATTCTGCTCCACCGGCTTACAGCTGCGCCTGGGCACGCCACGTCCTCGGTGTCAAAGGGACCCGCCGCAGAGGACGGCTCTGCTGGGCCGTGGGAACGAGGGCAGAATTAAACCTCAGCCTAAATTTTTCCAGGTTGAGATGGAGCTGCCTGGGGGGGGGGAGCGCTCCCCTCCCTTACCCCACCCTCCCCTCCCAGCCCGTCTCCCGCGGCGGTTGGGTCACTCATCCCCATCCCAAGGCGTCCGCCCCGGTTTGGGAGCGTTTGCACATCCCGGACACGCGGAGATGGTCCCAGCGCCTCGGCTTGTCTGCTGCCGGAGAAACAAAGAAACTGCAGCTAGCAGAGTTATTTAAAAGGAGCTGTAATATGTTACTGTTATGGGTCATTGCGGGGTTTTTTTATACTGATATTACCATTATTATCCTCTCCAGCCGTAAAAATTGATTGGTGAGATGAGCAGCCTGCGATAACTCTCTGCTTCTGGCTGTGGGACTAAATCTCCCCATCCAGGTGGAGCAGGGGAGGGACAGAGACAGCCCCGTCCCTGCTCCCCCCCAGCCCTCCACGAGGATCCCCTCCACGTACGTATACGTTGTTCACATCCATACCATACGTGCCAGCCGCCGCGTTGGACCCGACGCCGAGGTTTCCCATCGGTAAAGCTCTTGCGAAGGGCACCGGGAACTCGATGTGGGCCCTGTGAAGATGCTGGTTGGGAATTCCAGTCAGGAGCGGGATCATCTGGTGCATACCCCTGTTTTCAGGTGTGCAAGGAACCGAGGCTGCAAGTGGATTTGGGGAGGCAAAAGGGAGGGTGCCTGCGAGCAGAACTGGCCGCACGTCGATGCCTTAAAATAAGGAATAGATAATAGCGTGCAGCGATGCTCAGAGAGTGGTTTTGGTTTTTTTCACCACAGCTGCTTTTTCAAGATGACAGTAGCGTTATTTTGTAAAAAACAAAGGGAAGGCTGAAAGCAGAGGGAAGCGAACTGAATCATCAAGCTCAAAAAGACGCGCACGGAGCTGGCAAGAGAGTGCGGGCGTCCTGGCTCGTAATCCGTTGGACCAGAGCTGATCCCGAAGCAGTGATAAAACCCCGGAGTCCTGCCTGCAGCCCTCGTGTGCTGCCTGCAGCCCTCGTGTGCTGCCTGCGCAGCCCCGGTGGCATCATACCATGTCTGGAAAGGCAATTCTGGCCTGCGCTCCAATTACTTCGGTGGAGTTAAGCCAGTTGACGCCAGCTGATGAGCTGCCCTCCTGTGTGTATAATTATTCATAGAAGGAGACCCAGGAAAGTTTAGATTAAGGCCACGGGTACACGAATGGGTCAACGTGAGGCATTTCAGCCTGTCCTGCTTTTTAAAAGCTGTATCCCCATACTGCAACCCCCCGAAAGCAATTTAACCCCAATAGTGACGAATTTAAACCCTCGAGGAATCAGGGCTAAATTTGTCACGTTTTTTTTCCAGCGCTCGTTTCGGCGCACAGCCTGCGCGTTTCTCGCGCTGCGGTTTTCCTCCGGGTTTACGCCTCGAGCTTCACAGGGCTTGTAGACGGAGTCACGGGGACGACGGGCACGGGCCGGTCCTCGAGCGCGGAGGGGGAAGGTGGGCTGGGTGGTCCCTAGGTGTGGGGGGGAACAGCAGATCGGCTCCGCTGCCCTCCAGCCCGGAGGATGCTCCTGCCCGGACCCTCCTCCCCTGGGGAGCCCGAGCGGTGGTGGAGCCACCCAGTGTCTCGTGCCACCAAAGCCCGGTGTCAACCCGGTCTCCGCGACCTCAATCTCGCCGGATTTCTGTTCGCTTCTCTGCAAAATAAAGGAGAGTAACACGTCCCTCCGCCTGCTGCGTGCTTCCACCTTCCACCGCCGCGGCAGCGGCCCCGGGCGAAAAGCGGGTCCCCGCTCAGCAAACAGGCGCCGAAGTCTTCGTGACTTCGGCGCGCCGATGAGCACGACCTAAATGAAGGTCTTGGGTCCTGCCATGGGAGATTAAATCCGGCGTTTAGTGAGTCTCCAACTCAGGTGCTCTGCTGGTGTCTGGTCCCAGGGCTTGGCTCGTTTAAATCCCTCTCGGTGATGTTGATCCGGACAGATTTTGTTCTGTGTCTTCGCCGTGCTCGGGTTTCTTTCTTTCTTAACCCAACGTTTTGCAACGCGCATACCAGAGAGTGTCACCCAGGCAAAAACCTTTCCCCATCTCCCTTGCAGCGACCAGAACTCACTATCAGGGTTAAAAATAAAAGGCAATTTTACTCATCCAAACCTGGACTTGAATCTTACGATTTCAAATTCCACAGACCTTTAGCGATGTTGAGGGCAATGAATGAATCATTTTCAGGATTGACTTTTAATTTTTTTTAACCTGTCGTATTAGTCGAAATGGTATCAGAATATATAGCAATCATGCCTCAAACAGGAGGCATGTGTCACGGTGAAACATGCAAAACCTGCTTATTATGTAATGAGGTTTGCATTGGTTTGAAAAATACCCTGTGCCAAAACCTTCACACGTTCCCCTGCTTTACAAAAATAAATAAAATAAACGGGGAAAACCTCAGGGAAAAATTTCTGACAGTCCCCGAGTGCTGCAGGGAGACGCCAGCTAGTTAGGAAATATTGCGGTGTCAGTCTGATTTCATTTATACAATTTATTTTATTGAGAAATATTGGCTAAAATAAATTTCCAAAACAAATGTTATGACTTTCCATCCTCGGCGAGCGAGGTGTCTGGATTTCTCATCAGCTGAGTGTGTAGGTCCCCTCGAAAGCGAAATGTATTTGCGGGCGGCGCGGCAGCGGCGCAGCTAACGGGGAGCGAGGAGAAAGGGATTTGCGAGCGTTAAAATAACATTGGGTCAGTTCTTTAAGGGTTGCGCGGTGCCTGATCATAGGATTATTATTAATATTACCACCAAGGGCCATAACGTCGAGTGCCGAGATGGAAAGTGCCGCCGCGCTGACGCGGGGGGACGCCTGAGATAAATTTCCATTTAGAGGAAGCGCTTTGGGTTTATATCCTTCTCGCAGCCCAGGTCTGCGTGCGGGGACGGTGCAGGGCACGGACACGGGTGGCTGCCGCCCCGACACGAGGGGACGTGGTGGCTCCTGCCGTCCCGGCACGAGGGGACGTGGTGGCTCCTGCCGCCCTGGGACAAGGGGACGTGGTGGCTCCTGCCACCCTGGCACGAGGGGACGCAGTGGCTCCTGCCGCCCTGGGATGAGGGGACGTGGTGGCTCCTGCTGCCCCGACACGGGGGGACGCGGTGGCTCCTGCCACCCCGGTACGAGGGGCTGTGGTGGCTCCAGCCGCCCTGGGACGAGGGGACATGGTGGCTCCTGCCGCCCTGGGACGAGGGGATGTGGTGGCTCCTGCCACCCCGACACGGGGGGACGTGGTGGCTCCTGCTACCCTGGGACGAGGGGACACGGTGGCTCCTGCCGCCCCGACATGGGGGGACGTGGTGGCTCCTGCTGCCCTGGGATGAGGGGACACGGTGGCTCCTGCTGCCCCGACACCAGCTTCTGCCTTTCTCACCCTGCCCTGGGCAGGAGCCGTTGGGCTTCCCAGGCTCCGGCACGGAGCAGCCAAGCCTTTTGGGCTATATTCTGCTGAAAACAGGTCGTTACCTGCCTTTTTCGGGTCTGTTGTAATCCCGGGACGTACTCAGCTCCTGAAGCAGTAGGAGTCTGAGGGTTCCTCTAGGAGGGGTTTGAGCATCTGCTCATTTTAAAAAAAAAATTGGGCATTGCTTGTTTTGAATCACACAAAAAAAATCAGGTCTGGGAAGCTGCTTAGAAGCTTAGCTTGCTTCCCCCCCGCCCTGTCTTCCGAAAATTCCCTGTACTTTTGCTTTGTTTTGCTCAGTTAGTCGCGATGTTGGAAATGGGGTTTACTTCCAAGCAGAAACACAAATATTTTCATCCCAATTTAGATACCGAGGTCTTTGGAAAAAGGCAACAGCCACGGCCCCTCATGGGCACATGTGGTCCGAGAGGGAGGAACGATAATTTGTATTAAGACTTGGCCTTTAAAGCTTGTTTCATATTTCAGCCTTAAAAAACCCCACGACTGACCACTCTCACGGCTTTCCTTCCTACAGGCAGAACCGTACGGGCTCTAAAGGAAATACGGAATTATGTGCTTAGCTCTGTGCACGCAATTAGATGGGAATTTGTCAGGACTTTAAATTTCTGGGTGCATCAGGGCTTAAAAGTAGGTGCAGGCAGTGCTGCCTCTTGTACAAAGGGTTATTTTACTGCTCCAAACCCCCCGAAACTGGTGGGCATCGGTGTGGTGGGACAGTCCCGGAGGACAGCGGGTGCTCGGGATCAAGGGGTGCTGGTGTAGGTCAGAATATGGTCCAAATAACTCAGACCAGCTTTTGGGGTACGGGGGGGTGGTGGTGATGGGGGCTGAATTCATGGGCAGTGAATTTACCCCGTGCAAAACGAGCGACGGCAGGTTGAAACCCATTCTTCCCCGGAGTAAATCACGGAGAACGGAGCCCCTGTTGCATAAGTCAAACCTAGAGAAATGTGAAGACATAAAATAATTACAAAAAAAAAAAGGAAAAAAAAAAAAAGAAAGATCTAAAGTATGCAAACCGTACTGAAAACTTGATTAATTAATTACAACCAGTGGACTAAATTCCGCTCTCAATTAACACGTGCAGCCCCATTGAAATTAATGGGGTTGCACATGTGCGCGGGCAGAAATTGGTGCGATAGGTTTATTACCAGTAAATGGCAATTAATAATGGTTTTCCTTTTATATTTTCTATTATAGCCTATTAATATTTCCAGTCCTTGGAATCGCACCGCTACCGCGACAGCAGTTATGAATTAGGAGCTGGGGGAACCCCCCTTTTTTTTTTTTTTCCCTGAAAGAAGTTTCTGTTACCAAAAGTTTGCCTAGTGTTATTTTTATAGCCGAGTGAGAGAGAATTTACAGGGAGCTGAAATCATTGAAGCTAATTAGCTGAATGGCCCTATTATTTATCCAGGGACACGTAGTACAATAATTGCTATTGCAGGTTTGAAGCATCTCAGGGATATTAATTCCAGAGCTTTCATGTCATCTCAGTACAGTAAAACTTCCTAATGGCACCCTGAAGGTGCATAATCTCATTTTAAAACTACTTTTTCTTCTTTTTTTCTGAGGGAACTGGCAGAATCTCCTTCCATAAAAGCTGAAAAAGGGGAAGAACTCATAATATTTTCCTCATAAGAAAGCAGTTATATTTTCTTATTATTTTTTCCACTCTCTGACCTTTCTTGCTTCCCGATGATGGGCCCGCCAGAGCACTCCATCAAAAGTTTCCCTAAACTTTGATCTTCTGCCGCTCGCGGCGACGACCGTTTCAGCGGCACCCTGGGGTGGGGGGCGCGGGGGGGCTCGCGTCCCCCCGCGGGGCTCCTTCAAAAAGCAGAGAAGGGATGAGCAGAGGCCCGATGTCCTCCTGGAAGGGAGCTGCCGGGGTCCGGCTCAGTCCCGTGCCGTGGAAGATGTTGGGCTTCACCTCCTCCCGTGGGGCAGCCCGGGCGCTCCGGGGGGTCGCCCGGCCCAAGGACGGTGCGAGGAGCTCGGGGCAGAGGCTCTGCCCCCTCCTCCTGCCGCTGCGCCCCGTCCCCGGCGGGGGTCACTGCCCACGCGGAAGGAGGGAGTTTTCGGGAGCGGGGAGCGGGACGAGCTCCGCACCACTTTGCGTTTCGTGTGGCTTGAGGGTGTTTAGCTCTGCCCGGGGGGGCGCGGCCCGGGGCACGTCCCCTTTGCTGCCGGTCCCGCCGGCCCGTGTCGGCTGCGCTGCAGCCGGTGCCTCAGTGCAGGAGCCAAGTTCAAGGCAGCCCCAGCCCGGAAACGCTCCCAGCCCGGGCACGCAAGGCCAGCGCCGACGGGAGAGGGCGGCGCAGGCCCCGCAGGGCCACCGTGGGTCGTGTGGCACGCACAAAGCCGCGCTCTCCCCAGCTCCGGCCCCAGACCGCGGCCTCCCGACTACGCTCCATCCCGCCCGGGTTCGCACCGTTGTGGCTGGCAAGTGCTTTCCAGCCAGTGGGGCTAAAACAAAGCATCCGCCGGAGAGGGGAGCCAAGGTGAAGGCCAAGCTTCTCTCTTCCTGTAGTTGATGGATGGCTCAGAATCACGGAGTCATTAAGGTTGGAAAAGACCTTTAAGATCATCAAGGCCAACCACCAACCCAACACCACCGCGCCTGCTAAACCGTGTCCCAAAGTCCCACGTCCGCACGTTTTTTGAACACTTCCAGCGATGGTGCCTCCACCACCTCCCTGGGCAGCCTGTGCCAACGTTTGACCAAATTCATCCCCCCTCACTTCAGGCTGTCAGACGGGAGCCTGGGTGAAGACCCTGCGACCTTGGGGCAGAGCGGGGCATCCCCAGAGGGAGGTTTGCATCTGGCAAGAGGAGGAGGCGTTTTTGCTGGGGAGACATTTCATCTTGGAATCAAAAGTTAAATGGGCTGAGCCCGGGCTTTAGGCAGCACAGGACTGGTCCTCCGCAGCGGCTGCGTGATGAGCAGCGAGGACAGGTCCTGCACCGAAGTCCTTCCTGGAGCCTGGTCAGGCTCTTCCAAAGATGCTTATCCACCAAGAGGATGGGTCGTGGTACCCGCGTCGGAGCGTGGCACCTCAGCGTCTTCATAGCCCTCACAAGGGTGGGGGGCAGGTAGCCGGGAGGTGCTTGCGTCGCCGCGCCTACGGCTTGGGGCTGGACACTGGCGTGGAAATAAGTGTTTTGCGCCAGCCAGGGTTTGCGACAGAAACGTTGATGGGCCTTTAATTAGAACCGTGTGAATGGCGCTGCTTTCACTTTAATTTAGCTTGATTTAAATGATACTCGTGGGCCAGATGAACCAAAGTCACTGGAGCTACACCAATTTACACCAGCTGAGGATTTGGCAGTAAAAGGAGGGGATGAAGGTGATTCCCTGTACTTTGTTTTAACCCAACAATCTTTACAGCCATCCATTAAGGCGCTCCACCAGGCATTTCTCCTTCTGCAGAAGAGGTTTCAGCGGAAGAAATAAAGCTGTGAAGATTCAGTTTTCACTTTGTTTCTCGTAAAGACAGTCAGACTCCAACATAAACAACAATTTACACCCAGCATTTATTCTGGAAATTACAGTATCGTGCAGCTAACGCACACAGATAAATAATGTTTTATGGGATTCTGTGGAGTCCTTTCAGGGTAGCGGATGTTTAGTAGAATTAGAAGACTTAGAAAACGGAGAGCTCCGGCTCTAGCTCTTAATCCTGGAAAACACAAACGCAGAGCAGGCTCCCACAATTAAAAAAATAGAAGTAAAGTCTTCCGTGTTTCCATGCTTTTCTTTAAAAAACATCGTTATTAAACATTCACGGGGACAAGCCTTCAAACCTCCCAACGCAGGGAGAGCTTTGCATTTGCCGTGTTTCGAGCTCGTGGTGGGAAAGACTGGTCAGGGCGACTTGGTCCTCTGAAAAAGGTATTTATTTAGCGATCCCCACCTTGTCCGAGCTGTCCTGGTGCAGGCTGACCCCACGCAGGACAGGTAACCTCTCCAGGCACCGCTGCGGCAGAAGCGTACCCAGGCTTTAATGCCTTGCGTAAAATACCGGGAAAAAATGGCTGGATGTAAAAAATCCGTCTTTTTTGCAGCGGACTCGATACCAAAGGGAGTCAGTATGGGAAACTTCAGCATAAAACCCCTCGACGTGTCCATGGATGGAGGGAGACACGTGGGCTCTCTGGCAGGAAAGCTCCCGCACCTCCCCAAGCCCAAGGGGAGCTGAGGCACCTCTGATGCCAGGTACTAAGGGGCCTTAAAACGCCGTATCCTCTTGCGAGACACAGCCGGTTCCTAGATCCTTAATACTCCTTTTACCCTTGCCAAAGCGGCTGATGTGCCTGAGGGGGCAGCTCTGCTCTCGCCAGGACTGGTAGAGACTTGGTGTCCCCGTGGCCTCGCAGCCGTCCGGGCAGGAGCCAGGATGCAGGGCTGAGCTGGAGCATCCTCCCTTAGGGCTTCAGCAGAGGAGCGCTGTCGGCTCGTTTCCTCCTACAAAACTTTCACCCTTTTAGCTGAATACCTCCAAAACACACTGTTCGTAAAAGCAAAGGTCGGGGTCCAGAGCATCCATTCCCCGGGCAGGACGAAGCAACATTTAGTAAACCGTTTGAACAAGAGTCCACTTGTCCTAATTAACGTCAGCCTGTCGCTATTATTATTAGTTAGGGGTTTTTAACTGCTTCGCCCAGAATTTGTTCTTTGAAGCACGGTGTCTGCCGCCCGATTGCAGCTTTGCTGTAGAGGGTCACCTCCTTGCCACAAACGTCGCAGGGGTCAAAAGCGCCGTCGTCTTGTCAAGCTTCTCCCGCTCGTGGGATGGTGGAGGCTGAAGGTATCCGTATGCTGCTCAGGCTGCCTTTCCTGTTTAGTTTGCTGCTGGCTGCGGAAATGCAGTGTTTAGGGTAGGGCTTGCTGGCCCCCGGTCCCGACCCAGCTGCCGTTTGATGTATGACCCCGCAGGAGTCTCCGCCGGCTCCGAGCTCGTCGCTCCACGGGCGTGCGGGGGGACGGCAGCATGTTGTTTTGGCTTTATGGCACGTCTATCATAAGAAGGTGGATGTGGCAGCAGGCTAGGAAGGGCTATTAACGCTTGGCATTTAAAAAAATAGGGAATTAGGCTGTGGAATTGACTCTAGGTTTTGTCCCCCGCGTGGGAAAGCGTCAGCCCCAGGAGTGACCGTGTGCAGCCGAGGGTGGGTGAGCCCCGGCGGCTTCTGAATAAGCTGTTCCTCCTGCAGAAACGCTCACGTCCGTTCTGGTCCAGAGTTGAGCATCCCAGAAAGTACCTGGGGTGACACGAGTTGCCTGCCCCCAATCTTCAAACAAGTAGTAAAACTAGGTCAAAAAGGTGACGGTTTCCCCATCCTGCTCAAGGGAATGTTTGTTATACCAATTATACCAAATAAATAATAAACAATAACATTAAAAAACAGAGCCTAACGGTGGCTTTTCCAGTATAAAGTTGTGGAGTATCAGGTCTTCAAAACAGAGGAGCTCCCTCTCTTTCGGTGCCCAGTGATACAGCAAACCCCGATCTAACGTGAGGTCCTCGCCTGCCACTGCAACGTACAACGAAGACCGTGGAAGTGCGGGACGCGACGCAAAACGAAGGCTATGGAAATGCGGGATGCAATATAAAATGAAGACCATGGAAACGTGGGTTCTGCCAGCTCACATCAGACTTGTGGCCCACCTCGTCCAGTAGCCGAGGGACCAGCACCAGCTGCTTTGGAGAGTCGCAAGAAAACCCCGTAATGGACAGTGATGGAATAAGTTGCCTGCATTGAGAAATTCCCTCCTGACCCTTACTGCTTTACGACTTGAAGCATAAAGGTTTATAGTCCTTAACTTTTATCTTGCCTAATGAAGCTGCAGATGTTCGTGCTATTCCTGTAAATATCTAACCCGTATCAGCGCAGGTAAACAAGAGGGTACATTAATCCCTGCCACGATGCCTGTGATTTAGATGTGCTAATGGGGGTTGCCCAGATCTGGGGAGGGGGGGGGGTAATTTTGGTCCCATCAGGGATGCTGGTGGGTCCTCCTGGTCTTATCTCCATCCCATGGACATCTCATGGGGGACTTCATAAACCCGTGTAGGAGACGGGTGTGGGTTTCTTTCCTTTTCGCTTGCAGATCCCGTTTTCTTTTCACCCTTACCCTCTCCTTTCCCCCTCTCGTTGGTTAAAACGAAGCCCGAGAGGAAGGGAACCGGCCTGGCGCGTCCCAGCTGCGAGAGACGGAGCGAGAGGCATTTACAACCTGACAGCAAGATAAAGATAAAGATGAATCTGAAGCTTCGGCGGCTGTTAGCGAGGGGAGGAGGAAACGTTTATGGCCCCATCTGCCGGCGTTTCAATAGGATGGGACCAGCTTTATGGCAGGAGCCTCCAGTGCCACTTCCTTCCATTTGGGGACAAGGATCTGATTTCAAGCTGTTCCCGGCGGTCCCGCTGTTTGCCCCCGGGGCCGGGGCAGGAAGGAAGGAAGGGAGGGGACGGCGATGCCGCGGGGAGCCGGTGGGGTCCGTGGGCACGGGTCTCACCCATGGCCTCGAATTCCGGATGCGCGGCGGTCGAGGTGGCGGAGCCAGCCTGGAAGGGTGGTCTCGGGGGTATTTGTGTGGGAGCCGGGGAGCAGCCCCTCCGCCGCTCCCTCCTTCCCAGTCACCGAGTTTTATCAATGGTCAATGATATCCTCAAGGATCAATGAGATCCCTGCGCAAACAGCATCGCGCCTTGCACGGAGCTGCGGCTTTTTTAGACCCGGAGGAGCCGAAGCTGTTCCTGCTCCTGGGGCAGCTCGTGCAAGAGAGTCTAAATCAGGGTGGACGAGGATCAGCCCCATCTTAGTTTCTCTAATAACAGGGAAAAATTACAGTCGTTTTCCTGTTAGGACAGAGCACTTTACATCGAAGATTATCAAGCACTTTACAGTAGAGGTTAACTGGTGTTATTCCTGTTTTGCAGCTGGAGAAAATTGATAGTTAGAGAGGTAAAATGGTGTTTTCAGGGTCACCGGAGAGCTGGGAGCGGCGTCCTGGGGGGTTTGCTGCACTTTGCTGGGAGCCGGCACCGGGCGCCGAGCCCTCGTGCAGGGCCATTTACCGAATTAGGTCTGATTTTAAATGGCACGCCAAATATTTGGGGTTTGCCTGTATTTTCTGCAAAAGCTTGCACAGAAGAAGTCGTACGAGTTTCTCCAAGCAGACGGTCTCTCCCCTCTGCTCCGTGCTGGCTCTGTGCTCGGCTCCGGGACTCCACAGCAGCTTCCACAAATATTTGCTCCATAATAGGACAAGGTGCCAAAAGGGACCCAGAGCAGCAAGAAAATCTCTGGGAAAAACAATTACGACACACCTGCGATTTTTTTTTTTCCCCTCCAGTAACCATAGCAATAATCTTTTGGTATCTTGGGGTTACCAGGCGGCTTTCGAAAGCCTTGGAAATTGCAAGCGGGCGAATCCTGCCAGGTGCTGAGCAGGTCGGTGGAGGGGAGGGCGGCTGAGCATCTTGCAGGAGCAGAGCCCTGGAGGGTTTTAAACCACGTAACCTCCCACCTCACGGCCTCGGCAAACTCCTTATTCGTGTGAGCAGCCCTCCCTTGAAGTGGTTAACTCAGCTGTGAAGCCTTCTATCAGCCGTAATAGCTTCAAGGTGGGGAATAAAAAATGGAGAGTGTTTAAATTGTTAATGGGTTTCATGTTCTTGTCACTGTTGAGGGTTTGTTCCCTTTTATAAACTCATAGTTTTTGGTTGACATTGCTTTTATGTGAGCCATCAGCCGGTTGGTGATGGTGTTCCTGTGTTAGACCATTACTGCCGGATTGTATTTGCAGTAAAGAAAGAGAATGGAGGCCGTAAATCTACAGCCGGAGATTTAGGGCTCTGTTTCTCTGCAGTTTAGGTCCATGTGCTCGGGAAGTCCATTCTCCTCCGGCAGAATTACGCCCCTCGAACGCTCCTGCTCCGGCGCTGATGGACGGCGCTCGCTGCCTCGCCGCAGCCCGCGCGCTTGAGCCTGGAGGGCGGCAGCGGGTGGGAAGGCGGACGCCGAGCAGGGGAGCGGTTTCATCCTGCTCCACCTCAGCCCCTTAACTTCCATAAGAGATGAGGAAAGCGAAGAGGAGAAGAATTGCTGCGGGCAGGGCAGATCCTGCTCTCGCTCAGGATGGGGGGGGTGTGCATTAACCCCTTCAGCTCAAGCGCTCTGGGCTCGTTGGCACGCTCGGCAAAGGGGCGGAGGCGTTTGCGGCGCGTCGGGATGGCCCGGGCACAAGCGCAGTCCCCCGGGATGTCCCTGCCGTGCCACGGGGGGTCACTGACAGCAGCGGGGCCGGTAAACCTGCCACCACGGTGAGTCACGTCCCCGTGGCCCTCATGTCTTTTTTTTCTCACCGGGTCTCCCGCGATGGACATTTTGCACCAGGAATCGTCTTGATGGTAAATTGTGCCTTTGCTGAGACTTCCCAGAAAACCGGGAACGGGGACCCGAGCGCTTCCGAGTTCTGGTCTTGGCTTTGCCCACTGGTTTATTGTAAACTGCATAAAGCACGAAGTGAAGGTGAGGAATAGGTGGTGGGTTGTTAGAAGAACGACTTGCCTGCCTGGGGCCAAATTCTCATGGCCACTGGCACGTTAGCCCAGGGTTCGCCCTGGCAGAAGCACCTGAGCCGAGCGCTGAGTATTTGCGGGCACGGCGGGGACAGCGGGTTTCGGAGGGAGCGCGCGCGATGCCTTTGCCCCGTGTTCCTGCGGAGCAGAGCTGGCGGTTGGATGCAGAGTGGTCCCTAAATTCCCCTCCAGCACATCTGGGCTCGCCCCCCCCTCCCCGTGTCAGCTGCGACACCAGCGTGCAGGATTTAATTGCACGCAGCCGCTGAACCCATGCTGGCCCATTAGGGGCGTCAGATGATCCCTTCATGAGCTGTCCGTCCAAATTGAGCCGAAAGTCTGGTGTTTAAAAGATCCAATTTTCATAATTACCCGGGACCGCTCCTGCCTGCCTCCGTCCCTCTCCCCCTCTTGTCACCCATCCGCAGGCAGAAGCCGCGCCGAAGGGCACGCTCCCGGGGGACTCATCGCTGCCTCTGCTCCGGGAGCCCACGGAGTTCATCCCAGGGTCAGGCGCGGATCCTGCACGGGGAGCCGGGGGTGCTCTTCGGCCTCTCGGGCTGGTGCAGGTGTATTGTCAGGGGGCCGAGGCCAGCAGCGTCGCTTAGTCCTCCTTTTGGAGAGCGGAGGCGTGGGAACGCCCAATACAGCCCGGATGGGGCTGGTCCTTCCCTGTGCCGGGAGCCTGAAACAAAACGGTCAGCTCTAAGCACTGCAAAAGCCCAAGCCAGCCTTCCCCGCTCTTCCCCTTCTTCTTCCTCCCCCACAATGAAAAATGATGACTTTTTGGCTTTCAGAGCACATGCTGCCAGGGAGATGGATCCAGGCGGCCGGAGTCGTGTGTGCAGCCCGGTACTCTGCGACAGCACACCCCTCCCTGCCCTTCAGGTCGCGGTGCTGCCCGTAATTCTGAAATGTTGTAAATGCGAGGTCTGGCCTTGTTGTCTGTCTTTTCCCTTGTGTTTCAAAGCTTTTCTTTCCTCTACAAGGAAAATGAAGCTGTGTGTTGTGTATTCACGGGACTCCGGGAGCACAGGGCTTTAAAGGAAACCTTTACGGTATTCATGATGCAATTGCGCAACGGGCAAGCGATCGCCCCCGCAGCGGGGATCCGTGAGGGTCCCCCTCCAGCCCGCTGCCTGCTAGTTGCTGCTCAGGGTGGTCAAAGGGGGAGCTTTGGAGTCTGACCCTCTCCCCAGGACGAGATTTTACCCTCTGAGATGGGGGTCAGGGGGTGCTGCACCCCTCGCAGGCCCCCCGGGCTCACACAGGCTGAAGCATTTGGCGCTAGTGCAAATACTGGCCATCCCCGGGGGTCCAGTTCTGCCCCAAAAAGCCCCCAGGCGCCTGTCACCCCTGCTTAGGGCCGCGCCGCCTCTGGGACTGGTTCCCCCCTGCCCGAGTTACTGGTTTCGGTCCCTCGTACCAGCCCAGGACAAGGCGTTTCTCGCTCCGCCTGCCCCTTGTTTTGCTCTCGAGGGGCTCAGGCTGCAGCGAGGGGTCCCGCAGGCAGAGCGGCGTGGTGGTTTCCTGCGCTCGCGGCCCTAGGTATATATACATGTCCGTATATATGCCTGTATATATGTCTGTATGTATGTCTGTAGGCACATATGCATATATGCATATATATTTATTATCACAAGTGAAGGTTGAGCACATTACTCAAACCTCAGCTTTTCCCTGAAGTCCATTGTTTACAGAGACAATGCCCATCCCTGGGGCTCATTCCCATAAAACCTTATTATCATATATTCCAGGACATAAACTTCAGACGTCAGCGCCGGCACGAAGGCAGCCTTGTTTTGTCTTCCATTTTCCTCTGGTTTTATTCTTGCTGCTGCAGCTTTTATTTTTGTTAGGATATTTGATCTGCACACTGATATACTTCTTATTCGCCTCGTAAGATGGGAAATCCTGGGAGACCGTTAATGGACCCTGAATACCTTTATCTGGAGCCTGTGAAAGGTTTTAATACCGCACAGGCAACACGGTCGTCAAACCTGCCGTTCCAATCCGTACATCCGCTGCGGATCGGGGATGGGGACGATGCTGGGAGCTCGGCGGAGCCGCGCCGGGTACCGCCTGCCATCGGGCCGGGCTTTGCTTCCGTGCAACGCCGCCGATTGCCAGAAATCGGGAACGCGGCCCCGTTCCCCGGCCTCCATGTTAATGTTATTGATGTCGGTTATTTAGTGCTGCCGTTTCCATCCTCCCTCTCGCATCCCTATCGCCAGCGCGGGGCCGGCTCGCTGCTGCTTTATTGTTGCCGATGACCAGATTTCATTGATGCCCCTGTGTTTTCCGAGGGGTTTTTTTTGCGTTACTTGACTCTCTCTCCCCATCTGTAGCGATAGCTCAAGCCATGCAGAAACCTCTCTGCGTGGCCTGCCAGCCTCTTGCCTTTCTCTAGAAGGCTAATCCAGCATTATAATATAGTAACAGCAAAAAGACCCCTCCTTTTGCTCCCCCCACCCTGTTTCATTCTTTTTTTTTTTCCCTTTTTCTTTTCTTAATTCACTGTCTAGTGAGTTTCTGATTGACTCAAAGACCAATTAAAGTAAAATTTAATGGGAGAATAGATTAACTCCCTGAGGTTCCCCTGCCATCCATCACATTTTTATAGCAGGAGCTGTGAAGAAGCTCATAACTTCATGCTGTGAATGTGATAATAAAGAGGGCACGGAGAGGATTCCGATTTACTGCCGGGCTGATGTGCACCGGGATGGGATTTACTGCCCCAATCCCGTCCTCCTTTTATTTGGAGGGAGGTCACCGGATCTGCACCCAACACCGGCTCACGGAGGCTGGAAGATGGGAGGGTTGGATCCTGCACCTCCACGGCCCAGATACCCCTTCTGCTTGTCGCATGCTCAGTCGCAGTCCCGGTTGCTAATAATGACAGTGAGGTTGGACACGAGGTGGGGTTTCGGGGGGCACCCCGGGAGAAGTGTGTGCGAGGCTGCCCCTTGCCATCAAGGCAGGCACGGGCGGTGGCAGGAAGATGGTGGCGGGCAGAAGTGACATGCCCAAGGCCAGGCAGGACATCAGTAGCGCGCCTGACACGGGAACCGGGTGGGACTCTGCGCCGCAGCGTCAGGGGCTGCGAGGGGATGTGTTTTTCTTAGCTGAGGGTCAGGAGAAATGTGAGGGTTACAAAGCAGCGTGCTTCCTCGGGGATGGATTATAAAGGGGTTGGGGAGGGAGAAGGAGGGGGGAGAGACAGGAAAAGATGCATCTCCCCTGGTGGGTTTCAGTGAAAAGGTTTGCGTGCGCAACAGCAATGATCTGAAGAAGAGAGAGAATTTATCTGGAAATAATAGAAACTATTTGTTGGATTTTCTAGGCTGAAGATCTGGAGTTAATCATTATTCCGCAAAACCCTGAATGATGTTTCTTGCAGCTTTCCTACACAGATAGTGTTCCGGTGGGAGTGCTCCTAACGGTATTTTGTCAGGCACTATCAGCAGTATTGAGCCAACCTGGGCACCCGATTATTAATCCTTTTCTCCCAGTGACATGACGGCAATCGATGTCTGAACAAGCTATTGAAACTGCAGCAATCAGCTGGACTCCAGTTAATCCAATGGGATCCTGACTTGGGGCCTGGCAGAAAAAGGGTATTTTCGGAAAGCCTGAGCTTGGTCCGAGCTGCGCCTGCTCGGCAGTGATGTAAATACGAGCAGGAGCTGCGTCCTGCCTGGTGGCGGGAGGTTTTAAGGTGTTGTAGCACCACGTATTTCACCTGCATTAACGTTATTAATTAATTACAGGCGTTAGTGCATCTTGTTGCCCCAGGTGAGGAAAAATAAGGGATTTCTGCATGATTTTCACGTGCAAAGGATCCCACTAGATGCACACACGTGGCAACACGTGTGTGTGTGCGCGCATGCCAGGGGCTGTTTCTAGGGTGAGATTTATACACGGGAGGATGCTTTTCCCCCTCCTGCGCGCTGAGGTGCTGCGGGGTGGTGGGGACACGGGTGGCCGTGGGCGGGGGGAAGGCAGTGCCATCTGCTGGTAAATCCGCTGTGTTTTCACACGGGGATTTCCAACTCGGCGAGTGGAGCTGGTGTTTTTCTGTGGGGTGTTGTGTCGTGTGTGGGTCTGCTCCCGTCCCCGGTGCATCCCTCAGCATCCCGGCCGGAGCCCCGGAGGGTTCGCTGACCCTGTGGGTAGCGCTTGCGGGACAGAAGCTCTGTAGGAAAATAGAAATAGAGGAAGAAATGATGCAAAATCTTTTACTCTTGCTGGCTGCTTGGGACGGGAGCATGTCCTGGCTGGGCGATGCCCACCGGTCCCTGGGGCCGTTGGGTCCCCACGTTCAGGTCACCTCCACGGCCCTGCTGAGAACGCAGCAAAGGGTTTGTAGCTGGAATTTGGGGACTTGAGCAGGTGAATGTCACTGCTCAGCCTCCTGCAAGGGCTCGGTCCTTGAGCCGACCCATGGGAGGGCAGAGCTCGGGGCAAAACCCATTTCTTGATGTGGTGGCCGGGCTGTAGCTGTCGTCTCTCACCTACAGCATGAAAAAAATGCCGTATGAAACTGAAAAAAGAGGTGTGAGCCCTGCGCAGGTAAATGATGCGGCGGAGTCGGAAGCAGGGAGGGAAGGGCAGAGAGGATCTTTGGTTTTGGGATTGTTTGGGAGCCTCTGCACCAGCTCGGCCCTACAGAATGACCGTGATGTTAAAAACCAGCTCCCCGCAGACCCGTGCCCCGTCCCGGGATGTCGGGGTGGGAGAGCAGGGCTGGGAGAGCGGCTGGGTCTCGCCCCACGTTGCTATAGATATCCGAGGTGCAGGGAGACGGCGGGTGCCTCGGGGGTCCATGGCCCTCGCCTCCAGAGCTGCGGCAGCACCGTCCGGCCACCGCCGGGGCTTTATGGGTGCGCCCGAAGCGCTCAGCCACGCTGGGGTCAACCTCGACGGTCGGCGAGCGCCCGCGGCTCCCCGCCGGTGCCCGCCGCCGCGCGGGGCTGAGTCCGCCGAGCCCACCCCCAGCGCCCTCCCCTGCCGGGGGGACAGCCCGTTTTGGGGAGCGCCGGGGCGGCTGCCGCGGGCTGTCAGCCCCGGCCAACGCGTACTAATAAGGTTGGCCATTAAGGTGGGTGGGTGATGGATGGGCTGCGTTGCCGTGCCCCAGCCCGGCGTGTGCTGAGGCACTCCCTGACCAGCAGCTGCTGCACTGGCTGCCTTGTTAAGGGTCTCTCTCGGTGACATCAGCTATACATCAACCTGGCTGATGCCTTTGATTATTTGGACAGCTCTTGGCATGATGAATCGTTGGGATTGATCTGTCTTTTCTTCACGTTCGCTCCTTGCCCCGTCTCTCCCAACTCTCTCTGCTCTTCAGCCACAAATCCTTTAAAGGTTAGCACCTTCCGGCGTGTGCCACTTAAACAACTCCGGCGTCTAAATCGTGGCGCTGAGGAGTCTATACGCGCCGATATAACGTCCCAGAGAGAGAGCGAGGCTGAGGCAGGGTGGCAGGGAAGGGCAGGTAGCTCCGAGCTGGCCCCGGGGAGAGGCGGCAGCCGGGGGGGTCGGCTCCGTCACCCCGTTGCCACCTCGGCGATCCCCGTCGCGTGGCCGCTTCAAAAAGGGGCAAGAAGCACGCGTGCCTCAGCTAACCCTGGCGCTTATCGCAGCCCGGGGAGGCTACAGCACAAAGTGCTTCCTGCAACCTTTCCCCTCCTCCCTGCTTAGCGGTAATTATCCCTTTCAGCTTTCGGCGATCGCTAGGTATCTGTCCGTGGCTTGTCAGGAGGCTGCGACGCTGGGCGCGATGACGGCGTGCGCGTGGTTGCTGTCCCGCATCGCCCTGCGACGTCCTCTCGCGGGCTGCGGTCCGGGTCCCGGGCAGGACCTGTGCCGCCAGCATCCCCCGGCAGCGTGCCAGCCCGCCCTCCCTGCCGGGCACTCGCCGGGATTTGCCTCTGGAGGCGGCTCACCACGCTGGCACGAAGGCGCTAACCCCTGCGGCCCCGCCAGCAGCGCGGGTAGCGCCGGGCAGCGGCTCCTAAACGTCCCTCCGACGAACGAGTCCCACAGCACGTTTGGGACCGTCCTCTGAAAAGAGGAGCTGCCTGTACCGGCGGAGTCGGCGACGCCGACGGGCATTTTCGACTCCTTTCTCGGAGCTTTTGGCCTTGTTTTTTGTTGAACTCTGTTAGACACCCAGGGCATTTGCTCCAGCTACGATCTCCGGGGCCATCCTGTAGCAGACAGCTTCCAGCGCCTATTTTTCTCATTCACTGAGGTTTTCCCTGGTGTGAGGGCTCTGGCGAGCTCTTCCCCCGCCGCGGTTGCTAAAGCCGGACCAAAATGCCGCGAACGGTGCCCGAAAGCATCACGCCGTCTCCAGCAACCCAGGCTGGAGGAATCTATCTGCCTCCATCACAGACCCTCGGCAGACACGGTTGCTCCCGGGGCCGTCCTGGCAGTCCTGTGGCCAACCTTGCACGTTTTATACGCTGCGGCACCCATCAGCTGAGAGCACCTTTGGCGGCAGGCTCTGGCCGGGTACCGGCACATGGCGGGGCTCAGGGGCGTTGCAGAGGAGAGCCCGGAGCCCTCCCCACGGATGCGTCTCCCCTGCCCCTTGCTCCCGGGCTGCCGTCGCCGCGCTGGAGCCCGGCGCCGCACGGAGGACGGCCCTTCACCGGCTCCGCTCGCTCGGTGCCGGGAACCGGCTCCCCGGGTGCGCCGCGGCTGGAGCGGCAGCCGGCACGGGCTGTCTCGTTGCGTCGCTTCGAACTCTTCTCTGCGGCGTCTCCCGATTTGCGCCGGAGCAGACGGTTGAGCCCCATGCGGGCCCTGATAACCTTTCTCGTGTTCATTAAGGGCCCACTTAGTGCTTTGCGGGACTGAAGCGAGACAGTCTGGAAGAGAGAAGCAGCACAGGGCTTTTAGCCTGGGTAATGCAAAACTTCATCAATAATCTTCCAAACACAAACCCAGAGCTTAAATACCACCCTGGCACTCCCCAAACTACCCCCAAAGAAAGAAAAACCCGCAAGGTTAAGACGGAGTGTCTCCTTGTGAGCCGTTGTGCGTGGGGAGGGTGAGTTTGCCCAGCTGCGTCCTTAAAAGCACCGTGTACGTATGGGCAGATTAACTCTTTGGGGCAAGGACCGTGGGTTTCGGGTGACGGGTGAGATGGTCTTTCCTCGCGGATGTTTTGGGAGTGCTGGTGGGAACGGCACGCTACCGAGAGCCAGCAGAGAGCCGCCGGGGACGGCGACCGGGGCAGGCTGCAGGGCTTGCACGAGGGCGTTGGTGCAGCGAGAGCCAAATTATTTGGTTCAACATTTCAGCAGTGGGACACAGATCTGCCTCGCCTGGCTTGAGCACGTCTGCTTGGACGAGGGTTCCCTCTGCCCTCTTGGCGTCTCCGGAGGCTGTTGAGATCTGTGGGGTTCCCAACATACCCACCCTGGGGCCGGGGGGAGCCAGGACCTACCTATCCCCCTCTCGAGTGACTTGTTCTGATTTTCAGCCCAGCGGGAGTTGAGCCAGAGGCGGAGGGGAGGGAAACACCCCTTAAAAATTGTCTAGGTAATGGAAACAACCTTTAACTATCATATTTCAAGCATAACGCCATAATAAAAGTAACAGGATAATGATTTTTTTCAGTCCAGATATTAGAGGCCCAGATATTGATTGGTTGTTTCCCTTGTCGTTCTCGCCTCTGATGGAACTGCATTTTTTGACAGAGAGTGCAATAAAATGTACAGTTTCCAATTTGAGAGCCCTATAAATGTCATCTCTACATGCACGGTTACAAATTCTTCATGATGTTCCTCTCCCTCCCCTCGATGCCAAGAGGGTCCTCGGGGATGGAGGAACACACACCGTCTCCCTTCCTGGAGGAGAAAGTTTGCAGTGAATGCGTCCCAGCTCAGTTACGTGCTGTAAAGATGAAAAGATGCTTCATTGCTGTGGGAGAGCTCCCTCGGGGTTAGAAGGACTGAGGTTACAGAGTTAATATATCCTGTAGTTTTCAGATGTATAGATTCTGGGGCAAATTATCAAGCTTGCCACAGCCCCTGCTCGTCCGGAGTTGAGCTGTCAGGAGGTTCCAGTTTGGTTCCACTGGTTGGAATTTTATTTTTAATGTTTTTCCTGCGAGAACGTGGTACCTTTTGGGCAAAGGTCTGAAGAAAAGCTGAAAATTTACAGGGATGTCAAGGGATACATGCAGGGTGGTGGCATACATGAATAGCATGGTGGTGTATGAAGTTATGTGAGCCCTTTTGCTCCGTGCTTATATTTTTGCGGGTTCAGTTTGTTTAATGCCTCGATGGCCTGCCTGGGCTTCCTCCTCGGTTAAGAAAGCCTTTCAAAGGAGGCTAAAAAAGTGAGTGCTCACATCCTAAGAGATAAGATATCTCCTGTGGAGATAAGCCCTTTGCATCTTACCTCGGATAGGTTTCAGGAGGATACAGCCTAAGTCCTCTTGCATTTTCGGGTCGGCAGAAACGCCTGTGCTAAAGGCTCCGCACACCCCGGAGATGGAGAGAAGAGGGAGCGATGCTCCCCGGCCGGGTCAGGCAGGTTGAGGGGCTGTTGGTGGCGGGTCCTGGTGGGGAAGGACTGACCAGCGGCTGCGCTCATCCCGGAGGCTGTTCTTTGCCCTTTTTTATTTTATTTTTAAACCCCTGAACAAATTCAGGGCTGGAAAAGGGGGTCAGCTGCAGGTGCCTCAAGTGAAGTAACAGAAAGCGGGGAAAGGCGGAGTGGCCTGATGAATGTGCTGTTCCTCCACTGCAAAAATAACAATAATCAGTTTTATATAAATCTCTTTTCCACAAAGAGACTTGAAACCACCAGCACCATCCCCAAGGTGCAGGGGGGTACCCCAGTACGGGTAATGAGGGCAGTCACCTTCCATGAGATACGCTCACGCTGTGACCTTCCGTTAGGTTTAATGCAACCTTTTTATTTATTTCCAATAACTCTCCAATCAGTCAGCACTCTGCCAGGTTTCCTCTAACCTCAGATCACAGTCTCATAACCGGTTTTGGGGCTTTTATTGGTCTCCGAGGTAGCCAGAGCCATTAAGCTCAGTGTTTTGATTTGATGAGAGACGTTTCAAGGGTCTTAGTGTCTCTCTCACCTTTGCCTAAACATTTCAGCCCTGTCTCTACGCCGGGAATTGGGATTGCAGAGCCCAGCTCTGCTATTCCTCAGCTCCCCCTCTGTCAGGCAGGGGTTTTAAGGCTTAATGTTAAAGGGGTGCAGAACTGGCACTGCAAATTTGCCTTTTTCTCCCCATTTTCATAGGGCAGATTACATGTTGTTAATGCCAAATGCCTAATCGGAGCCTTTACCCGGTGGGGTGCTGGAGGTTGGGTTAAGGTCCGAATGTCACCCCTGGGTCCTGAGCCCCCAAGCCAGCCTGGATTTGTAGCCAAGGATACATCTGATTAACCACATTTGGTGCTTTTTATAATAAACTCCTGATCTATAGCGTCCTGGATTTATCACTTGGTGGGTATCTGAGATGTAATAAGCAGCAGCTTCTTTTTTGGACCCGGCATTCTTTATACAGCCCTGTCACTTTCTTCTATTTCCAGAGGTGGGATACAGCCAACCCGATCAATACTTTATTTTATCTCCTTTTACCAATAATTTTTTTAATCATAGCGTGTTTCTCTCATCCCCCACTGTTGGATAAATAATTACAGTGAAGCAGTGCCGCATTCAGCACTTTTTAGAAAAGTCTGCAGAGAAAAAGCGATGAAGTCAGGAGAGGGGAAGAGCAGGAGCGTGCTGGGCCAACCGCTGGCCTTGGCATCCCCATCACGAGCAAAAACGGGGCCGTGAAGGTACAGCTGCGCCGAAAGCTGCGGCAAAGTGTGCCGTTACCGACCTGCCGGGGGGTCCTAGGCACCCCGAGACCCGGTGGGATGGGGCTGGGGGCCAGCCGTCCCGCATCCCCCGGGCTGGGCTGAGGGTGGGTTGAAGGAACGTGGGACTGGGGGAGGATGACAGAGGTGGGACTTGGACAGTCTAACCTGTAGGACACCAGACTGGGAGCTGGTAGAGCCCAATTTTACCCCCAGGTCTTGTTTTAGTACCTCTTTGATTCTGCCCAAATCTATCTCCTCACCAGTCCCCTCCTCTCCAGGTTTTTTAGGATAGAAAGGTTTTTAGTACCTCTTTGATTCTGCCGAAATCTATCTCCTCACCAGTCCCCTCCTCTCCAGGTTTTTTAGGATAGAAAGGTTTTTAGTACCTCTTTGATTCTGCCGAAATCTATCTCCTCGCCAGTCCCCTCCTCTCCAGGTTTTTTAGGATAGAAAAGTCCAAAGCTGGGACCAAGATCTCTGAAAATTATTTTTCCGGGCGATGTAAGAGCCCCCCATCTTCCCGCCTGCTCTGTGCTCCTGGGCACCCCCAGGGCCGGGGGTCCCCAGGGGCAGGGTGCTGGACTGGCCGCTTAGGGAGGAGGTCAGCACAGC
Organism: Phaethon aethereus; assembly: GCF_964289735.1. Taxonomy (NCBI): domain Eukaryota; kingdom Metazoa; phylum Chordata; class Aves; order Phaethontiformes; family Phaethontidae; genus Phaethon; species Phaethon aethereus. The sequence continues at coordinate 5,143,522 of NC_138601.1, forward strand.
CCCTCTTTGGGGAGGGCAAAGCGGGGGGGCGGGGGGTCGCACCGTGCCCCCGGCGCTGCCGCCGCCGTGCCCGGGCCGGGGCCGCACCGCGCGGCGCTGGGCGCCGGGCTTCAATCCTGGGCTTCTGCTGCTGCCTTGTGGCGAAGCCGCGGAACGACACGGCCCTTCCCCGCCTCCCTCCGCCCGCAGCCCCTTCCTGCCCCAGCCCTGCCCGGGCCCGGCGGCCCTGGCCCCCGGGAGACGCCCCCTCGCCCCCTGAGCATCCCCTGGGTACCAGCCCCACAGGCTGGGGTCCCCCAGGCTGGGCTCCCCCCGCCCTGCAGCCGCAGGAGGGAAGTGCCTCACCCCTGCCCATCCCTGCGGTGACCTTTGCCGGGTGCTTTATAAGTCAAAGTGGGATTTCTGTCTGGGAGCCCTTCCCGGAGACCGTAAATATGCCAGAGGAGCTGATGGAAGCACTTGATTTTAGTCGTATGTGTTTTTAAAGACCCAAAATGTAACCCTGATGTCAAGATGGGAATTCATGGGATATTTATGGTGTAAAGCTTTTTTTCTCCTTTCCTTTTCCCCCTAATTTTAGTGTCAGTGCTGCTCAGGATTAAACATGGGCTTCCTCTTCCCCTCTGTCGGACACCCGCAGTGATAACCCCCCTCTCGCCTCCCCAAAATCGGGGGTATTGCCCTGGACTGCCCCAGAGAGCAGCAGAGCTCCTGCAGCAGCCTTGGGGCTGGCACGTGTCCCCTTCCCCTGCAGAGACCCCGCTGCGGTGCTCAGCAGGGACAGGGAGAAGGGGTGGCCGGGCAGGAGGAGCCCCGCTGGGGTCTGGGGACCTGCCCAGAGCCGGGCGGAGGGGAAGGGTTTCTTCCCATGTCTCAGCAACGCTAATCCTGTTCATACGTCGCCAGGTGATGCTTCGTCCCCGCGGCGTGACACTCGTGACTCGTGTTGGGCTCGTGAACCGCCCTAACCCTTAGATCCGTTCCTCCGCTGGCGTCCGGAGGGAGAGGAGGGTGGGACCGGCGGGGCTCAGCGTCCCCTGGGCCGACGGGTGCGGGGGCAGCGGGGCTGCCAGCGCTGGGCTGGGTCTCCCAGGTGCCCCGTGTCAGCGCCCGGCTCTTTTCCACGGGGAAGATTAGGGAGCACGGCGCAGGCGGGAGGGATGGGGGGCGGATGACCCCCCGCCGCCCTCCTCCGCTCGCTCGCTCCGGGGCTGCAGGGTGAAAGCTGAAAGTTGAAGAGTACAAAACCATCAACCCCTGGCTCTCAGCTTGTGATGGGAAATAAAAATATTTGGATAAGCCGCGATACGGAGCTGCTGCTATTTACAAACCTTGATCCTGTGGCCTGCACATCAAAAGGCCTTCTTTTCTAAAGCGCGCTCTGCTCTCCCGGCTCCGTTTTCGGGCTGTCAAGGGCATTATTTGATGTTCCTCTTTTGTTTGTTTACATTAATTAAGATGGGCAAATCCATCACTGTGACTTTCTCCCTCCGCGGCGGCGGGGCGGCAGCGGCCGGGGCACACGCCTGCCGCAGGTGTTCGGCGGGTTTTGTTGGGCGGGTGATAAAACACACATTTGTTCTCCAGGTCGTGTGGACAGACTGACACTTTCCCGATAAAACCCCCCCGCCCCGACACCCACCCCGCCCCACGGTGACAAATGATTTTCTTATCTGGAACAAGGAAAAGCGGTGGCCAAGTTTCATCTCCGCTGCCCGCCCGGGTGCTCGGGGCAGCGGGGCCGCGCTGCCGCGCTGGGCTCGGCTCGGCTCGGCTCGGCCCGACGCGCCGGCGTGGCTGGAGGTTTAGGGAGAGCACGTAACCGGCTCGGCGCGGAGCCCTCGCTCTGTTGGCCGGCGCTGAGCTCCATCGCTGCTGCCAAGTGCAAGAAACACTAAATTTCCTCCCTCTTTCTCCCCCTTGCAGAGAAGCGCCCCAGGTTTGCCGCCTCCAGCATCCCCGTCGCCGCTTTGCCGAGCCGGGCTTGCCCCCTCCCCGCTGCGGGGCCGTGCCTCGGGGGGCTGCTTTGCCACCGCAAGTGCCCGAAGGGGGAGCGTACGCGGAGCCCGAGGCCGGGCCCGGCGCCTGCTCTGGGCGCGGCCTCGTCAGGCTGCGCAGCGCTGTCGTTCCTTCCCGCCGCTCCCAGCCCTCCTGCCTCTGCCCGGGGGCTGTTTCGGGGGGTTCCTGCGGTCCCCCGGCCGTGCGGGCCGGAGGGGGCCGGGGCCGGGTGGAGGGGACGGAGCGGGGCTCGCCGCGGGCGCGGAACGACTCGCGCCGTTGCTGAGCTGGAGCGGTACGAGCAAAGCGGCGTCGATCAGTCAAATGAGCTGACAGGAGAGAATCGCCGTGGTCCAGCGGACTTTGCGCGGGGCAGCTATCCCTTTCCAGCGAGTTCCCGCGTGTCCTGCAGGAAGCTGCGCGCACTGGGCAGGGGGGTGAGCCGGGGGGCTGCTGCATCCCCCGCTCCCTGGCACGGTGATGCCCAGCTCCCGTAGCGGCGAACGCCCCTGCCCTTCCCGTGCGCAAGGCTTTACGGCTGCAATCCAGTGCTCCCTAAAAATTTGCCCCACCTTCATCATTTCCCGGCTGTCTCCCTTTAACACACATCCTTAATTTTTTATTAAATACTCCGGTTTCCTTGAAATAAGTTTGCAAGTACGGGCCACGCCGATGCTTGAATTTTCGGCAGGGGACTCGGGACCCCAGAGCCTTTCCAAGAGGAAGCAGCTTGCTCTTTTTTCCTGGGTTTTTTTTCATTTTTCTTTTTTTTTTTTTTTTTTTTGAAGGAGGTAACTGGCACTTCATTTATCTGTGGGTTTGTTATGACTCTGGGCTAACAGATACCACACTTAGCAAACTCTCACTCCTCACTAATGGAAGATACTTTAATCTAATTGCCCCGTATCAACCAACACCGGAGCCTTGAGCATCCTCCTCCCACGGCAGCGCAGGCTGCTCTTCCTCCGCCGGAGCGAGCGGTGGCTCCTGGGGATGCTTCCCCATTTCCCAATTCCCGCATGGCTCCATGCCCAGCCACGCCGGGACCGCGGGAGGTGGGAGCCTGGGAGGACTCACAGACACCAGATTTACTCGTGTCAACCTCGCCTCGGGGTGCCAGACCCCGGAAAGAGTTGAGGAGGGGAAATGCAAAGGAGAGAGGGTTAAACCACAGCGGTTGGGAGGTGGAAGTTGCTGGAATAACGGTGCCGGATTGGGAAAAATGAGGTGTGAAATCTGCAGTGAGCCCCGGCTCTTGGCTGGTCCAACGCTTGCAGCTCGAGGAGGGCGAAGGAGGGCGATGCTCCATCTTGGCACCCCGTCGTGGGGTTTGGGGGTCTCCGGCTCCGCCGGTGGCCGTGCCAGGGGCTGGATCCGGCGTGAGCGGTGCGGAGGGGCCTTGGCGGCGGGATGCTCCCCCCGGGAAGCCGGTGCTGAGCCGCCCCGAGCACCACCGGGTGCTGCGGGGTTTGTCGCAAGGCCATTGAGGAGTGAGTTGATGGGTGTATTTTAAAAATCCAAAGACATTTTCTTTAAAAATGAAGCTTTAAAAGAATTGTTAAGACTCAAAATAAAAAATACATAACCCCAAAACTTGTTGCTTGCCAAAGTCTTAAGCGAGGCACTGGAGAGTCCCGTTAGTCCCAGGATTTCTGAAAGGTCCTAGACCAGGCTCAACATCACAGAGGCGCAGGGATAATATTTTCTTGAATTTGATATACTGCGGCAGCTTAGTTCACATTCTCATGCAGAGCCAAAATCTGGAAGGCTGAGAAAGGCAACCTCTGGTTTTGTTCAAAATTTAGAAGAGGGAGGCAAGGTTTGGGAGGATGAGATCTGCCAACTGGAAGGATGTGATATCCAGGAACCTTAAACCCCATCCCATCGCTACTGGCAACACTTCCTTTCTTAAATAAATCAGCTTTAAATTTAATAGGATTTATTTTTTTTCCCTCATTTATCCATCAAGTTAAAAGTAAATTTATCTTACCAATAAAAGTCGAAACATTGCTTTTGTATATTTTTATTTGAATCTCAGTCTCAGACCACAGAGCGTTTAACATTAGCTGTGAATAAAAGTTAATAATCACTTCCTAAAAACTGCATCTTTCACCATTTTGCAACATAATACAAAATTTAAGTACCCGAATAAATGTTTGTTAAGCTACATAATGACCGAAATATTTTTGCATCGAAATAGTGTGCTCTGCTGGTTAGCTAAGAGAAATGTTAAATTTACCATAAAAGCGAACTTTATCAACATGTTTTAATGGTTACCAGCTTTCCTTAAGAAAGTGAGTAAGAAGTACAAATGCAAAACAACATTGAAATGGATGATTTCAATCAAGACGTCTTGCCCGATGATTTAAATCGTCGTGAAAATCGACGATTTAAATCACTTTGAGTTAAATCAACCCACCCAGGGCTCCGGTTCCTGCATCTCTGCTGGGACCGCTGCCACCCAGAAAGCTTCTTTCATCACTTGGGCTCCTGCCCGCGGGAGCCCGAGGCTTTAAAAGGAAACATCTTTGTCGCAGACCAGCGCAGAGCAGGATCCTCTAATGAGCTCCAGACGCTCCCCGTGCCCTTGCTCCGTCTCCTCCCGGAGTTGCACTGGGAGCGACGAAGTTGGGTTGAGGCTTGGGAACAGCACGGGGAATCGGGGGCAGGAATTGTTCCCATCACCTGCCGGCGGCTCTTTGTACGCCGTGGGAGAAAGGGCCTCTTTCTCTCTCCGATTGCCGGGGAGAGCCGAGGGCAGTAGCCGAGGGCAGTAGCCGAGGGCAGTAGCCAAGGGCAGTAGCCGAGAGGTCCGCAGATGGGTCCTGGGCCGGGCTGCTTGTGTAGGTGGCTGGCTTAGGGCCGGGAATGCCGCCCAGATCCCAAAGCCCTGCTCTCCGATGGAGACAAGGAGGCGCTCGGAATATTTCTCAAGCTCTTTCAATTTTGCGGAGTTTGCATCTTATGTAAAAAAAAAAAAACAAACCCCAAACCTCAGACAAAAAGCCATCTGGTCAAAAGCTCTTTCTCGGGGAGGGGTTCCTCAGTCCTGGCAGTCCCAGCCCCAGGTCCTGGGATGCTGCAGAGGGAATGTGGTCGCATCAGGCTCCTGCAGAAGCTCATGTCCCGCTCCTCATCTACACATGTCTTTAATTGTGGCTGTGGACAGACAAGACACTAAAAACCAGTGTAAGGTACTTAGGAGCGAACAAAAGCATGTGGTACAAAGCCTTCTGTCAGTACAGATTGCCTTGGCTGAGTCCGATTTGTGCAGAAATAATCCTGAGGTTAAGGCCGGTCTGAAATTCATTTGGCAGCTCTGGAGATCATCTCTCCCGTCTGGTGGTGGCTCCCGAAGGCGTCCCTGTCGCCGTCTCCTCTCGGTTGTGCGCCCGCCGTGCGAAGCCTCCCTGCGAGGGGGGTCCAGACCCGCTCAGACTGGGGGTGACGCATCAGACAAGGCAGCAGGTTGGGGGCTTTTTGCCCCCCAAATCAGATCTGCGTGGAAGGGAGCTGGAGCAGGACAGTCCTGTGTCCCGGGGGGCTGGGGGGACCCCGAGGGCTGCAGGAGGTGTCGGGTCTGGGAGAAGGAGCCGTCAGTGCTGGCTTGCGTTTCAGCGAGGGTTTTGCTGCTGGTTTTGTTTTTTCTAAACAATATATCTGTATCCAGATTGGCAGTTGCTCTAGCACATTCATTTTGTAGAAAGGCATCACTAAATGGGAAAAGAATAATTTATACTGACATAAAGCACCTTTATTTGGTTATAACTATCTACATTAAGGGGGTTGGATTGCTCTCACCGTATCAGTATGGTGTAGTTGAAGCTCTATTACTCGTATATAAGCTATTCCTGGCTCTGCTCCTGATTTATTTGACTAGCAGAGCTAGGCTGGGTGTGTCTAGATTCATGTTGTGTTGATATCAGAAAATCAACGTTTCTTTCGTAATCCAAGGTATGTGATGTAAATCAAGAGGGCTCCAGGGAAGGCAGGGGCATTTTATCAGTGTAAAACGAGAGGAGAAGTGAGCCCAAGGGGAGGATTTACCAGAGAACGTGCTTTTATCATTTTACGACCTGTTGATTTTACTTTTCTAACAATTACTCAGAAGTAGGAAGCAAGGAAAAAATAGACCTGCGCCTAGATGAAAGGGAAGTGGGAGAACCAGGCTACTTGTTTGAAATGTAAGAGCTTAATATATACGGGAAGGGCGGCTTCCTCCCACACGTTGCCTGGAGCCTTGGCAAGGACCTTGCTCATCGCTGCAGGAGTCTCACAGATGAGACAGCAACTTCCAGCACCAGACTTGGCCCTTTAAACCACGCCGGGGAGCTCGGGGATTCGGTTTGCCTTTTGGCTTCGGTGGGTGCAGCCCTACCCCGCAGCCACGCACCCATTAGCAAATGGCGTTTGCAGGGGGGCCGGTGCCCGTGGGGCCGCCGCGGCGCTTCCCATCGCCGAGGGACGTCACCGGCGCGCTCCGGCAGCGCGGCGTGGAGGTGCAAGGGCAACGGTGCCGGAGAGCTTTTGCCGGGGAACCGACTGCCGAGGCGCCTCGACCGGCTTTTGAGATGAGACCAATGAGATGAGGCCATTGGCCAAATTGGAAATAGCAGTTAGGACTAATTACCTGCAGGATTTGTTTTTAAAGAGTGATGCTGGGTTTGAATGGTGGAATAATGATCCCGCTTAACGCTTCGGTGGGGTTTCAGGCTTGGGAAGCGCGGTTCAAACAGCAGCTAATGATGCTCTTGGCGTCAGCGGCCAGGTAAAGGTGGGCTGCCTGCTTTCTAGAGAAATGCTGCCAAGAGCTTGGTTAAATATGCCTAAAATAAGCTGATCCGACTCCCCAAGACTTCTTGTTAGCTTCCTAGCTTGCTGTGGACATGAAAGCAAGACTAAAACCAGCCAGCGTGGCTCAGCTCACCAAGGTAACCCTCGTCGGCGCAGCCGGTTGCCCCCCGGCCCCCAGCCCGTCCCAGCTGGGCAAGGTCGGGCAGGAGCGCCGGGCACGGGCAGGCTCAGGAGGGGGTTTAAGCTGTTCTGCTGCCCGGTCTGGGTGAGCAGACCCAAAGCTGCGACTCAGAACTTGACTGCCATCAGTCGCCTGCCCGTCCCCGCCGGCTGCCTGCTCCTGCCTCCAGAGCCCCGCTCTTACCCCAGGTCTCTCTTAAAATCTCTCTCTGCCGTGTCCGGTGCTTGGGACCGAGTATTTGGCCGTGGAAGGGGTTTCTCACAGGGATGGCACCAGGCTGGCTAGGCACCAGGCTGGCTAGTTGCCGGGAGAAATAAATCCATTTGTAATTAGGGAATGACGCCCACCAATTTTCTGGGGGTGACCACATCGGGTGCTGTATAATCTGAATTCGGGAGGAGGCAGCGGGACGGCTCTGCCCGAGCTGGCGTTCAACGGCCGGGGAGAATGTGGCAGCGTGTTCGTGTCAGGGTTAGAGAAACAGAAAAATACCCACAGGGTTATTATTGAGGTCCAGGGTGGAGCAGCTCGCTTGTGCACGCACCATGCCCGCGCATCAGCTGTGCTTCTCCGGGGGCTGCAGATGCATCCCCAGCATCCGGGGTGGCGGTGGCTTCCCGTAGCCCCCGTGAGGTCTGTGATCCCTCTTTATCCCATGAGCTGGGCATCTTCCCGAGGTGGTAACGGGCTGAGGTGCACCAAGAACCCTCGGCTGGTTTTATTCTTTCTCTGGCATTCGCTCACTCGCCTCGTCCCCAGCGACAGGATGTTCCTGTCTTTCTTCCCCCGTACACGAGCAGCCTTGCTGACCTCTTCCTTATATCTCTTTGCTGGACTTGCACCAGTTTTGGTTTGCACGAGGCCAGGAAGGATGAGCACAGCAAGTTTGGGCTGCGGATTTCGTCGTGCCCCTCTTGCTCCCCTCCCAGGTGGATGCTGACTGTCGGCATCCCCCTTCCCCGCGCCCTCCTGTTCGTTTTATACACAAATTGAGGTCTCGAGGGAAAGTTGTTCTTCGTATGAAACACAGCTCTACAGTTACAGGAGAGAAACCAAGTAACAATGAAAACCCTCAGGGAAATCATTTAATATTTCCAGCCTTCTCACATGGGTTCTTGACACTCGGGTCTGCGGAGGGGAAAAACTGATTTATGCCGTCAGTCGTTAGACAATGTGGAGGTGAGGTCAGGCGCGGGCATTCCTCATCTCTTCCCCGGCGCTCAGAGATCCCTTGGGCAAGGTGGAATCAAAGCATTTCAAATGGTAGAGGTCACGAGAGTGACACTGTAAGAGGTAAAAGAGCACAGCCTCCTGCCTCCTACAGAATGGCTGACGCCTATATATCTTCATATTGCCATTGTTTCCGCTTGAAAAATTGCATGTCGTTTGTTTTACTTTTTCCTAACCCTCCTCTCTCCTCAAACCCTCTCGATTTTCCGCCGTGATCTATAGGAATCGTTTGTGTCAAGGCTGACGATTATGTGGTACGGAATTTTTATCGGAATGAAAGACCTAAGCCCTAAGATGGGCTTTAGCCAACAGGTGTCTGGTCTTTCCGCAGCCTCGCCGAGACCCTGGAAATTAAAATCACATCTGCCCTTTGGGAATGTTCCTGCGCTGAGTTGTGGCTGCAACGAGGGCCTCGGGTCGAGCGGCTCTCGGGCACGGCCTCGCGATGCCGGATGGCGGAGCACAGCGGGGAGGTACAGCGGGATGCCGAAATGCGGTCTGGTTTGGCCCCCCCAAAGCCAATACCCCACCAGGAGCCCAAGGAGACGTCCCGGGGGGCTGAGATGCTGCGGTGGGCTCCAAGAGTTTGCGTTTGCTGCTTGGGTCCCTTCTTCCTGGTGTTCCCATGGTTGTTTTCATCCCCATCATTTGTTCCTGGCAGGAAAGCTCATGGATGAAAGATGGGAGGGACCAGGTGGAGGGACCCTGGTCTTGGCAGACATGGGAGGGTGTCTTCTGCCCTTGGTGTCTTCTGGGGGTGCCACAGCCTTGTGACACCTCTGCAGGGTGGCTGAGCCCCTCCAGGTGCCTGTTTGGGGAGAAGGGCCACGGGGGATTTCTGGGGTTGGTCCCAAACAACCGTGCTGACAGCGGGACTGATGTCCTACCACAGTACGGGGTGAGCATGACAGCAGTCCGAAACTCCAGAGGAAATTCAAGATAGTGAAATATTTCCAGTGGGAAACTCCTTGGTAGGAAATTTCCTTCTGTTGGGAATTAGGAGAAACGGGCGTTGCAAACCCCATGGTCCCTGTGTTCGGTCCTGCTAGTTCAACACGCGGGTGTTCAACGAAGCCGGAGAAGGGCTGAGCATCCTTCCTTCCGGCAGAACGTCGCTTAGCTGCACCTTCATCGGCACCCCCGGTGCCTTTGCTCGGGGGGCGGCGGGGAGGAGAAGGGTTCGGGCTTGAGCACGCAGCAGCAGGGCTGCGTCTCCTGACGGCTCCGAGGTCCCCCCATGCCGCGTCCCATCCCCACTCTTCCACGGCTTCGCTCTTAGCTCAGCCCGGAGGAGAGGAGAAGCGTCTCTACAGCCCCCCGAGCGCGCGGCGAGGGGACGCGTGTGGCACCGGTCGCTGTAGGGACCGTCTCTTTTTCGTGCCGCTGCGGCGGGGTCCTGGCTCGAGGCTCCAGCTCCCGGGCGCTGCCCCACCGTGGGGACCGGGACATGGGGAGGGGGAGCGCGTCTCGGCTGTGGAACAAGCACGTTCTTGTCAACGTCCTCACTGGCAGCGCCGCGGGCACGAACCCACCGGCGCCGCTAACGGCTCGGATCTGCGGCTCCTGCTGGAGCCGGTGGCGTTTCCATGCGAAGACCTTGTTCATCGCGGGTGGTGGTGCTGCTGGTGACTGCATCCCCACGGCTCCCATCCCCAAAAACCCCCCGGGACCCCTCCCGAGACCCGCTGCGGGGCGAAGGGGGACGGGGATCAGCTGGCCCCGCCGTGCTCCCCTGCGCCGGGAGGGTTTCGATAAGGCTGCGGACGTCAGGCTTAGGTTTGCAAGGTGGTGGTGTGACATCAGCGAGACGCAAATATTTGGCCAAGTGCACCCTGAGGTAAGCCGGCGTCCGGCGTAACCGCACAGCGTGCCCATATGTTATTACTTATCCATCAGCCTCTTTGAGTAACGACGTACAGGGCCAGGGCGAGGGTTGGCTTTTGTCAAAGCATATATTTCAGCGGCGTTTAAATAAACTCATCGAGCTTGCACGTCTCGTGAACTTTCCTATTCCATCTGTCTGCGCCGAGCCACCCGTGGAAGGAAATGGATGAGGCCTTCAAACCTTCGCCAGTGCCCGGAAAATGAGCCAGTCCAGTTAACAATAAATGGTGGCCGGTTGGAGCACACATGAGCGGTCTAGTGAAGACGAAAAGAAAGTTGAGCTTAATGAAGTCCCCGCGCCTGTGTCCCTGCGTGTGGACAGGAAAGGACGGGTGGTTTATAACTGTTTATTGGAGTTAATGGTAATAAATTCCTCACTTGTGATGCATTAACTTTAATGTTTTCATTACGTGATGATTTAGGTTTTCCCTTTTCACGTTGTAAATCATGTTGTCCCGGTAGCACAGCAGGTCGAATGTCTGACATAATGTTATGTTTGGGGGAGAGAAATAACAGGGGAATGAGTTACACAGATTATATATTTATATATTTCATACATTACGCCTTTTTTTTTTTAGAGGACTTTAAAAAATCGCATCCTGGGGAAGCCTGCGGACGGGTGGACGGGTGGACAGACAGACCGAGCAGGGATAAGCGAGATGCGGCTGCGAAGGGCCGGTTTCCATAGCAACTCCCCAAATCCACTTGGTGCGGAAGGGGGTTTTTTCCCTCCCTCTTTGCTGAGTGTGAGCCCTTGGCTAATGAGCTGTGCAAATAGATATTGAGATTTAGTGGTTTTTATTTTGCAATTATAGACTTAGTGATTTGGAAGGAAACTTTTGGGCCAAAGGCTCTGCCTCCTCTTTGAATTTTCTTTTCTTTTTTTCTTTTCCTTTGGCAAAGTTGGTTTAACTTCAAACTTGCTGTTAAATTTTCCAGGCAGAATAAAAAAACACCAATAAAACTTCGGAGGCTTTTTTTTCCACCCTCTCAAGCTAAATCCCAGCCCAACCTACAGTCAACTCTTCGCCATTGACTGTCTCTTCTCTTGTTTGCTTATCAATCATAAAAACCACAGTCACGGACTCCTCTGAAAAAACGATGACAAATCCAACACTAACACGGCGTCTAACAAAGGTCTGTCTGTACGGCCCCTATTTATTTGCGTTCGGTCATTAATTACGGGCCAACGACATTAGGGACAACGCAGTTAATTAGGCACCGTTGAACCCCAGGTGAGAATCGCGGTTTTCTTGGGCGACTTCCATGGATTTTCTGTTCGCTCCTGGCTGTCAACGCTTGTCAAAAGCCACCGCCGTTGCCTGGGACCAGTTAATCTCAGTTCCCGCCTTCAATACTGGTCTGTACTGGCTGCTACAAGAGAGTGTTTAGCAATTCCCCGCCTGTCCCGAAGGTTGCTCTGGGTTTAGCCGCAGTTTTTGGATGGGCTCTTTGAGTTGGGATGCCTCGTCGCACCTGAGGGCTCCTCAGCCTGAGGACGGCTGATCCCGAAGCTGAACACAGGGATATTTCACTTGATAATTTCCTCTCGATGATTTGTTGCCATTGATTTTCAACTGCCTCCTGCTTGCTGACTAGCTTTCAATGTAGGTAGTTATCCCGGGGTGGATGCCGACACTCTGAATTTTGCTTACTAGCCTCTTCTGAAAAGTCAAGCTGAAGTCCAAATAAATCTCTGCCGTGCCTTCCCTTTTCTTCATCTACTTTCTTATTTTCCTGCTCAAAAAAATGCAATAAAATTAGTCTGGCGCAAGATCTATTTCCTATGATCCATGTTGACAATTGTTTAGTTCCCCATTTTCTTTGAAATAGTTGCTCATTTCGTTCCCGTCGTTATAAATGATCCCCAGCCGCTTCCAAGGCGCTGAAAGGTTTGGCGACATTCCCGAGGAGCGGAGGCAAGTGTGCCCGAGGGGCACCGAGGGCCTGGCAGCCAGCGAGGGGATGTGCCGTGAGCCGGAGGCGGCGGCAGGGGCCGGGGGACACGCTGATGGACGCTGGCTCCCCTCCCGCGACGGCCTTTCTCCTCCTGCTCCGTTCGGTCGGGACGTCGATCCGTGCCCGTCGCCGGCTTCTTCGCCGGGCTGCAGCGTCTGGAGGGTGCCGAAAAGGTCCTGCCCAGCTGTGCCAGATGTGTCCAGCCTCCGTCAGCCGGAGCCTGGAGCCAAGGGGCCAAGCTCGCGCCCGTCCTCCCGCGGCGGACTGGACCGGGGGCGTAGATCTTGCTGGTGACTTTGGGGGAGGATGCCTGGGAAGAGGGTTTGGGGGACCTGTGCCCGCGGGGATCGTGATGCGAGAAAGCAGAGATGCTTTCAGGATCCTCTTGATCTTGGAAAAAGGTAACGGTTTAAATGCAGGAAGCGTTATCCGCCCATCGGAGACCGAAAGGAGCGTGGCTCACAGACAGCTCCTTGGTTTTGCCTGTATGAAGCTTGTGTTTGAAGAGACCCACAAGCGCCGCTCGGCGGTGGCCATCGGGGCCGTTAGCCCCCGCAGCCACGTCCCGGACCCGTTCGCTGTGGCAGGCTGTGGTGGTGGGCGAGATTTCCAAAAGCTTTCAGCGTTTCCCCAGTCCGTCTCGCTTTGAAGGCAGCAGGAGGGGTTGTTTGTCTCTTTCTGATTGTTTTTTTCCTCATTAGCTTCAGTGGAAAAAGAGCGCAGCCACCACGGAGGGCTTTGGGAAATCACAGCCGATTGTGCTCTGCTTTGAAATGCGTTTGGGTGTTCCCCGCGAAGTCCCCGGGAGCGGAATCCGCTCTTGGCACATTCGAGCGTGGTGAATAAGCTGGAGGACGGGGAATTAGCTGTAACCGTCGTGCCTCCACGCTTCATCCCTTTGAAGAGCCGGTTGATGTGACAGCGTGGGCACCGACGCGGCCCCCGGGCGCGTTTGGCTGCAGCTACTGTGACATTTTGTGCAGCTGGTGTGCGTGACTCCGAGACCAAAGGGGCGAGAGCTGAAATCCAGAGGTCCTTGAGGACGCGGCGAGGACGGGGCGGGACGGCAGCCGAACTCCTAGAAACTTCGCCCAAAAGATGCCGTTTGGGCAGCAAAGCCAGGGTGACCCGGGTCCACCCCCATGCCAGGCTGGTGCAGGAGTGAAGCCTCCGAGGTTGAGAGCATCCTTCGGAAGCTCCTGGGGGACGCAAGTCACAGTAAAGTTTGAGGTGCGATAAGGAGGGGAAGGGAATTTGCTGGCGTCTGCTCCAGCACCCGTGAACGTGGGTCTCTGGCCCCAGATTTCTCCCACTCCTGAAATGCTACAGCTTTGCATCCTCTGCGGAGAAGTGGTCTCCAGGATTACGGCACAGAGCTATCCCCAGTGCCACCGACGCGCCGCCCTTCTGCGGGAGGTGGAGTGAGGTGTCCCCTCCATCGGGAAATTCCTCCGCAGGAAAATCCTTGGGGCTGAGCGGCTTGCAGAGCCCTTGGGATTCGGGCTTGAGAGGCTGCAGGTGGACGAGAGGCCACGAGGGCTTCGAGGTGCTGGTGGCACTGGGCAGCGCTGCCGGTACCAGCCGTCTGCCGGCCAAGGGCGGGCTGGGGGACACGCCGGGGTGGAAGGGGCCACCGAGACCATCCAAACACAGCCGCAGCCCTGCCGCGCCGTGCCGGGAGCGACCGGAGGGGGGCTGCGTGTCTGGGAGAGCAGAGACATCTCTCTCATATTAATTTAAGGCCTTTTCTTTCTCTGTTTTTATAATCGGTGAATGGCCATTAGCGGTTGGAACAGATGACCGGGTGACGGGCTGGCTTTTCCGTCACTTGGGGTCCCAGATGTGGTGAGCTGGGGTTTACCTGCCAGCCGTGTGGCTGCCTGGGCAAATAAACCCTCTGCCCTTAGAAACCGGAGAGCTTTCTGGAGCTGGGCTCCCACCTAGCCTCGCTGGTCCTTTTGGGTGTCCGTTGGGACGGTTTAAAACAATAAAACCCCAGGGACTGTCTTTGCAGGTTAATTTAGCTATTTGCCGCTAGCAAAAGCCATCTGGCTTGTCATTAGGGGCAGGCTGGGGACACAGGGAGGGACGGGACGCCTTCGTGCCACGTTCTGTAAAACTTAAAATTCCCAGAGCCCTGTGCAATCGAATCAGCCCTCGCAACCCCTCCTTAATTGCATTAGTTTGTCTGAGCAGCCACTGAGTATTTAAGAAGGGGCTCTCCTTCCGTTCTGATTTTTCTGCTGGGAAACTGAGGCACGGTGTCTCTTGCAGCGCGGGAGAGATTTTGGGCTCCCGACGGTGCTCTGGAGGCGATGCTGCAGCGGTGCCCCGGCCCCAGCGAGCTGCTGGCCCGGCAGATCCTGGCACCCAGGGCCACAAATAACCTGAAACACGGGATCTACACTGAAAGGTGACCTCAGGCAGGGCAAGGCACAACCGGGAGGGCAGTAGCTACCCCAGCGTTCCCGCCTGCTTACCGGCAAACGCCGGGAAATGGTGGGCGAAGAAAGAAGGTGCGGGGCTGGAAGAGGTTGTTCCCGGCTCCCATCGCCTCCGTGCTGCTTCCCTGCTTCGGCCGCTCTTTGTGGTGCCTGAAAGGTCCTTGCACTCCCCCAAATCCCTCTTGGCAACTGAGGAAAGAGCAGAAAGCACATCCCGAAGAGGACCAGGATGTCCGGACACATCCCTGCCGCGGCTGAAGCGACAGCAGCATCCTGCACGCTGGCGATTTCTGCAGCCGGTGTTCTTGGGGGAACGGGGGCAGAGGGAAGCCCCATGCTGATAATGTACTGAAAGTAAATGAAATTAAATAAGCGAAGCAGCACTCGCAGCTCCTGCCTTCCCCCCCGGGTAATTCAATTCGAGCGCTCGCGCTGATGGGATCTCGCCGGGGCTGCCTCCGTCACCCTGCTGGGGCTTGGATTCCGAACGTCTAAATAAAAGTTTCACTCAAGCATTTTTTATGCTCCTGCCAGCGGGATCAGCGAGCTGGCGTTGGGCACATTAATGTAATATTCATACTCGCAGGGTCTCCCTGTGCATCCGGCAGCACCATCCCATTTTCATAATTATAAATGTCCCATAAAATGACATTTAGATTTGCATTAGCAAAAGGGGTCGGGGCTTGGACTTGAGAAGACGATGTGCCTTTTTACAAGCAGATGCCCGGCACTGCTAGAGAAAAGCCTGAGCACGTTTGTGCGGGGCAGGTGCTGGAGAGAAATGAGATTTCTCTGCGCGGGAAAGGGCCGTCCGCGTCCTCCGGGCATTGCAGAAGGGCAATCCCACGGTATCCCCGGCTTCCCCTAACCTGAATCGTCTCAGACAGCTCGGCACAAGCCGAGGATTTGACCTTTGAAGGATCCAGTTTCCGGTCACGAGAGGAGACGGACGCAGGGGAGCCTTTCCACCACGCCTTCGCGTGTCTTTGTGTCTGCCGTTCGCCCCGAGACCCACTTACGGAGGATTTATAGAGTTTGCAAAGTATAAAACACAAACCCAAAAATAGCCCGTGAATGAGGGAGGTGACGGGGGACGGATTGGGCCCAGAGCTGGGTGTTAGCGAGACACGCTAAGAAAACAAGAGAAGCTTTTGTGACCTGGGGTTCTGGGAACAGGGGAGGTGACTAGTGGCATTTAGTTAGTCATTTTTTATTGTGTTTTAGTACAAGTTATGACGGCAGGAGATGAGCAGGAGAGGAGAGGGAGACCTCAGCAGCAAGCCGTGGCTTGGGGACGCCCTGACCCCGATGGTTTTGGGGAGGAGGTGCAGCCATCGCCTCGTGCAGCCTCTGCCACAGCCCCTCCGCGAAGTGCCGCGGTCCGAGTCAGACCAGACGCCGGACAAAGGGATGGGGTTTTCCAAGTCCCTAAACCTGAGCAGAGCCCGCCTGCTGCCCAAGGCTCCCGGGGATCCAGAGAGCCTTGGCCGGGGGGTCAAGGGCTGAGCAGGGGTCTGCGTAGCTGTGGGTCGTGGTCCTGGTTTCCTTGAGGACTTCTGGGAGCCTCGCAGCCAGGATTGGGAACAGCTGGTGAGATCATGACAGAACGTGATTTTCACCTCCAGTGGCCGGGCAGCCTCTCTCAGGCTTCGTCTGCGGAGAACGGGGCTGAACATGCGTCATGGGAACGGGAAATCCCAAGGTTTGGCTTCGCTTTGCTCTCTCTAGGACTGGAGGAGATCACACTGAAGCCCGTTCAGGACACGGGGAACGTTCTGAAGCAGGGATATCTGGAGAAGAGGTCCCGAGGTAAGGCCCGACAAGTACGACATAAAGTTCGGGGATGTCACCTCAGAATTAGCAAGAATGCAAATTTTCAGATGAAGAACAAACAGGAAAATACATCTTTTCTGCAGATTTGTCTGTAGGCACATGCAGAACCTTTCAGGCTTTTCTTAGGCATCATACACACAGAGAGGGCACAGCCCTTATTTATTCTCCTTTGCAGATCATCAAACTGCATAAGGATTAAACCCCAGAAATTGAATTAAGCAGCAGCCCAGTCCTCTAAGGCAAGATGTGCCCTTCTAACGGGCAATACCTAATGAGGATAAAATCCTGGTGAAGACAAGGTAGTTCGTAGCATCACACACATTAGCAAGTTAAGATAAGGACTGTGAGTCAGCCTCAAGTTTATCTTGATTTTACTGACTCCTGTGAAAGCTACAAATTATTTCCTCATCACTCAGATTTTATCTTGATTTATTTACTGTATGACAGGTGGTATGAGGCAAGAACAGCCTTTTTTTTCCTCATGGCCATCAGCTGAGCTGTTTAACTGGCCCTGTGCATGTTTTAGCTTGCTCCAATTACAGAGTACAAGACATTTGCTTAAACCTCAATTAGGGAGGTTTAACCCAAAGCTGTGTTCCCTCCCAGCTGGCAGGATTAAGGCTCACGGCAGCTCAGCTCACCTGGAGAGGACAGGCTGGTTCTCCCTCCCTTGGTTGAGGTTTTGTATCTAAATTTGCTTGCCTGAGCTTTATGCCAGGAATCTGCAGGATGTTGTTGGGGAAAAAAGTCTTCTTTCCCCTAAAGATTTGTCTGAAGCATGCAATGAAAGAACAGAAATTAATTTATTTTTTACTCTTTTGCTGTACTTTTCTTCCTAGAGCACAGCTTTTTTGGGTCGGAGTGGCAGAAGCGGTGGTGTGTCCTCAACAGAAGGACCTTTTACTACTACGCCAATGAGAAAAGTAAGTGGTGAGATATCTGTCTCGCGTCCCCAAACTGTGGGTGGTGGCTGAGGGCATGGATGGGGCGGGGGGAGAGAAGGGGAGAGCCCTTGCTGAAGGACAGGCTCATATCTGACGAGAGAACAGCATAAACCGTGGGAAGGTTGTAGTTCCCTGTCAAGGCGTAAGGTGCAGGTTCTCCTAGAAAGGTAGATCTCAGCTTGCTTCCCCCCCACCCCAAACACCTTTATGGTTGTGGAACAAGAGAAGAGAGACACAGGAACAGAGCTGTGTGTGAATAAAATGATGTACGAAGTTTTCCATTAGCCATCAGCTGGGCTTCAACCCCCTAAGTGACTGTATATAATCCATGTGTCAGCGTATATAAATATTTTGCAGTCATGCTCCATCAGGTACATATAAACAGACAGCTAATATCTCCAACAGAGTTTGGCATGATTAGATATATGGCCTTCCCCTGTTCCACCCATCCAGAAACACGGCATGCTAACGGCTTACAAAATACACACATACATCCTGGGTTTACAACGACCGAGTCTGCAGCTAGGACAGGATTAAACTCCAGCGGGTCATGGGGATGAAGCTGGGTCATTGTCCTTCTTCCAAATCCTTTGTCTGAGGATCTCGAGCACTTTCTCTTTCCAAATATGCTTCCCAGCCCCTCTCACCTTGGCGAGGTATGTGCAGGGGTGTGAACTGCTTGGGCTTTCCCACCGAGCCGCTAGCAGAGGCGGGTGTTGAAGCCGAGGGTTGACATTTGGTTGTTTCTTGGGGGGGACAAGTAGTTGTCATCTTCCAAATGGTCTCCAGAAGACAGCAGGGTAAAGCAAACCTGTTATCGACGGGCTGAAATCCTTATATAGGGCTTGGCCTCACCCCTGGAAGTTTTTTAAGGATCTGCAAATCAAAAAAAGGTTAAGAGCAGCTGCCTGAACCATACTCCCACGCTTCGTCAAGAAGATTCATAAGGAAATAATGAGCTGGGATAAATAAAGACGCCTCAGATGACTGCAGCGAGGTTCCCCCTCTCTACCCTGGCTGACACCGGCCGTGCATGTGCATCGGCAAGGTCTGTAGGCCAATTCTCAAAGGCCCCACTAAGCATTTCTTCCTCTACGCCAGCCCGTTAATTCCTTACCAGCAGAATAATCATTGGCGTCGCATTTCCCCAAGTACACGGTGGTCTCCGCTTCATTATAACTGGCTCATCTCACCCAACCCTCTGACCTTGGCAACCTTTCGCTGGCTGCTCGCCGCCTCTTGAGGCTTAAAAGGGCGTCCTCTTTACTGGGTCTTCATGAAGATTTTATAATATTCCCTTTGGATTTCCCAGGGGTGGACATGCTTAGACTAAAGGGGTTTTTTTCTGGCCGTCTCCCGCTGACGCGTGGTGTACCTCGCTTTCCCTGTCTGAGCAACGGACCTCTGCACCACCCGGCAGTACTGCCGGCTTGCTAAAAACACACAAACTCCAGATTTAGCACGTTTCTCTTCTTCCAGGCAAGCAACCTAAAGGCACCTTCTCCATTGAGCACTACAGCGCCCGGCTGGCTTCCCATCTGCGCAAAGACTCTCGAAAAAGATGCTGTTTCGAGTTAATCTGCCCCGGCAAACGCACCTATGAGGTAGGAACTGGGGGGAGAAACGGACCTTCTGTGCTGGTTTGGGGGCAAAAGCACACGCTCCCGGGTCTGGGGTGCGGGCTGGACCCGCAGCCTCAGGGCGGCTGTGAATCTCCAAACCCGCTGGTAAAACAAACCAAATGGCACCGCAGGAGGTGCCGATGCTTCTCCTCCTTGGCAGATCGTCTCAGCACGGACCTTCCCTCTGCACTTGTGGGGCACAAGGGTTAAGAGAGAGCATGGGTTAGAAACAGTAGAGGATTGGGTTTGGAAAACCTGTTTTTAGATAAGCTGTTCAGAGCCAGGTTAAATTTAAACCTTCAATTTGTTGAACATCCAAGGGAGAGCCTAAAAACTGCTGTAATAAAAAACCTGGCCCAATCCACAAACTGTGCAATGAGAGCCTTCCCGAGCTTCAGGGAGATTTGGGATGTAGAGTCTTGGTTGAGAGTCAGTATGGTATATTCAGTGGGGATTGTGGTTTTCATCTGAATTATTTTAATGAATTAGGCTTGACAGCCTTCCTCTGGGATAGTCTAGCTTTGTTCCGCTTCTGTTTCCCTGTTTGGAATGGGGAGATAAAGAAGTGAAATGACTTTCCTAAAGTCACAGGGTAGAGAGCGGCAGATCCAGGATCTCCATCCCCTGTTCCAGTTGTAAATCTTTTTTCTTCTTCCTACACGCAAGAACCAGCACAATAACGGGTGAACCTCTCTCCAGTTCACAGCCCCAAGCCCAGCAGAGGCTGAAGACTGGGTAGATCAGATCCAGTTCCTCCTGAAGGGTGAGTCTGGCCGCGTGGTCCAAGCCAGCGTGCCCGCTTTGTTTGGGCTGATCCTGGCAGCATCATCCCACCCAGCCTGGGCTGCTCCTTCCAGCAACGGGTGGGCTTGTGCAATGCTGAGACCTTGCTGGGGTCCCAGTGTCCCCTCTTAGCAAAAAGAGACTTTCTGGGGCTTTGGTCTTCCAAGCAGGTGGTTAAAAAGAAGCGGTGGTTTGGAGCCCACGGGCGTTTGGTTTCGACTTGAGAGCTTTTTGGCTGCTTTTAGAGGATAGCTGTGTGCGAAGGCTGCAAGTGTCGCCAAGTGGGGCGAGAAGAGGGTGGGAATCGCTCCTCACCGCCGGGGTTGCAGATCTGCTGTTCTGTCCTTGGCTTGGGGTTTGGCTTCGCCGGAGTTGTTCCAGTTTGAGACCAGCAATGCTGAGACAAGACTCCGGCCTGAGGAAACCCGCTGGAAGCCATAGGCAGCTGCCCAGGAACGGGGCCAGGCTCAGTTCCTTGAGGCGCTTGTTGAATTTGGCTTTGTTCTCTGGTATTTGCCATCCCTTCTTGGGCTTCTCCTTCGGTTTAGCCTATTCTCGGCTTCCATCCCATTTTCTCTACTCCAGGTGCTCGTGGGCCAAGCAAGGGGACAGTTCACCCCCGGCCAGCTCCACAGTGAGCACAAAGTGCGGTGGCAGAGGCTTTGTTACTGGATTTCAACTCACGGAAAGTGCCAGCATCCAGCTGGTACTTCGATTTGCTCTGTTTCACCACGCTTTTGCTTTCTCCGGCCAGACCTGAGCTCCCTCACTATCCCATGCGACGAGGAGGACGACGAACCCTGCAATGACGTGGACAGTTTGGACTCTGCGAACACAGCATCCCAAAATACCACCCTGAATCAGGATGACCCAAACATTGAGATGGAAGAGGATGACATCTATGAGGTTTTGCCAGGTAAGCGACCAAATAAGCAGGTTAAAACCTGAGCCACCCCTAGCCTTAGCCCCGCAAACATGGCAGGAGACCTTGGCCACGTCGTTGATGCTCATGGATGGGAATGAACACCTAGAGCTTGGTTGAGTTTAACGGAGCCGTAACTCAAAGGTTTGGCCCCGTTTCTTTGTTCAGACTGGCTGATGGACCACGAGAGCAAACCCTTTCTGTTCTGGTGAGGTGGAGGCTTTGTAAATTCAGGTGGGGAGGCTTTTAGAGGTTGTGGTCCGTTCAGCTCGAGTGATATTAGGTTTGGCGAGAGTGGAATCTCTGGGCTGTGTTACCTGGAAAATCAGACTTGAGATGATGAAAATGCTCCCTTCTGGGCATGCAGTCATGGCTGTAACACAATTACCGGCCCTCCAAGAGATGATAAAATAACTGCATTAAAGACCAGTGCTCGTTCACTAACAGTGGACGAGGTCTGGAGGTGGCATGGCAGCGGCTGCTGGTTAGAGGAGCCAGGAGCAATCTTCCCGGCACAGAACCGAGCAGCCTGCGAGGGTGACACGGTCTGCAACTTTTCTCACCGCTACAGCAGAAATCACGGTGTGACGTGCCCCAGGGCTTGGTCAAGGGGTCACCCGAGCCTTATTCAAAGCCTCTGCGCTGAGGTTGAGATCACCCAGCTCTGCTCCCCATCCCCGAGCGCAGGGTCCCTTGCTGTCTGTGTTTGGAGGTGCAAAATAGGTCCTTGTTTCTTCTTATTTATTTCAGAACTTTATATTTGTAGTGATTTAAAAAAAAAACAAACAAAAAACCCCCACATTAAATAATGAAGCGCACCAGAAAGCTTTACGGTGCCCGAGATCTTTGTCTCGTTCTTGGTGCTAAAGGAAATCTGCTCAGCAGTTCGCACGTGGCATCCGGACGGTTGCCGGCAGCGGAGCTGGGGCTGCGGGGCCGCCTGCGCAAAGCCTCGGCTCCGTCCATCTTTCACCTTTCCTTCCCGACCTTCCCTTTCGTTTGGGCAGCAGCTTCCTCTTCCTCCGGCCGTACCTAGAGCGGTCGCCGAGCCCCGCGGGAGCCTCCCCGGTCGCGGTCCCCGGGCCGGCGCGTGTGAGGCGTCCCTGGCTGCCCCGGCGGCTGCCTTGCGGCTACCAGCGCCGTGGGGCAGGTATTAGGCGTGAGCTGTGTGCCACGCGTGGCTAACGGTGACCCCGCCAGGAGCTGATTTAGGGACAGACCCCCACCGCCCCGTTGCCCCCGCCCCGGGATGCAACGTCTCGGGTTCCCACGGACGTGGCTCTCCTGCTCCGGCGCGCGGGTCGGTGCCTCCTGCGCCCAGCATCGCGGCCGCGCCGAGCCGGGGCGCGGGCAGGAGCCGCGGGGCAGCCGCCTCCGCCCGCGTCGCCTCCGCTCTCCGGCCGTCGAGCATCCAGCCCGCGGCGGAATCGCGCCCACGCGCAGGGACGCGGCTCGGGCACCGCGCGGGACGCCGCCGGCGCGAAGCAACGCCGCAGCTCTCCCGCCTGGGTGCGTTTTCGCCCCCCGCACACCCCAATTCCTGGCCGAGTCCAGGGCAGGAGGCGGCGGCACGTTGCGGCGGAGCGGATGCTCGGCCGCGCGAGCGGTGAGAAACCAGCCGCAGGGCTCGGGGGCAGGTAGGACGGGTCTGCTCTGCCCTGGGCTCATCCCCCCAAAGCCCTTCGCCCCCCTGGGACCCCCCCAGCAAGCGCAGGGAAAGTCCCGGTCCAAGCTGGGGTCTCCTCCGGGCCCGGCTGCCTCCATCGCGTCCCGAGTGAAAATAGAGAGAAAGAGGATGCGGGGAAAAAAGAAAGGGGCGGGGGGGGGGGAGATGAAGAGATAATTTCCTCAGCAAGTCATCGTTGTTAATGAAGTTTTACAAAAACAGATACAACCAAGGAAAAATAAAATTTCACAGGTGATAAATTTTTCCAATTTCCCTGGCAGAATTCGATAGGATTGTTAAATTAAGAGTGAAGGTGTCTGTTAGGAAGCAACGAGCAGTGATGGGTAATTTTATAGAGTGGAAAATTGAATCAAATTGCTACATTAAAACGCAGCTCCTCTGAGAATCTGCCCAATGCCCCGGCGGCTCGGTGCGGCGGTGGGGTGCACGGCCCGCCGGCTCCCGTGCCCGGGGTGGGGGGCTGCGGGGGGCTCTGGACCCCGGGCGTGGGTGCCTGGGGCTGCCCATGGGGATGTAAGGACATTTTCTCTAGGGTGGTGTGGCCGAGGCTGTGATGCTCCGCACAGGGGGGAAGCAGCACAGCCCCCAGGGTATGCATTTTTCAACATTTCTCTCTGATTCATGGCTATAAAATCCAGATATTGGCTGCGATCAAACACCCAGGTCCTGGGAAGGCAGAGCATCGCTTCCAGACTCGGAGCAGCACCTGGATGCTACAGGCTGCCGGGCTGCGGAGCGGAGGGGAGCTTCTCGCCTCCCCGTGGGTGCCCCTCAGGACTTGCACAGCCCAAAATCTGCAGGACCGTGGCCTGGACCCAGCACGCTGCAAGACGAGCCACGGTGCAGGCAGGGCTCAGCACCCCCCCAGGATTAGTGCCTTCACCGCGGCCCCCCCAGGGTGTCTGTGCCCCTCCGCGCCGTCGCAGGAGACGACGGAGCTTGGCCGCTCTCCGCCGAGGGGAAGCCGCGCCAGCCAGCTACCTCCCCACCACGTTTTCCCGAGAAAAATCCCATACAAGTTTCCCCCCCCCAGACTTTCCGCAAAAGCCTCCGTCCATCGCAGCTCTCGCAGCCCATCAGCCTCGAAGCGCTCGCCGCGGGGCGGCCGGGCGGCGCGAGGACTGGGCACCGCCTGGGGTTTTCCCCCGAGCACCTTTTGCAATAGGCACAGGGTGAGTGGTCAGCAGGGAAAGAAAGGGAAACTGAGGCACAGAGGACGGATGCCTGCCGGGCATCCTCGCATGGCTGCTGGAGAGCGAGGACGTGGGGGAGCAGCAGCCAGGACCCCCAGAGCTGCCTGAGCTGGTGAGGGGCCGTAACCGTGGCTCCCCAGTAGCTGTGCCAGCAAGGGGGCCAGCTCTGCCGTCTGGGGATGGAGGAAGCGGGACAGCTACATCCCCCCGGGATCATCGGGGCACCCGCAGCTGCCCAGCAGCACGTCCCGGCAGGGAGCCGGAGCCGGGCAGGGAGCCGGAGCCTGCAGCGCCGACCTCCTCCATGTGCAGGATTCACACGGCTTCGCTCATCTTGGAAACCCAGCGGCAGCGTTGCCTCCGTGGCACGTGTTTTCCCGCGTCAGCGCTGGCGGCCGCTTCCCAAGGGGCGCGTGCGTGTGCCGGGAGGCGCGAGAAGGGCTCTGGGAAGAAGTTTCCCGAGGACGGCCCGGCGCCGGGGTGGAAGCGGTGCCTGCAGGACGCAGGCACGGAGGCGAGCCGGCGGAGCGTGCCCGGCACGGACGGGAGGAGGGGTGGCCGTGGGGACCCCCTGGGTGCGGGTGGGGGGACCGACGCTGCCCCTCTTTGCAGGGTGGCTCCGGGGTTTTCGTGGCACGCGGGCGCGGGAGCTGGTTTGACTGCCCTCCATCCCGTGCCGAGATGGGATTAGGGGATTTGGTGCCGTCGGTTAAAGTATAAAGGAATCCGGAGGCGAAGGTTTGGGGCGCGTGCGTGGGAACGATGGGGGGAGCGCGCTGTTACAGATACGTTGGTGTTCTCTTTTACAAATGCAAAGAGCAGGCAAAAGCCACTTTCAATAATTTATTTTAAAATCAATGCTAATGAGGTTCTGTCTCGTCAGTGGCCGAGTTTTACAATAAAGTCTGATTTATTTAGAAAAGATCTTTGGTGCCGCTTCCCGTCTAATGGGGGAGCAGTTGCAGTGACCCTCCGACTCGGGATGCAATTTGTAGCTGGCAGTGGAGATCTGACCTGGTTTGCATTGATCAGCGCCGGGGCCGGGGCCGCGTCCTCGGAAAGCGCGTCGCTGCCTTGCGATCGGGTGCCGCGGGCTCAGCAGAAGACCCGGGCTTGGGTTCTGTTGGTTCTGCCTAAAGGTGACAGCAAAGCCGCGTCCCCCGAGGTGCCCCAGGGACACCCCTTCTGCACCGGGCTCCCCGACAGCCCTTCGCCAGCAGCCGTGCAAGAGGTGCAGATGAGCAATTTGCCTGAGCGTTGGCTTTCTGCAGCGTTTCAGAATCGGGTTTTATTTGTATTATTTTTATCAGGTTGCTTCTAGTCTTTACGGCTGCAGAAGGAAGCCCGGGCTGTGACGGCAGCTATTGTGGGTGCCGTGCACTCGACTTGCCCCAGCACCCAGAGCAGCTCAGGCTGGATGGGTTGTACCTGGCTTGCTGTTAAATAATCTTATTTCAACTTATTTGTGTCTAGATCCTTGCTCCCGTCGGTCACTAGCCATTTTCACAGGGCTTCCCTGTGCCTTCCAGCCCCTCTGTCCTTAACCTTTTCCTTATTACTTTCTTGCAGCCTCTTTCCCCATCCTCCGTAGCCGTGCCAGCCTGCCTGCCCTTTGCTGCCCGGGATACTCTTTCTCCTCTTTTATTTCTGCTTCTGTTCCCAGTCCTTCCTCACGTTTCTGTCCTGGCATTTCTCCCCGGCGTCCCGTTTTCTCTGAGCTGCAAATCCGGCACAGGAAGCATCTCTTCCTATAGGGCACTCGGCAAAGTGCTGCCTAAATTTATGAGGCTATAATAAGTGATTTGTTTTTACCAGTGTTAACAACAATTCATATTTTTATGCAACATGTTTTAAAATATTATCTGTGACTTCCTCCTTTCCACTCTTCACAATTAAGCCGGGAATTTATTATTCTGACAGTCGGATGCTCTCACAGCCCTCTGCCTGCCTGGGGGTTTGGTGCAGCAGTAATGCTCACAGCCCTTCCCCTGACTTCTGTGCTCTGTTTCCCCCCAGAGGAGGAGCTGGACCCCCCCTTCCCAGAGGACGGCGAGGATTCTGGAAGCAGACAGAGAAGCGGTAAGAGCCCACCCTACTTTGGCCAACCCAAAGGACCTCCAGGTCATGGTTGGGGGCCTGAGTCTGGCCACCTTTGAGTGTCCTGGGGTGCAGGTGGTGACGGAGGGGTGTGTGGAGGATGGGAGGGTCCCCAAGAGCAGACCGACGGGTGACGGAGGAGAGACGGCAACTCGTGAAGTTCGGACAGCTCGAGTCTGGGGAGCTCTCCCCATCTTCTCCACACGCGGGGATGCCTCTCCTTTTTGGACAGGCACCCCGTGGCGGGTGGCCTTGGTGAGCCCTCCACGGAGGAGCCCCAACGCCCATCCCCTCTCCCGCCGGATGAGATCTGCGTGCGGATGGATGTCCCACGGAGGCACACCCATCCCTGTCCCCCGTCCCATCCTGGACTGCGGGGAGGCAGCCAGCCCTCCCGGCGCACCCCGAGGGGCCGGGGAGGGGAGCTGGGGCAGAACCAGCCTGGAGAGGGGGCAGGAAGCCAGTCACGGCCCAGAGGAAGCCGCCGCAGGGAGGGATCTCGGCGCGGGAAGCCGGAAGGACGCGCACCACCACCCCAGGAACCAGCGCCGCCCGCCCGGAACCTGCCGCGGTCACCAGGGCCCCCACCCCTGCTTTTTCCTTAAGGACCTGCACCGTGGGATGGGAGCGGAAGATCCGTTTCCGCCCCGGTCCCACCTGCTTCGCTTTCCATCGCCGCTTCCGCCCCGGCGCGGGAAAGCAGAGCTCGTGTCCGAGCAGCCGGGGCTGGACCGGCCGGGGACTTCCTGCTGCTCCGCTCACGCCTCGCCGCGCGGGAAAACACGTCGTCCTGGCAAAGCCCGGCTTGGGAGGACTTCCCGCACCATCCTCCTGCTCCGGAGCTTGGAGGAGACAGCCCCATCCCAGCCGGGCACCCACAGCAGGCATCCTGCTCGTGGGGCGATGGAGACCGGAGGGGTCCCGTGGTGGGTGCTCTGGATGGGGGGTAGCTAAACCAGCTTCACTCGTGCTCTTCTGAAGGCACGCGCACCCCGAGCGTTGCTCAGCTGGTTTACCCCTCCCGGTGGCAATTCCGGAAAGCCTGCTCCAACATCCAGCGAGCCCTTTGGCCAACATCAAACCCCCTTGGATGTTTCCTGGGCGTTATCCCCAGCCCAGGAGGGTGCTCAGGCCTGTTTCTACCGAAACCTTGGTAGCACAGGCAGGGTTGAGACCCAGCTCCTTGCAGGGACCGGAGCACGTCGGTGTTTCTCCGCTGATTCGGTTTTGCGGAGCTTGTTTCCCACCCCCCGGCACGATGACTTATCTGGCCACCGGAGCGGGTGGCAGCTGCAGCCGGTACCAGCACCCAGAGCTTGGAAAAAAACGACGCCCTGGTCTTTATAAACTGTACTGTGGTCGTAAAGCAGGACCGCACGCTTCTCCTGGAGCCGCCTCGGCACGGGGGAAGGAAAGCAGACGGAGATGGGACATGCACGTACACGTGCACGTTTTTCTTTGCCTTTCACAACCGCCTCAGCTTTTAAGCATCCGAAGGACCAGGTGGCAGAAAAGCAGCTCCCCCGGGGGTTTTCCGGCTCGAGGGGGGGGTCAGTGGGGTGCGGAGCACGGCTCCGTGGCAGGCTGGTGCCAGCGGTGACGATGAACCTGCACCCCAAGGCCACCCCCAGGATTTTGGCTCTCGCCTGTCACAGCCCTGCCAGCCATTTAAACACCCTGCTCATCCTCATTAGCATCTGCCTGGCAGTTGTAATTGTTGTTAATAGTTATAACTGGTTTAGTTATTAGCATTGTCATGATCGCTTTAAGTCCTGCCTCTGTTTTTACGCTAAATAATGGATTAGACTCTTGCTTCTGAAACGCTGGGCTGCGTTTCAAGAGGGAAAGGTTATGGCAGCGCCGGGAACCCCAGCCCTCGTGCCTTTTGCCGCGGTAATTTGTGCTTCTGCCCAACTGGAGCAAGGGCGAGAAGAGGTGAGGGGAGTCCTTGAGCAGAGGGCCGGGCTGCGGGGAGGGAGGGAAGGGGCTATTTCTGAATTGTATCACACGGCCCAACTGCCAGATGAGCATTTGGCTAATGGAAAACTATTGTTTCTAATTTCTAAGAGCCACAAGGATGCCACGATGCTGGAGCAGCCCAGCAAATCCAGCTGAGAGCTTCAGGCTGCTCCTGCCAAGACGCCCATTTGCTTCGCTCAAGGCTGCTTAATCCCTGCCTTCTGCGCCGGCCGGGCGTCAGGGCTGCTGCTGCGGTGCGAGCTTACCAGCCAAGCACACACAGAGCGAAATTCCTCCGCTTGGAAAACGAAAAATCCTCGCAGCCTGCCTCCTGCCGCAGTCCCCTGCGCTTAGCGCGGCGGGAGGTTTCACCTAGCATGAGCACAGCGCTGGAAACCCCTGAGCTGCAGACGGTTGTCATTAGGTTTCAGCATCAACAGGCTTCTGAAGCAACACGCCCGAAGCAAAGGGGTTGGGGAGGATCATGCCTCTCCCACAGCCCCTGCTCGGGGCTGCTCAGGCCGCAGAAGAAAATGATGCGGTTGTCACATTTGGCTGGTTTTCTTAATGACCCCCAGGCCCGTAGGCATGGGAGCAGGCTCTCGTCCCACTTACATCGGTGTAAATCAGTTGCACTGGAATCACGGCTCTGCCCTGAACGCAGATTTAAATGTCTAGACAGGGCACTGGGGCTTTTTAAACAAAACCTCTTTTCTGTAAAAGCGAGCAGAATTAACGCGGGGTAATGCAGGAGTCCTGGGGTGGCTTGTCTGGATCCAGCCCCCATCCCACCGGCCTGGAGGATCACGGACATTCGCCGTCCCACGTGGAGGCGGCACGTTGAAGTCCTCCCTTGCCTGGCTTTATCTTGAAGTGCTAAAATACGAGCCAGGATCCCTCTTCCGCAAACGGTCTTAGTTTTAACAAGGTGTTCTCGGCCGCTGGCACGAACATCTTCGTGGCTTTTGCAGCTGCGGCCGGGGACGAAGCGCAGAGCCCGACCGCGCTTTTGGCGTGAGGCTTCTCCCCGGTCCGATGCAATTAGTGCTGACCTGTGGAAGGCAGGGTGGAGGGAGGGATGAGACCTTCCGTCCGAGCAGTTGACATAGCTGGGGAAAAATCCCCAAACTTTCGGGAGCGTAAACCTTCCTGCGGGCTGGAAAATTTTCTCCCTCTGTGCTCGCAGAGCGTCACGTCCGGGCTCACGCGCACGGCTGCCGCAAAGTCTCTGCTTTACCGACGGCCTCTCCTTCCTCCGCTCCGTGATGGGGTGGCGAGCGGCCCCCGAGGTCCTCTTGTTCTTCGGATGAGCAGGAAGGAGGAGATTCAGGATAGGGAGGCACCTCCCAAGCGTTCCTGGTAAATGGGGGACAACTGGGACAAGGCTGGCTCCGGCTCCCCGGCAGCGTCATGGGCGAGCGGGCGGCCGGGTCCCCGTACCGGGGAGCTCCGGGAGGGCGATGGATGCTGTCGGCTCTGGAAGCATCTTGAAGGAAGACGTATTTTCTGCCTCAACCCGAACCTCCTTCCCCTCCCGCTACCTTAGTGACACAGAGCAGAACTCTCTCTGAAGAGGAGCGGAGGCTGATTTGGGGGATGGCTACGGTTAAATCTCTTTGCCAGCAAGTTAATGATGATGCTCCGTAGAATTACTGGTATTCCCGATACCACCGAAGCAGCCTTTCCCCAGCCTTGCCTCACCGGGCACACCAGCAGGTCAGTGCCTGAGCGCCGTCCCCACGTACTGGGTTATTCTCTGCATCACGGTGTTGTCCTCACACCCTCCCGTAACGACCCTTTGTGTTAATTACACAATTTGTTGGCTCCTACCAAAGCTGCTGCTTGCCTCGTCCCCCTGCTCAGAGCCCGCGCGCCCTGATATTTCCTCTGCCTCCAGTTCATAACCTCTGGTTCCTGCGCTTAGCACGAGCTTAAATAACTCAGTAGCTCCTACTCCTCCTATTCCCTTCACAATCTTTTCCTCGCCACTGTGTGCTCCCCCTTTAATACTTTCCAAAGGATGCAGACCTACTTTTTTTTTCTCCCAGCCTTTCTATTTAAGTTCCCCAAGTCCCTGAGTCATTCCAGTTGCTCCCTGCTGTGCCATTATCCATGTCTGTAATGTCCTTTTTCATATTTAGGTGATCAAATCTGGGCACAGTACTCCAGATGCACCCTTATCACTCGGTCCCTTATACCATATTAGAAACATTTCCTCCAACATGTGCTCGATATTTTCTATTTATGCTTTCTGGGCTTGGTTCAGCTGCGTGGCAGAGCAGCACAGCTCGCTGGTACAGCCCCGGTGCTCGAATCCCTCCCCCGGCAGAACGTGGTTTTACTGGGTTTAATTATCCATGGGGGTCACATCATGGAGATGGCCGTGTCGTGACATCTGGATTCACCCCCGCTTCGGTGCTGTGCCATCAGAGCAGTCTCCTGCCTGAAGCCTTTGGTCCAGGAGCATGTTTTAAGAGTCGTCTTGTGTGCTTGAAAATGAGGGATCTGGGTTATTTGGGGGGCGGGGGGTGATGCTGTGAAGGATCTGTTGGATGTGCTGGCACAAGCTGCTTCCCTCGTCCTTGTTCAAGCGTCTCCTGCGGGCGTGAGGCTCTGCAAGACCTTGGCATCAGGCTCATCTGGACCCATCACAGGGCAGGGACCCACCTTTCGTGGTGGCTCTGGTCTCTGGGCCAGGTTCTGGGGTGGGAAATGCCATTCTGAGATGGTGAAGAGGGCAATGTTTTGTTCTGGAAACGCCGCTGCGCCGTTTTCCAGAAAACCCACGCGCACATTTAGCCCAGGGCAGACCCCAGCCTGGGCACGCTTTGCCAACAGTCTCGTCAGCCCAGACCCACGGCTTTCAGCAAACGGATCATTTGCCTCTCCAAAACAAAAACACAAAAAAAAAAGGAAAAAAAAAAGAGTTTTCTGGCTCATGTTGCCTTTCTGCAGCAGGCTGTGACCACAGGCATCGAGCAAAGGCTCTGCCTTCCCAAACTCCCGGCTCGACGGGAGGATCGAGACCTGAGCGATCAGATTATATCGTTCCACGGGACCTTCTCGGACCCCGCGGGAATGGGGGATGAAGGCAGATGTCTGCTCCCTGCTCTCCTCCCGTCCCTGTTCCTGCTCCGGGCGCTCCCGGTCAAGCAGTGGGTGCCGTTCGCTTGCTGAGCGGGCCCTGCTCCATCGACTGCAATCCCCTGCTTGGCTTCTGTAATTAATTAATAAAATTGGCTGTCACCTTCCCCGGCAGCATCCTCCTTGTGCAAGTACCGGTGTTAATTAACGGTGTTCCTCTTCCGTGGCCTCTGGCATGGCCGTCACCGTGGTGGGGACACTGCCCAGCAGAGCTGGCGCTGGTGCCACGTGTCCCCTCCTTGCCCAAGTCATGGATGTCCACCTCGGGGACAGCTTGCTTGGAGCCCGAGAAGGAGATGAGGGACTTGGGAGAGAGGGACGGCGTCTTGGGTTCCCTCTGTGGTTCGTAGTAAACAGCTTTAATTCAGGGTTTTCTGAAACAGAAACTTTTCCCAGTGTGTTTTCCTGTATTTACTGGTAGTTATTGCATTTATTTATTGACCAGCCCCTTTTTCTTGCAGTACCTGTTTGGCATCGGCCTTTTAATTGAAATGCAAAATGAGTATTACCAACATTTCCTTCCTTTCCCCAACAAATACCAGCCCCTCTCCCCCAGCATCCCACCCCACAACCCCAGTATATCCCCATATCATTCCCCATCCCCCTGACCTCTCTTTTTTTTTTTCCCCAGGAGGTCCCTGGCGAGATTACGCTAATTACTACCAAGGCATGTGGGACTGCAGCAGCGAGCATCCCGACGAGCTCTCCTTCCGCCGTGGGGACCTCATCTACATCCTGAGCAAGGTAGAGCATCGCCGGCAGCCCCGTGTCCACGGTCGTGGGGCTGCGGCTCAACTGCAAGGTCAAGGGCTGATGAAATTGGTCAAAATCAAAGTCCAAAGCAGAGATAAATTAACGATTTAGTGGAAGGGGGAGTGGGATGCCCCAGTGATGCCACTCCTGCCTGTACTCCCTGCCTTCACACGTGGCATTTCACATGCCCCAAAGCAAGATTTTTGATTTTTTTGATTTTTTTTTCCACGGTAATGGAGTCTGTACGTGCTGTTGCTCGGGTATTACAGGGGTAATTGAGTTGCTCGGCCGGGTGTGACCAGGGCTCCCTTCGGCAAATGCACGTAGGTGAATAAATTAAGTGTTTGCGTTAGCAGGTCTGCGGGGGCAAGAGCAGAGCCACCGGTGCCTGTGACCCTCTCCTTGTCCCCGCAGGGCTCTGTCCTGGCTCCCAGCCGGTCCCTGCCAGACCGTGGTGGCTCCGGCTGGCAGCGATGAGCTGGGGCGGTTGCATTTTATGGGGGATGTTTTGGCAATGTACTCTGCAGCCCGGTCTGGCACGGGAACGGCAATGAACTTGGGGGGTTGTATTTTGTCGGCGATTTTTTTGCAACAGGCTTTGCAGCCCGACCTGGCACGGGGACAGTGATGAACTCGGGGGGCTGTGCTTTATTTTGCAATGCGCTTTGCACCCCAAGGACCGTGCCGAACCTGGGGGGTTGCATGGCGCGGATGGTGCTGTGCAACGCGCTTCGCACCCCGGTCCGGCACGGGAACAGCGATGAATTTGGTGGTCGTGCCCCATCTGCCCTCGGCGGGCACCCTCTCGGGGTGGACCCGACGTGGGGAAGGGTGGCACATGCAGCGGTGGCTCAACCATGGTGAGTACGGACCTTTGGAGACGAAGAGCACCTCCATGTCTCGGGCTTGTCAAGACCAAGGTCGTGTTTTACAGCTGAGAAAAAGCGCCTGGGCTTTGCCGTCCCATCCTGGAGGGCCGCGACTTCCCCATCCGTGGATCCCAAAGCACCTTACAGTGCTATTTAGCGACCCGCTGCCCCCCGGGACGGGGCTGACGTGCTCCGGGCACTGAACCCACAGCCCCAGCTCGTCACCCAGTTCATCCGGTGGGGGGGTGGCACCAGGGGCAACCCACAGCCGTCCCTGGGGGCGATACCCGCAGCCCCCCGACCCCACGCCACTTCCAGCCCCTCGCCCCATCCCGCCGACGGCCGAGCGGGTCGGGTCCCCCCGCCCCGCGCCAGCTCGGGGACACAGCTTGGAGTCACGGCAGGGTTTTCGCTCTCTTCAGTGGCTCCAGATTGCGACTCTTGTGCCGGCTTCCTCACACGTAACCGATCGGTCCTGAGAGCTTTTCCCCCGTAAATTACTTCGCGCGACGGATGCTCGCGGCCGCCGCAGAACGGAGGCGGCGCGGGGCCGGGAGGGGGGAAAGGAGGGAGGCGGCGAAGGGAGGGGGGGGAAAGGTGTTTGAAAAGCCTGTTCACTCAGCTGCATTTTAATTTCCTTTTCAATCTTGTCCCAATTAATTTCGCAGAATTAATCTCACAGAAGCAAACTCGGGAGCGTCGAGGCTGCCGTTCTAGCGGTGCGGTCGCTCTGTCTGAACATGAAATAGTAGCTAATATAAAAATCCATCTGGTGTGTTTGAAGCACACGCCGGCTGCTGCTCGGGTCCTGTCTGACATTTCGAGCATCGACAGCGGGGAAAAGTGATTTGGGGGTTAGTGGACATCAGTAGCTGGGGGGGGACCCGGCAGCCCCGAGGCTGCGGGCGCAGGGAGGGTGGGGGGCTGCTGCGGCGTGGGGGATGCGAGGGCAGCATCGTCACCCGCCGCGTCCCTCTTCGGCGTGGTCCCTTCAGTGCCGCGGCCCCGAGCCCCCGGCTGGGCACCTCTGCCAGCGCCGGGAGGCTTTGACCGGGAGCGCAGGGAATGCCGCTGCCAAGGGCTTTTCTTGCCGTCCCCCTCAACCTGGGGGGTCCTTGTTGCACCCCGGTGCCAGCAGCGCTTCGTCGGGCCCCGGTGCTGCAGGGATAACAGGGCCGAGGGGGGTCACGCCCCGAGCTGCAGAGCCTGTACCCCACCTCGTCACCCCACTTTGCAGGGACCCCGAAACACCGCTACCCTGCTCTGTACACCCCAGCCCCGTTAATACACGGGGAAATGAATTTGGGGAGGGGGAAGCAGTAATGCCAGCAAAACCCCGGCATCGCGTCCCTTTCCCGGCACCGTTCCCTTGTCCCCTGGCTGAGTGATTTGTACGTTATGATAATTATTTGAATGCAGCGAGACTTCCTATTTTAAGTGGGCTTAGTTGGATGTGACAAGCAGGCCATAAAACCGGATAAGTTAATTCTCTCAATTGCTTTCAATGAAAGCGGGGGGGGGGGGAAAGGGGGGCCATATTCCCATACCCCGCACCCCGAGCGAAAGGCGTGTGGTGACATCTAGTGGCATTTTGCCTGGATTTGGGGCCATCTCGCTCGCGGGGAGAGGCCACGCGGGTGGCCGCGGCCCCCCCGCCTCCCGCGACGCGCTGTACCTCGTGGGTGATGGAGCCAATGTGTAACGAGCCCGGTCAGGGCTCAGCGTGCGGCCGCACCCCGGGGCGGTGGGCTCAGCCCCCCGGGCCGCCGGCGGGGTGGGCTGCGGAGATGGGCTCCCGGGCGGCGTTCGACTCCCATTAATAACCCCTCTGGGTGGCTCCCGAGTTGGGAGGGACGGGGATGGGACGGCGGGGTCAGCTGGAAGGCAACGGTCACCCACCGGTCAAATTCAAGCGAGGGCCATCCTTCCCCCTCGCCCCCCCGGCGGGAGCCAATCGTCCAGAACGAGCCCCTGGCAGCCTCATTCCTCCCAGGTAATTTTTATAAATGAGGGGACACCCATCGCCGGCGAGGACAAAAGGGTGGCCGAGCGCCGGCGAGGCAGCGCCGATGATGATGCCCAGCGCCCATCCGTCCCCGATGCCGCATCCCAAATTTTGCCCCATCCACGGGGGCTCCATCCGCACATCCCCGATGCCGCATCCCAAATTTTGCCCCAGCCCCGCTGCTTTCACCCCGCACCGAGCACCGCGCCAGCTCCGAGCCAGCCGTCCTGCCCTCCGCGGTGGGTGACCCCGGTCCCCACGGGGCAGCGGTGGCTGCGGTGGGGCCCCTTCCCCACGGTCACGGGACCCCAGAGCCAGCCCCGGTGGTCTCGGGGGGCTGCTGAGGTGCTGCCCCCCGGCCTGTGAACTTGTCCTGGGCTGGCATGTGGTTCTGCTGGGGGGGGTTAAGGCGTACTCTGACCATTTATTTTGCACTGAAATTTATAATAAATGCTGTTAAAGACTTTGGCTTTGACAGAGGTAATAATAAATTCACTGTTAAAGACAGTAGTTTAATTCCTTATACCCTCCAATACTGCACAGAATAAACTATATTCATCACCGAGTAATTTTTTACCACATAAATCTTTAAAACTAACCGTTGTAGGCTGTTGAGGCTGAAATATTGTGAATTTATTAGATATGCCCATGTAGTATTGGATTCAGAGGTTTCCATTCGAATATATTACAGGGGAAATTTGTGTCTTTAAGTGTGACAATCCTTCCATTTTCCAAAGCCAGCGTTATAACCAGCAGCTCCTCCAGAGTCAACTCTGCCTTTATTAGACAGAGATTTAGTAACGAGCCCCTCGCTAATCTGCCGGGGAGGTGGGGGGTGACATTTCCTGTGATGCCCTGTTTCAAATGGGTGGCAAAAGAAAAAAAAGGAAAAAAAAAAAAAAAGTGCTTTTTGTTTCCAGCGTAACAAATGCGCGGCGATTTCCCAGCTTATTTCGTAAATGGAAGTGGAAATTTCACTTGGGGTTGTGACAATGGGAAATATTAAAGCGGAGCCTCGTCGTTAAACGCATCCCTCCCCGGCCATAACTTTCACAGGCTGCCGTCGTTTTATGGATCTACATATTATATACATATATACGTGCGCGGGTAGATGGATGCGAGTCGTTTTTATTTGGGGGGTGGTTAACCGTCAATAGAGGGAACGAGGGGAGACCTGAGGGCGAAACCCCAATTGCAAAATAGATCAGGAAGGTTTTAAATCTGGCGTCGATTTGCCAAGAGGCGACACCTCTGCCACCCTCACAACTTGCGATTTTTATTTGCCTGAGCCTGTTGAGCACCCGTGTTTCGAGCAGCCGTCCTTGTTTCCTTTGCTAATGTAAAATACCAGCAGACAGTAGAAATCTTTGTTCGTTAGAGAGAGACGGAGATAATTATAAAACCATCTCCCGGTTCATGAGGCGCGGGTAACATTTAAACCAATTGATGTGGTAACATTTAAAGCAGTTATATTGCAAAATGTCACGTACGGTCTAGTTTCATTAGAGACGAGATAATAGATGGGTGGAATCGAAAATCCCAGGCCTGGGCATAAAATAAAAAGTTTCCCTTTGCCGTAACTCAGTGTCTCCGGCCGCCGCCGTGCCCTTCCCACAGACCCAATCCCCAAAGGTCTAAAACTTCCAGCGCTTCGTCCTCTCTGCAGCAGTCGCAAACCAAGGGTTAAAAATGAGAATCATGGACAACTCCGAAATCCCACGGCCGGGGGAAGGGGTGTTCGGAGGAGCTCGGTCCGGAGGATAACGGTGACGCGCACAATTAATACTCCGCATCCCCCGTGAGTGCTCCTCTCCACCCGAGGGTGCTCACAAGCCACCGGTGTTTCGCGCTCGCTTCTGCACCCGTCTCTCCTTTTCTCCCTTCTTTTTTCCCCCCCTTTTCCAAGCTGCTCCATCTGTAAATGAACAAACATCTCGATTTTATAGCCTTTTGCTTTGTAACACGGAGGGGTGGAAGGGGGGGGGGGGAAGTAGTGGAATGCCTAAGTAAGACTTTAATTCCAAATTCATTTACGCTATAGCGATGAAGTTGTCACAAACCATAATGCAGTATTTAATTAAAATAACAGAAGTGTATCTAGATATGTCCTGGGGTAGCTATCACCAAATTATAGCCTGCGCTACCCGGATTGTATTTATGTAACGGCGGTGCCTAAGGTACGGCTGAGCGGGTGCGAAAGAGGAAACGTTTAAAGCATCGTTCTCGCAAAGGCTGCGTCGCTCTCCCTCCTCTCCTGCCCTTCCCCGCCGCGCTTCCCCACCGATTCAGGACCCTCAGCGCGATTTCGGCTGCGTGGGGGCTCTGGGAGCCCCGGCTCTGGCTCCCGGTCCTGACCTGGGGTGTCTGGGGGCTGCCGGTCGTTACGGGAAGGGGCTGGAGCCGGCGGGGGCTGGGGCAGAGGGGGCACCCACTCCCAATGAGCCCCTGCCCCGGCTCAGGGCCCTCTCCCAGCCCAGCAGCAGTGGGTGCCCCCACCTGGGGGTCCCTTGCTCCCTCCCTGGGGCCCTCCCCCCAATCCCCGGGCGAAAGGTGGGTGGTTTAGGGCCACCGCTTAATTGAGAGCGTAAACCCTAACGGAGGAACGGAGCCGCGACTTTGGGCTGGGGTTGGGCTTGCTTTGCCGAGCGGGTGCGAAGAAAACGGACGTTTTCGCACGTTCTCGGTAAAGTGGCGGAGCCGTCGCTGTCGCCGAGGCCCCTCCGCTGGTCCCCATCCCTCCTCCCGGTGCAGCGGCCACAGCCAGCCCCTCCGCTGTCCCCCTCGTCCCCCTCTGCCTCCCCCGGTCCCCTAAGCCCAGCCAAAGAGTTATGAACCAAGGGGAAATAATTGCGGTGACCTTTGCAGGGAAGCGGCCCTGGGGGTTACCGTATAAAGATATTTTGATAACACCCATCACATAATTGGCACTGGCTGCTCCCATCCGCACCCCCCCCGCTCCCCCCTTGCAGCTCGGGGAGTCGGGGATGGATGGCTCCTCGCACACGCGTGTGCACACGCACACGTACGCAATTATTTCGAGCCCTCTTCACAGGTCACAGGCAGAGTTTAACTCAGATGGCTGCTAATTTTCATCAGGCGTGAGCGTTCGGGACTTTAAAGGCGAAAATAATTGGCTGCAGAACAAATTTAGGAAATGGAGTGTGCGATAAAGCAAATAAAAATCTCTCCCGGCTTTTTTTTTTTTTTTTTTTTTTTTGTCTCCCCCCCCCCGCTCCCGGGGGGGAGGAGGGGGAGAGGGCAGGGAGAGGTGGGAACGGGCCTGATCTTATTTTACCTCCCTTGCAACTTTGCCATTAAAGTTGCACCTACAGCTAGGAAGTTTGTCCGTGAAAAATGGTCATTTTGTTTCCCCTGCTCAAAGCACGTTATTAAAATGCTAATTTAAAAGAAAAAGGAGTTAAATATCTAGCAATGGTGCAGTCTAATTGCAGCCATAATGAGCTCTCTAAATGTGAGTGCCCCTGACACACAGAGAGCATAAACAGCCAGCAAACACATCATTAGTGCTCACGTTCATTTATTCTGCCGACCCGCCCGTGACCCCGCGGCGGCCGGGAAGGAGCAGGTGGATCCGGCCCCCCGGGATGCAGGAAGCGGAGCCGGGAGCGGCTGCCATGGCAACGCCGGGATGCAACACCGGCCCGCCGCGCCCCCCGGTCCCCCCCGCGCATTCCCCCTGCACCCCGCGCATCCCTCCTGGACCCTGGGCACCCCCCGGACCCCACACAGCCCTCCTGCACCCCGCGCATCCCCCCTGCACCCCGCGCATCCCTCCTGGACCCTGGTCACCCCCCGGACCCCACACAGCCCTCCTGCACCCCGCGCATCCCCCCTGCACCCCGCATATCCCCCCTGCACCCCACGCATCCCTCCTAGACCCCAGGCATCCCTCCTGGACCCCGGCACCCTCCAGACCCCACACATCCCCTGAACCCTTGCGCACCCCCTGGACTCCACACAGCCCTCCTGCACCCCGTGCAACCCCCCTGCACCCCGCACACCCCCTCTGCACCCTGCGCATCCCCCCCCGCACCTTGTGTATCCCTCCTGCACCCCGCGCATCCTCCCTGCACCCCATGCATCCCCTCCAAGGCCCCACACACCCCCCACCTCACGCATCCGCTGGATCCCGCACGCAGCTGTGGAGTGATGTGGGGGTGGCAGCACCCAGCAGCCCGGGGAGGGAGCGGGGGTCTCCCAAGTGGAGATAGAATCGTAGAATGGTTTGGGGGGGAAGGGACCTGTAAAGGCCATCTAGCCCACCCACCCTACATCAGGGTGCTCAGAGCCCCGTCCAACCCCACCGGCGACGTTCCCAGGGATGGGGCGTGGACCACCTCTCTGAGCAACCCGGGCCAGGGCTTCCCCACCCTCCTTGGGAGAAAGTTCTTCCTTAGATCTAATTTAAATCTGCCCTCTTTTAGTTTCAAACCGTTACCCGTTGTCCTGTCACGATAGGCCCTGCTGAAAAGTCTGTCCCCATCTTAGAAGCCCCCTTTAAGCGCTGAAAAGCCGCGTGGGGGGATTGGCCTTGGTGTAACGGGGAAACTGAGGCAGGGAGCGGGGGTGGCCCTGAGCTGGGGCATCTCGGCTCTAGGTCCCGGTTGTGCCGGCCGGGGGGACCAGCGGTGCTGGGCTCAGCCACCCCCACCCTGGGCTGCCGCTGCTTTGGGGTCTCCCCCCTTCCCCAAGCATCCGCGCCCGTTTTGCACGTGGGGCCCTCCGGAGCGAGGAGTAGCAGCAGCCGCACGTGAAGGCGAGCGGCCGAGGACGGAGATTCATAAAAGCGGTTCTTTGGAAATGATTTTTGCTCCATTCCAGCCTGTTTGCTCCTCAACAGCCTCGCTAACCGCCTCCCAGCAACAGCACAATAACTTCTCTCTGATTTCCAGCCCCCTCCTCTTTTTTTTTTTTTTTTCCTTCTCTCTTTTGCCTGTCCGAGGGGCACAGGAACACCATCCCTGGGAAATATTTTAAAATAAAAAATATCCCAGCCGACACCCCCGTCCCTCACCCTCCCCTGCCTGCACCCCCCTTCTCCCGTGCACTCTCGATGAACCTGTGATATTGTAGCAATGGCCCTTGAAGTGCAGTGGGGAGGTGATTTAGGAGAATATTAAAGGCAATGTGGAGATTCGAAGGCGCCTCTCTCAGGGAGATCTGGAGAAATACGCAGCACAGATGGGCTGAGCAGATTAAACATTTCCGTCACATTGTTTTCAAATTGTGTTTGCGGTGCCTGAGGGTTGGTACTGCGGTCAGAGCGCGGCGGAGCCGCGCAAAGCTGGGAGCCGCGCGCTTTATGGAATAAATATTAATACGGCAGTTTCACACGGGCTCCCAATCCCATCAGCGCCGCGGATCCGATGCTGCCGCCGCTATTGTCTCCCAGCCCGGCCCCGGCGGCTGGCCAGGCTCCAGCTGCACCTTCTGCCCGCTCCCGTGCTGCATGGGGGCCCGGCCCCGCCGTCTGTCCGTCTGTCCGTCTGTCCGTCTGCCTGCCCCGGCCGTGTGTCCCCCGCACCGGCCCCGTGGCTGCGGCACCCCAGCGGGGAGCCGGCCGGCCCCGGGGTGCCCGAAGGGACGCGCGTCCCTCCTGCCCCGGCCGCGTCGGCACCCACAAGCCGGGTCGTGCCGCCGCCGCGGCGTGCTCAGGGCTGGCTTGTCATCGGGCGCCTCGTCCCGCGGCGCTGCCCTGCCGGGTGGGTTGGTTGCTTGTTTTTAACGGGGAACGGCTGATGGGCTCTATCCTGGAGGCCTTCGATCCCGGGGAAAGCCTGGGAACTCATCTCGAGGAGGAGCTGCCCTGCCGTCCTTGCCAAAACTGCCCACGTGCCTCCCCGAGCCTGGGCGGTCGTTTCTGCCTGGCCTTCCCCAGCTGGGCACCATCACCTTCCTCTCCCTCCACCTCCCTTCTTGCTCTGAGCCCCTTACGTCTGTTAGCTTCTTCCCCCGGGGCCAGGACACACGGACCCCGGTGCGGTGGGACACACAGACCCCGGTGCGGTGGGACACCGCAGCCACCCCGGGCGATGCCGGAGCGGGCACGGCAGACGGGACGAGGGGAAGGAGCAATGCCCCAGCCCCAGCCCTGTGTCCTCAGCTCCTGGCAGCAGCTGGGAATTGAATCATTGGAAGCAAGTGTGAATCATTTATTTTTATAGGGTTTTGCCCTACAAAAGAGCAGGGCGGGGGGGCAGGTAATAGTAAGCCATGATGGGAAGCAAAGGGTGAGCATCACCCAAATGAGCTCCTCCGTGCCTCCGGGCTGGGTGACGTGCCAAGGAAACCGCATCCCTCAGCGACTGCCGGCTCCAAATCCCCCAAGGGCAGGTAGCCCCTCAACTTCGGAGCTTGCTGCAGCTCCGAGCTGGTTTTCGAGGTAAATAGATGTATAGCTGACCTGGTATAAAACTCCCCGGTGTCAGCCAATCCCTCGCGTGCCCGCCATACCTCATCTATGAATTAGATTCCTCCATTTTCCTAACAATAATGTATGACACACAAGCGCTAATAATGGGGCCGAGCAATCATAAACCGATAAGTCCCTGACTGATTGGCTTTTCCTTCGGCATCCATCAAAGCGTCAT
The DNA here is from genome assembly GCF_964289735.1 of Phaethon aethereus. NCBI lineage: Eukaryota > Metazoa > Chordata > Aves > Phaethontiformes > Phaethontidae > Phaethon > Phaethon aethereus. The sequence continues at coordinate 5,184,434 of NC_138601.1, forward strand.
TGATCTTCTGTGCGAAGGGGGGTGATTAATGGTCTTCCCGAAGCTCGATGGGGTTGTTTACGAGGGCTGGCGAAGGAGCGCGGTGGCAAGGAGGGCTCGGGAGCAGCAGTGGGGAGTAAATACCCTCCCTGTGGCATTCGGTGGAGGAAGAGAGCCCATGCTCCTGGGTGAGGGGCAGGAGAGATGTGGAATGGGACAATTTGAGGTCGACGGAGCCCGGGAAGTGCTGCTGGAGGGACGTGGCTGCATGTTTAGGGTCCCACGAGGCGGACGTCCACCTGGGGCCATGCAGGGAACCGTTGGCCACGTTCCCGTCACTGCCTCTGCGACCTTGGGCTTGGGCTGGGGGACGTCGTCCCTGTTGGGGATGGGGGGAATCTGCAGTTGGATCATTCAGGGACTCTTCCTTCCCCCTCCTCGGAAGAGCACCGTCTCTCCCAGGTGATGCTGGAGGAGCCGTGGTGCGAGGCAGGGAGAAAAACTGGGTTGTGGTTGTCGTCTTGTTTCTTTTTTCCCCCTTTTCCTTGTCGATGGAGATTAGCAGCATAAAGCCTTTTACGGCCCCGTGCACCAACCCGCCGTAAAAGCCCCGACTGCGGCCGATTATCTGAGCGAGCGTCTGCTTCGGGTTTGCTGGGCGCCGGGGATCTCGGGAACGAAGCGTGGAGAAGGGCTCTGAGGGGTTTTCTTCGTTCTGGGAGAAAATCGCAGCACTTTGGGAGTGGAGTGGGGCCGTCGTGGCCATGTGGAGGATGGTTGGGTGGGGGGGGATGGTTGCCGGGGTGTTGGGGTGACCCCCAAATCCAGTTGCCTGTTACACGCCAGCCTGGAAAGAACGCCGGATTCCCAGTTTCTCGGTCCTGCTGCATTTCTGGAGACAGGGCAGAGCGACAGCTTTGCTCTGCCTCCTGGCTGATGCCCGGAGGCTGCCGGCATGGCATCAGCACCCATGGGTGCTGCCTCCAGCGCCTTGCCGAGCTCCTGCCACGCAGCACCTGATGGAGGCTAAGCGGGCGGAGGGGGCAGAGCATCCTGCTCCCCTCTGCGGGTGCCGCTCGGGGCCCACCGACCTCGCTGGAGCAATTACCTTCCCGATTAGTGGGTTTTCAGTCCCTTCTGTAAAGTCTCAGCTAAATTACTTCCCTCCTCCCCCCAGTCCAGGCAGGTACTGAGCACAGAGGCCCCATTAGCGCGTAATTAGGTAGATTCCAGCAAAACCGTGCTCAAGCTCCCTCCTCCTCCTCACCCCCCTCCAAAACCCGGTATCAGGCATCAGCACGTTAGCGAGATGTAAATTAGCACCTCCAGACGAGAGCAGAGTTCACCCTGCACTGGGCTCTGCCTTGCTGTGCCAGTGCACTCCTCGTTTTAATAGTTTAATAAAAATTAGCATAATTAACGAACATCTGTATGATCCAGAGTGGTGCAATTTGGCACTTGGAAACGAGGACTTAAACATTATTGCTGGGAGTTTAATGTTGTTTTAATTCTTTTTGGCACTGCGCAGTGAAATAAACGCTCGGTGCCGCGAGTTCTCGGCTGGCTCTCATTTGCATTTTCCTCCCTTTGATTATGAGCAATCGCGGACTACCCAGCAATTCATCAAAGCAGAAATTATTTTAAAATACCTCACAGCGTTCAGGCTACGGCAGAGCTGGAGGGGGGGAGCGAGCGGAGGCTGGGGGCTCCCCGTCACACCTGGGGTGCATCTCGGCCCCTCTGTCCATGAGGCTACAGCAAATAGACCCCAATTTTTTCCTTCTGGGTTTGCAGCAGGATTTTTCCTCCCTGGCTGCTGAGGACAGCAGGGCAGGGGGATGCAGCCCCCATCCCTCCCCGCTCCTTCCTTTCCAGCAGCATCACGGGGGCTGACTGGGTGCTGTTTGCTGGGGTGTGGGTCCCCAGGGAGCATCGGGACCCCAACCTGCGGAATGTCGTGGCTCCTGGGACCCTTTCCTGGCTCCGGCAAGGGCAGCACCATCTGCAGAGCTGGGAGCAACGTCTGTCCCTGGTGACCCTCAGCCCCCCTCCCGAGCAAAGCCCTTTCCCTGTTGGGAAGCAGGGATGAGCTCAGGGACCCATTAAACGCCCCAAGCAGACTGGGGGGGTCAGAGCTTGCGTGGGACACGGGATGGGACGTTCTGCTGTGCACATCACTCTTAACATCTCCTTTAAAAAAAAAAATATCTCCTATTTTGATGGCAAACTTCTTAAGCCTGTGTGTTAACTCCTCCTCTTCCTTGCATGGTGGCGTGGAGGTTTTCTCTGCTATTATTTGCCTCCAAAATCTGCTGTCAGAGGGAAAAATCACAGGTAAATCTGGAGAGGGGATGGGTTACCCAGGCACGATCCAGCCGGAGAGGCTTCACAGAGCTTCAGGCTGGAGCCTGGGGCATCCCGAGGGTTGCCATCTGTAACTAAAATACCCCAAAATATCAGGGTGTGAACTAAATGCTGTTTCTGAGCAAGCCCCAAGCCATGCCCCACAGGACCCGGAGCGATGGGGGAGGGCAGGGCAGGACGAAGGAGGGGTGTTAGGGAGGGCAGTGAAGGATTTATAAGGGGGAGAGGTGGGACTGGGGTATTTTCTGGTGGGAGTCTGGGGGCTGCTCTCTGTAGGTCCGGGTACCGAAGGGACCTGAGCCACGTCCCCTGCGCCGGCACTAAACCCATGTCGCTCCGGTTGTGTCTCCCCAGGAGTACAACGTGTACGGCTGGTGGGTCGGAGAGCTCAACAACGTGGTTGGGATCGTCCCGAAGGATTACCTGGTGGCTGCCTATGACCTGGAGGAGTGATGAGGACCACGGCACCCCAGGTGAGACGTGGCACCCCGGGGTGCACCCGCTGGGGGTGGGGAGGCAGCTCATTTCCTGGGGTGCCCCAGCGTCGCTGGGGTGCTGAGCCTCAGGGACTGTCTTTGGCTCCATCTCCTGGTCTCCATTTTACTTGGGAGCAGGCGAGACCAGGAACCACAGCCACAGTTCAGGGACAATGCCACCCTGCCCACTGTCCCTCCCTGGATTTCGAGTCCTTCAAGCTCCATGGGAGGAACCTGCTAAAATCACGGCAGCCACCTCCATCGGACCCGGAGAGCTATGTGTCACCAGCTGTAACACCAACGCTGACACCAAGCAGTGTTTTTCACCCAAACAAAGCCCATTATGGAGGCATGTGCCAGATGGGGAAACTGAGGCACGGATCAGGGCTGGGAGAGTGGAGGGGGTCTGCAGCCGAGCTAGAAGCAGAGTCCTGGCACCTGCCTGGGGCAGCGAGACCTCCACATTCATCCGGAGATCTCCCACCCTCCTTAACCCCCCTGTGCCTGCGAGTCACCATGTGAGGCTGCGTCACCTGTGTCTCTGTGTCCCCTTCCCCACCGTCACCCGTGTCTCTCCCCCTCCCCGAATCCAGGTGCTTCTCTCCCGGGCCGCGCTGAGATACCAGTGAGATTGTCCCCACCACCCGCCTGCCCCTGCTACGGGCACCCGCAGAGATCCGCGTCCCATCACCCGGCCACGCACCCGTGGCGATGCCGATGGCGGGGGCGTGGGGGGCTGGCAGCTCGCAATAAAACCATTTTCCTCTCCACGTTCGGCTGCTCCAGACTTCCTCGCGGGTCTGGAGCTGGAGCGGGGTGCGGGCAGTGGCCCCTCGCCTCCAGCCCCAGCTCTGAGCATCCCCGCAGCCCTCTGGTCCAGGCCCATCCCGGCCCGCGACCGAGGATTAACCCAGCGCATCCTCCTCCCGCACTTGGCTGAAGGGCCACTAGATGGTGGTAAGTACCTGCTGACTGCAGCCTTCCCGGGGAGGGTGCCCAAACCCCCTGGGCTGCGCCGGAGCAGCCCCCCGGCACCCACCAGCCCTCGGCCGGCAGCGGCTGGGGTGCTTGGTGCCGAAGCAGGAGCGTCGCCCGCGGGGTGATCCCAGGCAGCGGCCGGATGCTGCTCCCAAGCACAGCTTTGCAGATGTTTGGGCACAAGGCACAAGCGGGGGGACCCTGTGGGACCCCAGCAGCATGCAGGCGCCCGTGGCTTCGCTCGCACCGGCGAAGGCAACTCCCCGCCGGGCACGTCTTTGGGGTGGAGGATGGCTTTGGGACGCCCAGAGCTCAGCTTGGTGGAGCACAAGCTCGGCTCAAATCCCTCCGGTGCTCCTGCTCCCTGCAGCGTGGGTGACCCTGAGCAGCGGCGGGAGCCCGTGCCGGGGCAGCGGGGATCTGCGCACCCTCGGCGCGACGCTCAGCCCTCCCTTGTCTCCATTTCCCCACACATGAGCATCTCGCCCAGGGCTGGTGCATTTCTGAGGCAGCTGCAGGGCCCGGTATCCATCTCTCCATCGTCGTTCCTGGGAACCCTTTGGGATCCGGGCAAGAAGGAACTGACGCTCTGGTGCGAAAAGGACCAGGGCTTGGGACTGAGCGGACACACCTGCCCCAGCCCCACGTATAGGGAAGGGCCTGCCTGTTTGCCCCACTCCTGAGGCTTGATCCTGCCCCGGATCCACCTGGGCTGAGACCTTCATGCTCTGCTTGAGGAGGGGCTGGGGAGACGGGTGAGGGGAGCGGGATGCTTTGGCCAAGCCTGGGCCGCTCCAGCCCCAGGTCAGGGCAGGAGCCTGCCAGCACAGCGCGCTGCGCGGGGAGGGGAAGCACCACGGTTTGTTTGCAGAGACTTGAGAGACAGCCTTGCTGGGGGGCGAGGACGCGCTGTCTGGAGAGCCTGGCCCGCTTCCGAGCTGCAAGGCTGTTTTTTCTGGCAAGGCGGCAGGGAGGAGAGAGATGTGCCAGGCTGCGAGGGCGCGGGGAGGGGGCCGAGCCTGCTCCGGGTGGGGAAGGTTACCTTGAGCAGCTCCGCACACCCACCCCGTCCCTGACCCCACACAGGTGACGGGCTGGCAGCTCCATGCCCAGAGCCGATTCACCAGCTGCCGTAACCCCCGGCACGGCACTCGCCTGCAGAGAGTGGGGCCTCGAGGGGCTGAGCCAGCCCCGTGCGTGGCAGAGGGGACAGTCACCCCCACAGGGCCATTGTCCCCCCAAAGCAGCCCGACACGGTGCCACCCAGGCGGGACCCCCACCCCGGGGGCACCGATGCTCAGCTCCCCAGGAGCAGGGCTGCCTGCCCCCGCGGCCAGGGCTGCCTCTGAGTCACTGTTTTCCCGACAGCTTTGCAAAGCTGATCAACACCACTAAAAATAATTTCTGCCTGGCTCGGAAACGCAGCCAGCAGCGGGGCTGCAGCCCCGAGGGGGAAGGATGGGCACCACGGGGCCCTGGGAGGAGGCAGGGGAGGGGACAGAAGCCTCGCTCCAGCCTGGCTCCCGCAGCCCCATGGGCACGGCTGAGCCCCACGGGCCGCCCTTTCCAAATCTGCCTTCAGAGGGAAGCCCCGGGGCCGGCTGGCTCCTGGCAAGGCGTCAAGCGAAGGATGCGGCAGTGCCAGGCCGAGCTCGCCATGCAAACCGTGCCGGAGGACCAGAGGGAGCCAGGGGCAGGATACGGCCCCAGCTGAGGGTGCGGTGGCCTGCATGAGGCTGTGCACAGGCAAAGGCCACGCGTGGGCACAGGCACGGGTCCGTGGGCACAGCTGGCCTCACAGCTGCGCCATTTGGAGCCGCACGCTCATGAATACACATGAATATGCATGAAGGGCGCAGCCAATGGCAGCAGCGCTCCGGCGTGCCGGCAGCTGCCAGCCTTCGCAATGAACTTCTCCTGACATTTTGGATGCGCCTCGATGGGTTTCCAACCCCCGTCTCCCCATCCGCGGTGCGTCCTGTCCCCCGCGTAGGGCCGAACCCCCCTGCAGCCTGGTCAAGCGCCGCAAAACTCACTTCGGGACCGAGGTGGGACCCCTCAGCCCTGCCTGTCCCCTGCCACCACGCTGGGGCTGGCCCCGGGACCTCTCCGCTGCCCAGGGCAGGGTCAGCCCCGGCGGCTGCAGCAGCTCCAGCCCCGCGGTGAGAGGTGCAATAACCCCCCGTTCCCTAAAGCCATCTATCCGCAATTAGCTCGGGCTCGGCTCCCGCCGCCCACGCAGCGAGGACACACATTGCCAGCAACCAGTAAGTCTCTTCTACTTCATTTTTATTTCAAGTCAGAGCACGTCAGCTCTGCCTTCACCAGTGCTGAGGGTGGGAGGAAGGGGTGCAGGAGAGCGCAGGGAGCGGCGTCAGGAGTAGCCAGAGCCCAAGCGCTGCTGGATACCAACTCCGAGGCAGCTACATGCTCCTTCTTTCCGAGCAAACTAGATCCTGGCTGTTGAGGCCCCCCTGTGCCTGGCAGTCGGTGTGCAAGGAAAGAGCCCATCTGGAAGGGGCAGCCCCTCAAAAGGGCAGGGGAGACAAACTGCCCCCCTCTACCTCCCCACCGACTCATTCCCGCACTCCCAGGGGGGAGCTCATCTCTTCGTCCCAGCTGCAGGAAACCTGCGGGGCGAGCTGTGCCAGGAGGCCCCAGGTGTGGATACGGTATCTGCACCCCACGTGTGGGCTCTGGCTCGGCGCAGCTGAGACCACCCTCCCCAGGAGCTGCACAGTGCGGCTGTTAGCGGGGAAACGCAGCCTGTCCTGCCTGCAGCACGGAGGGGAAAACGGGACTAAACTTGAAGAGACCCGCTGGGCAGCAGCCAGCCCCTGCTCCCAGCCTGCAGCTCCTTCCTCCGTCATGCATGTGATCCCACCCTGCCCTGGGCCAGGGACATGCCTGAATGTCCCTGACGTGAGAAGAACACAGAGCCTCGCTGGCACTGCCACCTAATCAAGCCCTGCTACTGCTCCAGTCAGAGCGCAAAGGCCATGGGAATAACACACACAGGTTTCACTAACCACTAGAGCTCTTCTCCAAAGAGAAGAGTGATACAAACACACTGCCTGGGACATCAAGGACAGTCGAGAGGTCAGCAAGGAGAGAGCACGTGAGCCCCAGGCACCAGAGAGCCCAGTTCAAGGCCATGCTCCCAGTGCAGCCCCAGTCCCACCAGCCTGGACATCCCTCTGGCTCAGCAGCGGTCCTCTTCCAGCAAGGGCTGCAGGGCCCGGGGAAGGCAGGCGAGGCTGCTAGAGCCATTTACTGCATCTCACGCCGTCCGCCCAAGGGCTCGGCTGGCTCATCCGGACTGTCCGAGTGGGTATCGTCCATGCCGAAGTCACTCCAGTATGGGAAGGACTCTAGGCAGCTCGGACCCTGTGGGCTTCCCAGGCCGGCACAGCTGGAAAGAGAAAACGGGTCAGAGCGGAGAAGGGATGCGGGGAAGATGCAGGGCCCGAGCTGCCCGCATGTCTCCACGTCAACTGCTGCCTCCTTGGCACAACCTCTTCTGTGCAGCAAAGGCTGCGTCCCCTCCACACAGCCCCACCACAGCCCTCGGCTTCCAGCCAGCTCAGCCACAGCAGCAGCCGCTCACTCTTGCACGCGAGCCCGGAGCAGGCAAGGGGGGAGAGACTGCCACCAGCGAGGGGCAGACGGCGCGGGCAGCTGAGGGACGCACGAAGCCGCACTGCCTGGGTATCTACCCATTAGCCTGGGCTGCTGCATGCCCTCAAACCCCTTCCTTCAACCAGAAGGGCTCTATTTAAAAACAGGGCTCTCGCTGAAGTCCAGACACCTCTTTCTTCCTGCTATTTGAAAACCAAGATGAAGAAACACTGGCACTGGGTGGTGCAGGCGACCAGACATGGCCTCCTGCTTTAGCAGGTAAATACCCCATTTGAGGTACTGAGCACCTCTGCCAGGGACCCCGCGCCTGCCGCAGGACTCGAAACACGCAGGTGATGTCTGCGCTTGTTCAGCTTCTTGCAGGGAGCTGCAGCAGCGGCAGTTTGAGGATGCCCTCTTCTTCCACCAAGTCAGCTGCCTCCCCGGGTACAGAAAGCCCTCAGCTGGCTGCAGCGGGGGGCAGCCACCCCACGGGGAGGTGCCCGGTTAATTCCTCAGCACGCAGCAGGCACTCTGGAGCTCTGATGGGCATTAGGAATTACAGAAGCCACTCACGCTGCGAGGACCGAGGCAAGACACACAGAAAGCCTGAGCTTTGAAAGCCTCCAAAGGCTCCTTGCTCCCCAGAGATTAATGGGGGAAAGCAGCCAAAGACCTTTGTAAATCTCAGCTTAAGTTCTTCTGAGAGACTCCAGCTCTTTTCTGCTAAGCCTTGGCCACGGCCAGAACAGGTCACCCTCCCAGGCAGCCTGGAGGGCAGTACAGGAGACTGCTGATGACAGCCCGAGACGTCCAGCTCCGCTTGCCTGAGCCCCAGGAATCCTGCCCATTTGGTGTGCAGGACCGGGGAACATATGCTCAACTTCATTCCCTCAAACAACTCTAACAAGGATGGGACAGAAAGCTCAAAAACATTCATGGGTCTCTAGAAAGCCTGGCAGCTCCTCTGATTTCACAGCAGAGGCTGTTTCCTACTGGTGAAAGTCCCTTGCACAGACACCAACCATTTCAAATCAGGCTGTAGCCAGCCCCACAGCTGCAGGCACTGACGAGGGGAGGTGCAGCCAGCAAGTCACCAGCTGGCCCAGAGCGCTGCCGGTAGCCAGGCCTGCTCCAGCCAGCACAAAGCAGCTCCAAGCAGAGCAAGGGAAGCTGGGGCCTGCCCTGCTGGCGGCACTCCCGGCACGTCCTTCCCTGCCTGTGTTACCTGCCGTGCAGGTCTCCTCCCGGCAGCAGCGTGGGGCGGCTCTCTTCCTCCTGCACCCAGCCGCAGTTGGACATGGCGTAGTGCAGGATGGCTTCTGTCACTGTCTGCGAGCCCTGGCCTTGCACGCACGCCTCTATCTCGGGCACCGAGAGCTGGCTCTGCAGGAAAAGGTGCAGCCGGCTGTCGGAGAGGAGGACCACGTTCTGCACAACCCTGTGTACAGAGAGAGGAGGGCGAGTGAGCACGCTGAGTCCTGCCCCACCAGTGTGCCCCACACCAGCAGGGTGACCATCAACAGTTCCACGGCCACCTCACAGCCAGCACCTTCTAAGGAAGACTGAAGCAGTGTGCTCTCTCCCTCCATCCCGCCCTCACAAATGCTCTACTCACTTCTCCAGGAACTGCTGCAGCCCCTGTCTCCGCTTCTCAATGAACTCATCTGTGCTGCCCACGAAGAAGGTGGATTTCCCGGGCAGCTCTGGGACAGGCCTGCAGGCACAGAGGCAGCAGTTCAGGGTCAGATCACCCCGGCGCCAGAGCAAGGAGACATGGGGACACCATGGCAGAGGCAGCCAGGACCCTGCTTTGTGCAGAGCTGGATCCCAGGAGCTCAGGTATCCTGTGTTAATGTCTGGGGTTTCTATCCAGATCTGTTCAGAGAGCATTTGGGATCCCCAGGGCAATGTCTGGCTGCAGGTGAGGGAAAGGAGGGAGCACAAGGCATGCTTACACCAAGCCGGCATTCTTCTGGAGCTGCCTCCTCAGCCACACGAATTCACGGTACCGGCGCCGCACGCAGGAGGTCTTGGCAGTAAAGGCCTTGCTGTTGGTCTGCAAAAAAACCCACCACAGAAATAAATCCACATGATTGAGGGGTAGCAAAGCAGAGGAGGGCAGGATCTTGCCTGCACAGAACCCTGAGCTCAGTGACTACAGGATCCCCTCAAAGCACTGGGCTTTGGGAGCCTTGGGGCAGCTGAAAGCACCAAGAAAATCTGAGCAGGCTCCAGGGCACGGAGACAGCACAGAAGGAGGGATGGACTGCTGAGGGTTCCCCCTTCGCGGCTCCTTCCATCCCCACTCAGCACAGCCAGACATGGCCAAACAACCCCACTCATGAGCCTCAGGTTCAGCACAACTGAGCTCTGCAGCTCACCTCTCTCCCCCCACCACAACTCACATGGAGGAAGATTTTATAATCCACATAGGAGTTCCAGGAGCCTTCGTTCTGCACCCGGGGGTCCTGAACACGCACCGTGGTCAGCTCCTATGGCACAAACGCTGCCTGAGCCTGGGGAGGCAGTGCTCACCGCCCCAGGCCAGCGTCACCCCCTTCGCAGGGCTCAGCGGGGCTCCTGGGGACAGGTGCCCATGATCACGCTGGCTTGTCCAGCCATCCTGCCCCAGAGAAGCACCAGTCTTTCCCATCCCTATAGCCAGCGACCCCTCAGCTCCACCCCACAGACCCTGCCCAGCGTTCAGCACCTCTCACCCCTCAACGCAGCACTCAGCCAAGACCACCTGCTCCAGTGCTGACAAACCCCAGCCAGGAACAGATAAAACCCGAGTCAGAAAGGGTCTTACTTCCTCTCGGTTCTCCAACATCCTAGAGCCAGAGCCCAGCGGGAAACATCTCTGCAGAGAAAAATGGATTTAGTAAGTAGAGATGAACACATCAGGGTCTCCCACGTACTCTGCATCCCCTCCAGGCACCTCACACCTCTGTCCCACCCAGCAGGCACCTCTCCAGCCCCTGCATCTGCACTCGGCTGATCCTCTCCCCTCAGTCATCACAAAATAAAGAGGATGCATTCAAATCCAGCAGCCCACAAGGAGAGAGCATCCAGCGTTAATCTCCCATGTGCTCCTGAAGCGATGCAGCCCGCTGGGCTCTCGCTGAGGTGTGCTGGAGAACATGCCATGACCAGAGCCGGAGCCTGCAGCACTTCTTCCCTCCACGGCTCATGTTCAGGTCATGTCTGCCCACAGCGAGGCACCGGGATCCTCAGGCCTTCTGGGATAACACTCAAAAATCCCTGGGTCACAGGCAGAGGTAAGCAGGGCTCCCAGCTCAGACGGGCTGTAGCCACCCAAGGATGGGATGGGGCAGCTGGGTGCTTCTGCTGAGCTGCCCGTCCTCTTCTGCCGCAGCACATCCCTGCGCCCAAGCAGATCACAGGGTCTCTGGGAGAGCCAGACACAGCTCCGGGAGAGCTGTTCCCCCAGTGTAACTCCCATTAGCCAGGAACGGCCCCCTCACTGCACAGCACCGAGACCCCAGGTCCCCAGTTTGCTCCTGCAGAGCCAGAACTGGCAACGGGGAAGGCAGAGAGGGTGGAAGGGGCTGGCCCACTCCCTGCATGAGCAGGTTTGCACTGAAATGCCAGGGGAGCCGGTTCAGCTGGGGAGGAGAAAACCCTACTTTTATCACAGCTTCCTTCTCCCATGGGCCTCCCTCTCCCCTCGCTGCCTGCCCAGCACGAGCTCAGCTGGGCCACCCGCCAGGCCCCCACTGCCCCTCGCCCGAGAAAACCTGCTTTTCTCCTGCATAGATCAGACCCGTTTCCCAGCTGCCACCTCAGTAAGTCTCCCATTAGCACCAGATGCAGATATACCATTTCTCTCCAGCTCTTTCAGTCATTTCTCTCTCTCTATTCAGTCACCTGAATAAGCAGCAAACTTGGTACCACCATCTCCCCGTCCGGTTAGATTTGGCCATTGCAACTGCCTCTCCCTCGCACCCTTCCCCTTCTCCCAGTGGGAGCTGGGGGGCCGATGAGCATTGACGAAGCCCGCAGGGAGCTGCAGAGATGCCCGGTGCCCCCCGTGCTGCCCAGCTTTCCTGGCTCAGCTGCGTGACGAGCTGCTCGCACACTCCCATCACACCAGCCTCTTCCTCCGCCACATCCCTCTGGCGCTCCAAGGTCCTGCTGGACTGTGTCAGCTAATTTGCTGCACCATTACGTGCTCCTGCAGTAATTCCTGTTCTGCAACAACACCGTGAACACGGTGCCAGGGCTTGGAGGAAGGAGGGGGACAGCCAGATAAGCCCCCCATACCCAATAAATGCACAGTCCAGCCAGTGAAACCCCCCCGAGACAGAGTCCCCCGAGTGCATCCCGCTGCAGACACACTGTGCAGACAGACCAGGAATACTCGTCAGGGGGAGCTGGAAGACCAAGCGTGTCCCATGTCCTGGTTTCACCTCCTTTGCGGGATTGTTTGCAAGAGGTTTTGGAGCCCCTGGGATGAGCTGGCAGCGCAGGACTTCGCCTGTCACAGCCCAGGCTCCCGAGGGACACGGCTGCCTGATCGCAGAGGCGAAGCAACCCTTCACCTGTTCCCCATTCCTGGAGCCTTGCCTTTTAGGCCATGAGAGCTGCCAAGTGCCAGGCAGCACTGGAAACCCAGCCTTTATTTATACGCTCAGACGTGAAGCAAAACTCTTCTGAAGACGAAGCTAATTTTAGCCAGGACAAGGGGAGGGGTTGAGCTACAAACCACACTTTAAAAATCTGGCTCCACCGGTTTGCAGGTACTTTCTGCAAGACTTCAGCCCTCCGATTCCATTTGGAGAGCACAGAAAGCGTTAATAACAGCAGAGAAGAGTTTTGGGATAGTCAGCAAGAGACCCAGGCCCTCTCCAAGCAGCTTCGGGATGTCTCCAAGTAATTGAACTCTCGCTGGAGTTGGGTCAGGCTGCTGCTGTTTCCAATTTGAGCTGTAAGGGGGAGGGTGAGGGGAACCTACCAAAAAAAAACCCCAAACAAACCCCACGCTTCAGCACACATGATTCTTCCCCTGGGGAAGGAGGGGAGCGAAGGAGCCAAATGTGACATGAGTCACTTTTCTCAGCGCAGTAATGGGGGAGAGCCGATCTCCCCCGTGCTGGGGGCTCCCAGCCAGAACCAGTTCAGCAGCAGAACTTGACCATTATGTTCCCTGGCCTCCCCAGGGGACACTGCCGCCGTCCCGTTGCTTTTAAAGCTCCTTGCTCTGCATAACAGCCCTGCCTAGATTAAAAATGCAGGAGGGAGAAGAGAGAGACTCAGAAATTGCCTAATGGAACAGCGGAGGGTTGCCAGGAAGAGGAATTTAATTTCCCAGCTACTGAAAGGGTGCTCCGAAGAGCAGAGAAGCCCAGGGGGTTGAAGATGGCTCTCTGCAGTCAGCAAGGAGGCAGACAGGCTGCGGGGAAAACCAAGATCAGGGAGTCTGAGCGCTCACGTCTTTCACCTATACTTTCATCCAGAGGTGTACCAAGAAACGCATAATCTTATTTACGCTTTATTTGGAGTTAATTGACCTTAGCTTGATAAATCAACTTAAACCCAATGGAGAAGGCAGCTCTGAGTTAGCTTTAAACAGTTACAGCAAATCCTCTTTCAGGGCTTTTGCTTAAAGCCTCAGTTTAAGGAGCCCTGGGATACGTGGTTTGGGTTTGGTTTAATCTTCCTCCAATTTGCATTTCAGTGTTTCCAGGGCTCGCGCTTTCAATGTCTTCTAGCTAGAAGGACGCGAGAGGTGGAAGCCGCACTGGAACGCCCCACATCCACGCTCCTGGAGCCTCACCACTTTCACCTGCCCAGGACAAGGCAGTCTGGGCGTTTAACGAGCCACAGACGCGGTCCGACTGCATGCTGCCAGGTGGATTACCTCCCCCAGCCTGCACTCACACTGCTGACAGAGAAAGTGTCAGTTTTTATCTCTTGCTTGCTATCTTTTATCTTCCTTGCTGACTCAGACACATCCTTAGCAGCGGTCTCTACTCCTCCAGAACAGCACATCGAATACTCTTCCCTACCAGCACACACCAGTCATAGTTCTTCATCCTGCTCGGAGCTCCCTCCCCAGCTCCGTTCCCTACCCAGCTCCAGGCCGGCCGAGGCTCCACGTCCAGCCGTGCAGGCACAGCACCGCTCCACACATCCAGCCACGCAAGAGTCTGCGAGTTTTGAGGAAAGCCTCACAGAGGAGCTCCACAGCAGGACAAAAAGGGAACGAGTCCCGTTTGTTTCTGCTTTTGCCCATCATGCTTGGACAGAGCTGTCCACAGTGGATACTGGAGAGGATTTTCTGAGGTTGTTTTTCCATCTGGGAAAGAAAGGGCTCCCCATCCCCACGGGTGCCCCAAATCGGGACCCCCACGGTCCACGGGAAGGGGATGTCCTCAGCCAGCCCAACGCCACAGCACATCAACACAAGGGCTGGACACTCGACCACACGAACGTCAACTCACTCGGGCGGCAGCGGCCCCGCCAAGCTGCCCCCAGCTCGGCAGCACCGTGAGTGTGAGCTGGGGCCAGGCCCCGCCGCTGCTCTGCCCACTCCGCGGCTCCGGCCCGGCCCCGCAGCAGCCGGCCCCGCGCTCGGGGCTCGATGTCAGGCGGCTGGTATGGTCACCGCGGCCTCGGCCCAGTACCACCGGGAGAGGCCGCAGCGGCGGGTAAGGCCCAGCCCTGGCGCCTCGTCCACGTCCCCGGCCAGCCCCGGGCCCTGCCCCGCCGCCGCCCCGAGCAGGCCAAGGATCCCTCGTCAGAGGCTGGGCGCTGCCTGCCGCGGGGCCCAGGCCTGCCCCCACCGGGTCCCCCCCGAAGGCCCCCTCACCTCTTCGCGTAGGCCGTGGCCCCTTTAAGCGGCGCGGCGGCGCGACGGCCTTATAGGAGAGGGCGGTGCTTCCCCTTCCGACGCGGGGCATGCTGGGAGTTGTAGTCCGCCCCTCCAGCAGCGGGGCGCGGCCCCGGCCCTTCAGCTGTGGGCGGCCTCCCCAAAGGACCCGGCCACAACACGGCGCGGTGCGATCCCCAGCGGGGCGTCGCGCCTAGGCCTAACCAGAAAGGCCGCGCTGGGGCGGGCGGGTGGCGGCAGCGGAGCTGGAGACTACAGTTCCCAGTACACCAAGCGGCGGCGGGGGGGAGGGGAAAACTACGCTTCCCAGCGTGCCCCGCGGCGGCAAACTACGGCTCCCAGCGTCCCCCGCGGCGAACGGGCGGGCGCGGGTCGCGGCGCAGGCGCAGGACGCGCGGCGGGTACTGGGGCTGGCCGGGCTCTTTTGTTCGAGGGAGGCGGACGGAGAGCGGCCAGGCCCGCGGCGCCACCCGACCCGCTCCGCCCGCCCGCCCCCGCGCCCCGCAGGCCGCTTCCCCTCGGCAACCGTTGGCGGGGCTGTGCAAGGTGAGCGGGGGCCGCGGGCGCGCCGGGGGGGGGGGGCGCGGGGGGAAGAGGGGGTGCAGAGGGCTGAGGGGGGCGTTGGGGAGCGATGCTGGGGAGGAACTGGGCGTTACTGGGTGGGGTGGGGGGTTCCGGAGGGGTGTTGCTGCGGGAGACGGTGTTTAGGGCGGTGAGACGGCGGTGGAGAAAGGGTGGGATGCTGGGGGGTCGATGTGGGGGCCTGGGGATGTTAGTGGAGGGGCTCTTGGGGTACTGGGGTAGGGCGTGTTAATGGAGGGGGGTCGGGGTGCTAGGAGAGGGAGTGTTTGTTAGCGGAGAGGGGTGTTTGGGGGTGCTGGGAGAGGGGGTGTTAGTGGAGGGGGGCGTTTGGCGCGCTGGGAGAAGCGTTGCGGGGGTGGGGGTGCTGGCAGGGCCGTGCCCCTCGAAGTGGCTGCGGGGGGCGGGGGGGAAGCCGGGTCCCGGAGTGAGGAGGGGCTGGGCCGGGGACAAAGCTGGGCCTGAGGGGAGAGGAAGAGCTGAGGGAGGCCCTGAGGGCGGGGGGAGAGGTGCGGGGGTGCCATTGGGCAGAGAAAGATGTATCTTGGGGTGCTGGGGGAGACTGGGTGCTGAGAGGGGGCTGGCGCATGAGGAGAGAACAAGGGGCTGCTGCAGAGGGGCTGGAGAAATGGGGGGGGGTCTGGGCTGGGCCGGAGGCTGCGGGGTGAAAGCATCCTGTGGGAGAGGAGAGTCTGGAGTAGGGTCTCCGCTCTGGGCGGGGAGGTGGCGTTTGGATGGGATGGTGGTTTAAGAACCACTGATGGAGCCCCTGGGGTGAGGGGAAGGGGAGGGAGGTGTTCCCCCGGGGGCGAGAGCTTCAGGGAAAGGGGGCGGCTGAGGGAGGAGGGGGATTTGGGCTTTGGCTGCTCTGAGAGCGGGGAGGGGACGAGTGTCAACTTTTGGCGGGGAGAATGAGCGGGAAGCCGCTCGACAGGCTGCGGGAGGGCAGGGAGCGGGACGGACACCCACCCCGGGGGGCCAGGAGGAGGAGAGCTCTTGGGGAACAAACTGGGAGGCCGGGGGGCCTTGGGGCTGGGGGAGAGCTCTCCTGCGGGGACCTCGGCATGGGGATGGCAGGAGGTGGAAAAGGGAGGTTGCGGCTGGCAGGCTGGAAGCAGGAATGTGCTGGGGAAGGGGAGGAGGGAGATGCAGCAGGAGCTGTGTTTGGGTCGGGTCCCGGCTTACCCGCAGCGTGGGGTGGGTGTTGGGGCAGCTCCCCGGCAGGGCTGGCTTTCTCCGGCCCCTTTGCTGGGGGAGGAGGTTTGGAAGCTGGGGGAGTCGAGCTGCTCTTGGAATGAGAGTTGTAAAGCGTTTGGGAGAAGAGTAGGATTTCTAGAAAGGGAAGATGATGGAGCCAAAATGGGATTTGTACCTCCGGACAAGGAGGCGGCAAAGCTTTGCTGGGGAAGGGGCAGATGTGGAGCTGCCCCGGGAGCACAGGGGCTGGCCGAGAGGGCAGCAGTGGGGTTTGGCTCGGGGTTGTGCTGCGAAGCTGACCCGTTCCCGTGTGGCGTGGAGGAGACAGCAGGGACTGGAAAGTGGCCTGAGTTTGGGTGGGGAGCATTGGGGACGGGGGGCTGAGTGTGAGGGTCCCAAAGATGGGGCAGTGCTCTTGGCATTGGGGTTGATCAGTCCGGAAGCAGCAAGCATGTATGTTGTCCCTATAAAACCGAGAGATCAAAGCATTAGAGAGCTTTCTGGCTGAATAATTACAGTCTCTATCTTTGAAAGATTTTACTAATTTAAAAAGAAAAATCCCTTGCACATATGAGAGAGGAAGGTGTTTGCGATGGGCATGTTTGGAGTCAGCAGTCCCCGTTGGGTTTGCGACCTAAGCACGGTCTCCTATTAGTGCTTGAGATCCTGGTAGTGAAAACGATGAGAAACAGATGTGGCTGCTTTAACCCCGCTGCCCAGCGCCAGTGAAATGCAAAAACAACCAGGTAAAGAGCCTGCGAGCGCTGTCAGGCAGCTCCTGGCCGTGGGGCTGCTGGGGGAAATGCCCCCAGATGCGGCCGCTCCATCCCTAGGGATGAAGACTGGCAGGGGAAGGTGCTGGAGGGGCCGGGACCGCTCGTGAAGAGGGAGGCAGTGCAGTGTCGGGGGCACTGGAAAGCTGGGAATCCTGCAGCACCTGGGGCAATGTTTTCTTGTCTTTATACGAAAGGCAGAGGAACACAAATCCCCGCTCCGCTTCCTTGAGCGTTTATCTGAGCTAGAGAAGTTCAGAAGTTGTGTCTGCCATCACATAACAAAATTCCTGTCTGTGTGATGGGATTTCTTACCTCAGATTCTCTTTTTTTTCAGCAGGGAGGTAATGCTCCTCCTGTTGCATGTGTGTTTCTCTTAAATCCAGATGTGCATTGTCTCATGGATTGTGAATGTAACTGGAAATGATGTGGCTGCCCTTGAAGGTTGTGGCTTTTCTTTAGTTTGGTCTCTGCTCAAAGGCTTGAGCTTTCACTCAAACTTTCCAGAAATGTTTTCTGCTGTTTTCAGGTTCTGGAGAGTGGAAGACTTAACATGCTTGTTCCCACTTCAAAAGAAAGATGCCTGCTGCCTTTCCCTGGCGCGTGTGGAATAAACTTGGCGTGCTCATAAGTCTTTAAAGAGCTGAGTGATCCTAGCCAAGTTTGACGAAGGCAGGAGGAGGAAATGTTTTAAGTTTAAAATTCATTAAAGCTGAGCTGAACTGTTAATCCTTTAAGATGCAACTAATGGAACTAGTCTGTACTCGGATTAAACCTCTGGGTCTCCACATTTTTTCTTCTTAGGCTGGTCTTCCTTTCCTTTGTTAAACTTTCTACTGAAAAGATTAGCACCAGGCATCATGGGATGGTATTAGGTAGAGCTTCACGATCTTCGGAAGAAAGTGTCCCAGACAGCAGGGCTGAGTGTATTTGCCGAGTGGTGGTTTCACTGCCTGGATGCTGTTCTCCAGGATATCTCGTGATACCAGCACGTGCTTCGCTCTGGTCTACTGTGATGACCTGCTGTCAACACTAGCTCTTGCTCCTCCGTCTGTTCCTGCTGCCCCAATAACGCAGGTTTTTGTACGCACCTTCGTGCTGGGCCTCTTTCTTCATGGCCTTTTACTGGAGTTTGAATTCCTTTCAAGTGGCTTAGGTGTGTCTTGGATCCTTTTCCTCATAGCTTCAGACCATGAAGTTATCCTTTTGGTCTCGCTCTGTTCTGCTTTCCCCTTCACAAAGGATTTCAGCTTTGCCTTGAGTGTTAGGTAAGAAGCAGCAAATGAAAATGGAAAGATCTGGCATAGGCACATCCTGAATTTGTCTTGAAATCATATTTTTCGGTATAAGCCAACTTTTTTCACACATTAAGTATAGAAAATTGAAGCTGAATTTTAGGAAACATACTACTGATGACATCTCTCTCAGGCAGGCGTCATCTGGCCCTAAATTCTATAGAAATGAGACCGCTCATATAAATGTAATGGGAGTTCTCTGCCCTCCCCAAAAATGGCCAGGCAAAATGAAACTGCTTCATTCTGCACCTCTGCACGCAGGAACTCAGTGCGAGTGAAATGTTTTTATTTGAAAGCTCTGGAGATGAGGGGGCAGAGCATGGGGTACGTCTTCCCTGCGCTGCCTTTCCGAGAAGATGAGGATTGTTCAACCTCTCCCCCTTCCTCCAGAGACTATAAACCAGCCAGTACTTTGGGTGGCTGTGGTTTGTTTTTAATAACTGAAATTGGAGGGTTTGGATGTTCCCGGTCACAGAAGGCTGAAATCTTTGTTGAGCACTCTGTTCCACAGAGGCATTCCTGCCGCGGAGGAAGAGGGTGTGGGGAGCAGCTCGGACGCTTTGCAGATAAAGCCACACGCTGAGTTCGTACCCCTCCCCGGGGGGGCTGAAGTCCCTTTCTCACACTCGAGCTGCATTTTTGACTGCAGTGCAGCCAGAAGCCTGTGCAGCAGCTTGTCTCTGTGCTGCTGGCTCGAACGCTAAAATCTGTACCATGTCTAGCAGCAGACGCTGTGAACTACAGCTTGGCCTTATCCGCCCCGAGCACCTTTCTGGCTCTGGAGGCAGAACCAGACGTCGTCCCCGTCGCAGGGATGAATGCCGAGGGGATGGCTTGTCAGCAGGCAGCTGGGTGCCAGCCCTGTGCCTGCACGGCAGCAGACATCTTGAGAGCCCACAGAGGCAGAGCAGGTCCGTGCGAGGGGGTGACGCTGGTGTTCTGTGGTGTAAGTGCAGAAACAGGGAAACATCTGCTGAAAGGAGCAGGCCCCGAGTGTCTGGGGACTTCAGGGAGGTTGCTGCCTGCCGCATGCTTAAGGTATGGTTGCTGCAGCCCTTTGCACTGGTGTATTCATTCCTCCCCTTGGCAAGCTCTTTCTCAAAGTGCTCCTGGCCTTGGATTTGCATTTTCTCTGCCCAGCGCTTACCACAAAAAAATAATGGATGCGCAGCGTTGCATTGCTCTATTGCCTCTATTTCCCTTTCCACGCCTACCTGTCCTACACACCACCTCTAGTTTTAGCAGCTCCCCTCTGAGCTCATCGTGGCCAGCCTCCACCGTTAGACTCTTTGATCCAGTTGCCTTCGTACGAAGCCGCTCAAGCGGCCCGGTGATCCAGCTGAGCATCCTTAAGTACCTTAAAAAGACGTCCATCTCCAAGCGATAACCGCAGCGCTTTCGACTGAAGTCCTGTCGGCTGCAGCTGACCAGAAGTCCCCGCTGAGAGAGGGGAAGCCCGAGATCTTGCCCCTCCAGGCTGTCTCGGAGTTTATTTGCTGGTACTAGTCAGAGCTGCGACAGCACCTTCTTGGGAATCTCCTCTGCCGTGGTGCGCTCAGCTCTGGCCCCCTTCTCTGGCAGCCATGTGGTGCCAGAGGAGGAGGATGGAGGGGAGGAAGGCTATCCTGCACAGGAGGAAGGAACTGCCTGAAGAATTCCAGAGTGAAACACGATCTCTCGGCTTCCTGCTGCAGCGCTGGCTCCTGCTCGGCGATTAAATGCTGGTGGTGGGTCGGAGGCTTTACATTGTTGTATTGCCCACCAGCTGAGGCGGTGCCAGGCAGCCTGGCCTCCTCGGCGAGGCCGCAGGCTACCGGGAGCCTCGCAGCTTCGCGTTTGCCTCTGTCTGCCATCTGATGAAAGATGCTGTCAGTGTATTTCAGCACAGGAGTTGAGGAGGAAAAAGCTTCTCCCATGCATGTTCTTGTACGGCTCTGTTTTAGTGGGCTGTTTCCAGGTGGTTGGTTTTTTCCTTACCCCCATTGAATAGGGCAATAAAACTTCACCCTTGGGGGGCTGGATGTCTTCTGGCTTTGAATAAAGGATCCGGGGGGAAGCACTGCCTGTCTGTGCGAATATCCCTACTGCCACATCAGCTGCTGGTCCGTACAGGGCAGGGGACTTCTCACTTCGTTGAACACTTAGAAGGGGTTTAGTTTTCACCTTCACAACCCCCCAACTTCCTCAGTGACCACCAAACACCCCAAGACAGTAGCAGGGGGAAGGTGTTCGTTCTTCCTCCTACCCCGACGTTGCCATCGAGTGAGGCAGCTGCGGTCGCCTCATGGCCAGTGCGTGCAGGGAGGGGGTGTAAAGGGAAGATATCCGGCCACCAGCAAGTGCGGACAGAGGCCAAACGCCCTGCGGAGCAAGAGCCCGGGTGCTGGCACAGCTTGTATGCCGAGTTCGGGTTGAAAGCAGCAGTGCAATAGTGGGGTCCAAAGTATAAACACGTTGGTCCAGTGCCTGCCAAGCAAAGAAGTGCTGCTTTCTCTTTCTGCCCTCTTCCACGCTCCTCAGCTGCCCTCAAACCCTGTCTGTGAGATAGCAGCAGAGGCAGGGTGGTCTGGAGCGTGCCGGCTCGGCTGTGCTCCCTCCCGTCCTCTCTGCTGTGGCTTCTGCTGCTCTGAACTGGCGGTACGTCTTTTGAGCTTTGTGGGGCTTGGTTTTAAGCCTTCTCCTTTGAACGATGCTCTAATGGCAGCTGCACAGCTCGGCAGCGTCTTGTGCACAAGGGAGCTCATCCAGCTGTACCCCGAGAGCTGAGAGTTGCTGAACTCTGACATCTCCTTCAGCCAGTGAAAACCTGCAGGATTTTTTGTTTTGCCATATAAACCAGCCCCAGTTTGCATAGATTTTGCCAGCTGAAATTTATTCTACACGATTCACGATAACCTGAGTGGCAAAACTAGAGTTTCCGGGCAGGTAATGTTTGACCTGCTCACCATTTTTTCTTGGCAGAAAATCTGTATTTTACTGGAATAAAAAAGAAGTGTTCCTCAGTGCTTAGGCTCTGAAAGCTTCCCGGGCAGCAGTTCAGCAGGGTGGGGTTTTGGGAGGCTGAGGTACAGAGGTGGTTTCAGGCAGTCTGGGTCCCGTTGCCAGCTTTGCCAGCGGCTCTCCATGACGGCATAGCTGCTTATCGGAGCTAACGGATGGGGACACTTGGAACCTCCTGACCCTTTGGTCAGTCTAAATCGCGCAACTTGCTTGGCGTGCTCGGCTGGCCGCCCAGGCTTCTTTGGAGCAGAGGCTGGTGATGAGGTCAGGGTACTAGAGGACTCTGTATTTTTCTTGAACCTAAAGAAAAAACCCTTCCTGCGCCCCTTCCTCTCTCGAGCAGATGCTCGGTTGGTGCCTCCCCTCCCGGGGCTGTGTGGTGGCTCAGGATCTGGGCTGCAGGGCTGGGACCTGTCGGTGTAACTGGTATCAGTCAAGAAGTGGCTGGAGAGCGTTTGCACGGACCGGGGGTATGTTTAGCAGAACCGCTTGCCCCACAGCAGGGACACTGGGCAGGGATGAGATGGACGGCCATCCCCGCCAGCAGCGGGGAGAGACTCTGACCCTGGATCTGCCCGCCTGCGGTGCTCTTTACTGGTCCGAGCTGGGTTTCAGCAGGGAAGTGGGGCCTCTCTGTGGTTTTTGGCTCTCTGAGGTGTTTCGTTTCAGCCTGGGGGAAGCGCCCAGCGTGTTGGCAGGGCTGCTTCTCCTCTCCAGTCCCCCCGCGTGAGTGGAAAGTGGAGAGCTGTGCCGAGGGCCGCCCCGTCACTCGTTACCTGTGTGCTGCGGCGTTTACGGCAGGTAGCCTTGGGCTCTGTCAGGCCACTGAGTTCTCCTCGCTCTGCATCGCTTCTGCCTCTTTCCAGCAAGCACTGGATATATATGCAGGAATTTTTGACTGTCTAAACAGCTCTGGAAGATAAGGAGAAAAAAAAAAACATTTTCTGGATTGATGAGTTAGATAAATATCCAAGAGTGACATCCATGAACCAGCAAAGAAATGAATGTGGGGAGCTCGGTATCAGGGACTGTGACTTGTATTTAACTTGAATTAACTATTTATTAACTTTTAGTTAATATCAGCGGTGTGCTGTCTCCCTCCCGCTGCTGTACAGCTCTGCAGATGCTTTCTGCAGCTCAAAGCAGGGTTGAGCTAAGCTGCAGAGCAGGTCAGCGAGCTGAGGAAAGGGGAGACAACAGGTTGAGGGGGGACACGCAGGACTCGGCAGAGGAAGGACAAGGTGTGGAGCATCTGACCTAGGATGCTGCTTCGTTTCTGGAGGTTGGTGGGCAATACATGGGAGCAGCGAGGTCGAGACATGGTGTGCTGAAAACAGGGACAAAGTATGGGTAGAATCAGGCAGAATCTTGATGGAATTGGTGAAATAAGGTGCTGGGGAGACAAAAAGGCTAAAGCTGTGTGTCAGAAAATCATCGTGTAAATGCAGCAGCTCCTGCTGGAGATTCCTGTTTGCCTTTTTGGCTGGCAGGACCATCCTGGCCCATTCTTCGTGTGTTACCTACTTTGTACGTGCCCGTTTTTCTCCAAAGCAGCATCCCTGCACCGTGCTTTGCCTCGGCGTATCCAGTGTGTCTGCTGCCTGGCAAAGGTAAACCTGGCCTTGACACAAACGTGTGGTTCTCTCTCCTCTTCAGCAGCGTCGCCCGTAAGCTGAAAAACTGGCCAGCACAATGGGAAAAAAACAGAACAAGAAGAAAGTGGAAGAGGTCTTAGAGGAAGAGGAGGAGGAGTATGTGGTGGAGAAGGTCCTGGATCGGCGAGTGGTAAAGGGCAAAGTGGAATACTTGCTGAAGTGGAAAGGCTTCTCGGAGTAAGTGCCTCCCTGCCTGCTGCTGCGGGGTGGGTGCTGGGCTGCTCCAGCATGAGCATCTCTTCTGCCTTTGGCTCCTGAAGCCTCTCCAGGCAGGTGGCTCAGTCTGCCTGTGCCTCTCCTTGTCTGTAAAATGGAGCTAGCAGGCCAAGGGCAGCCGTGATGATAAAAACTGCGGTGCTAAATGCCTCGAGCTCTAATCAGGGCGACAAGAGCACAGCCTAGGTGAGAAAGTCCCATTTCTGTCTTGCAAACAGGCTGAGCAGTGCCCTGGTGGGTCTTCCTCCCCTTTAGCCTAGTGTGAAACAAGCAGCTGGATAAAATGAACTGCATTTCTCTCCTGAGAAGGGAAATAACCACCCTGCCCTCTGGCATCCCTGCCTGGATCAGGGCAGGGTCCTGTTTCGTGGGGTGAGGACACCCACATCCAGACTTCTGCTTCTCTCAGCATCTCCACATGACCCAGTGTCCAGAATTTTCCTGGGCAGGGAAAGCTGCAGCAAGCTGCCCGTATGTAAAACTAAGCTGTTGTCTTTGATTGCAGTGAAGATAACACATGGGAGCCAGAGGAGAACCTCGACTGCCCAGACCTCATTGCAGAGTTCCTTCAATCTCAGAAAACCGCACACGAGAGCGAGAAGTCTGAGGGAAGCAAGCGCAAAGCGGAGTCTGACACGGAAGATAAAGGGGAGGAGAGCAAACCAAAGAAGAAAAAGGAGGAGGTGAGGCAGGGTGGAGTTTCTGTGCTCGCCAGCCTACCCCTGCATTCGACACGGTGTCTAGCAGCTAGAGCAGCCACGCTCCAGAACCTCAGTCACACTGTCCTCCTTCATGGAAGGCAAACTGTTGCATATAGCTGAAGTGCTTTTGAAAAGCTGTAGCTTTCAGAAGGAGGCATGAGCTGTTGTCTAGGCCAGGCCTCTTCGTCAATCCAGAGCCAGTTCTAGCACTGAATTGAAAGGCCAGTTCTTGAACCGAAAGGGTACGGAGACCTAGCTTCTCTTGAGCCCTCCCTCTTCTCTCTTCTCACACTCCAGCACAGGGGGTGAAACAGGAGGCAGGGAGTTGCCTGTTGTCCCTTCAAGAGGGGGAAGAAGGTGGAGCAGAGAGCCTCCTGCTCAAGAGGCTCATACCTGCTTAGGAAAAGGGACAGTAAAAAAGCTCTGCAGTCTGGTTTTTATCCCCGGAGCTGCTGAATCTTGGCCAGTGCTAGAGTTTGACCAGCAGGGCCTTGGAAATGAGATCCTCTGCTTGCAGCGTGAGCAGGGCACTCCGCAAGAGGTCATCTCAGTGCAGTGGGTTTACACCTGAGTGGTTGTCACCGTTCCCCACTGGCTTTAGTCATTATAGTCTGAGCAACTGATATGCAAGAACCTTTCTGAACAGCCACCAGTGTGTCCTGGTGACCAGAAACAGGGCTATGACCGTCATCCTGTGATGCTACAAGTGGAACCTTGTCTCTTTTCAGTCGGAGAAACCGCGAGGCTTTGCCCGGGGATTTGAGCCAGAGCGAATCATTGGTGCCACGGATTCCAGCGGGGAGCTCATGTTCCTGATGAAGTGGTGAGTGTGTCTTTGTGTCTGTCACTTCTTCACTTATTCTGTGCCAGAGAGGGAAGGACCTGCGCCTGGGGAGTCCCTGCTACCTGGCATGAAATCTCTTGCGATGGCGCTGCTGCCTGAGGTGACCCTCTGCGCTGAGGCTAACGTGGATGTGAAACGAGCAGGTAGGGCCCTTGGGATTGCGTGGCTCTTAAGATGTCCCCCCGCAGCAGGCGCGAGCTTGGGGAGAGAGAGGGGCATGGTGTCATGGCGCGGGCTGCAGTTTTGGAAGGCTGCACCCAGAGGAGAGCCATGATGATGACCGCGTCCCCTTCGGCTGTAGTGACACAGGTCTTGTTGCTGGCGCAGGTGGGACCCAAACCGGTCAGGCGTAGGTGTGGGAGCCGTTTGCTTTTGCACCGTCTCAGAAGTATGGAGTGGCTGGGGGCACGGCCGCAGCTTTGATTCGGCTTCTCTCCCCATCCCCGGCAACCCAGAGCTGAACTCACGCCTGAATTTTTCCTGGGCTCACGTGCTGCTTCTCCTTGCTCCAGAGCCACTCAGGAAGGGGTCGCTTGGATCCCCTGAGCAGCCCAGGGACTCCATTTCCCTGCCGCTTCTTGATTTTTTTTCCTTCGGTCTCCATTCTTCCACCTCTCCTCCACAGCCCCCTAACTTGCACCTCTGCTCTGGCCTGTAGGAAGAACTCTGACGAGGCCGACCTGGTCCCTGCCAAGGAAGCCAACATCAAGTGCCCCCAGGTGGTCATCTCATTCTATGAGGAGAGGTTGACATGGCATTCCTACCCCTCAGAGGACGATGACAAGAAAGAGGACAAGAACTAACCCCTGGCACCCGCTCTGGCCAGCCTTTGTATAAAGATCTGAACTGTGGGTTTGAGCAAGAGGGAGAGAACGCAGCTCTGCTCGGCTGGGAGCGTAGAGATGGCTGGAGAAGATGCCCTTTGAAGAGACCAGTATGGTTTCTGTGCCCTGCAGCTGCTCAACTGCTTTATGCAGCTTCATGCTGTGTACAGATTCAAACCAGCCCGGCTCAATTTGGGGGGGGAGGGAAGGGCAGGGGGATACTAGGGGTGTTGGGGGGATGAATTGGGGTGTTTGTTTCAAGGCTGTCTATTTTGCAGCTTGTGGGAGAGGAAGCAAAGCCCCTTCCATGAAGGACTATCACTGGTGATGGGTGGGCTGGGGAAAGGGAGTGCAGATGGATACTGCTTATTCTTCAAAGACCATCTCAGCAACCCACAGCCTTCTTCCCAATAGTGTTAACTCTGCATTTTTACGGCGTAGCATGTGTGTAGGTTTTTGGTTTTGGTTTTTTTTTGTTTTGTTTTGTTTTGTTTTCCTTTTGCTATTTACTGGTGTATTGGTTTGGGGGGCTGGCGGGAGGGATGTGAGGAAATTGGTCTCTTGTTTAATTGGGGAGGGAGGGAGATGAGGTCTGGTGACAATGTTCCAGATCATTTCCAGATCTTTTTTAGAACCTGAATTCAGAAAAGAAAAAAGAAGGGAGGGGGGGGAAGAGCCCAGTATTGATGACAGAACTAGGGAGACAGGGACACTGACATGAGACTGAAACTGTGAATGTCCAAATCTCTGGAGCCAAGATCCTCAAAACCCTGCGAGCAATTTTTAGGGGGGGCGGGAGGGGTGAGGGGAGACTTGTGAAAATGCAAACTTGTGATTCGTATTGTCCTGAAGCAGAACTGCCAGTTACTGACACATGCATTGTATGTGGAAGGGTGGGGTGCGGGGCGGGAATGGATTTTAACCCTTTAAAAGCCTTTCTACCCTTCTTTCCGTTATAAGGTGCTATTTCTCAAAATTGGGGCGGGAGGGAGAGAGACTTCTGACTACTTGTTCCTTTTCTCACCTTAATTTGACTGTCCAGCCCAGCAGCACTGGGAGCCCTTTAGTTGTGGGAGGGAGAGGAAATCAACAGCAGCACTAGGAAAAAAATCAATTCCATATTCTCCCATAACAAGTGGTTGTTTGTAGGAGGCCAGACGTTGGCGCTGGAGCCGGATGTGTTACCCTGAATCTTCTGAGGTGGTTTTTTTTTTTAAATCAGATTTATTACAAATACTGAACTATTTAATGTCTGGAGTCATGAGCCCCACCAGACTCCTGGCACCTCCTTGTAGGGTGGTATGTATCTAGACTTGCATTGTACAAACCTTTTTTTAAAAGCATGTGTTTAGGTTTCTGTGAAAACGTTGTTTAAATGTAAAGTACGTGTTTGGATTTTAACTTCATACCGAGCTCTGTCAGTTTTTTGTCTCAATAAAATTTTAGATTTATAATCCTGATTTTTTTTCTTATCTACCTTGCTCCTTCCTCCAGCTCTTTGTCCATAAGATGAGTGACGAGGTATAGAGCAGGTCACGGAGGGAAGTTAGCCTGCGGTTGTGGTTCTCTCTGAGCAAGGCTGGCTCTGATGCAGCCCAGGTTAGCCGGTGGCTCCGATCCGGGTGTCAACAGCAGCAGGAGCTTTGGAGCAGCTGACAGCAGGTTCTGATTTATGTTGACTTCCATCTGGAGAAGAGAAGTGTCGTAGAGGTTAGTGTCTAGAGGCCCGAGTCGAGTCTCGCCCCTGGAGACAAGAGGACTAGCTATGATTCGGGACCTCGTTTGACATAGCAAGACGCTGCTTGAGCTGGAAGTGTGCGCTGCGTGTGTTCCTAGCCAGGATCCGGCACCAGAGGTGGGGTAAGTGACCTTTACTTCAATTCTCACCTGAACGTTGAGCAGACTTTGTCACTTTGCATTTACGGACGGGTTTTTAAAGCTCTGGCAATGGTTCTGGTGGTTGTTTGGCTGAAGATGGAGGTGGCCTCTCTTTATTCTTGGTACGGACTTGCTGAAGGCCGTAAGCTCCTGTGTGTGGAGGAGAGGAGACTCGTCCTCCTCTGCTCAGCCCAGCTGACGCTCCACGCAGCAGTACAGACAGCAGAGTGGGCTGAAGCGTTCCTGGGAGGAGGATTGTGGTTCCTGGCTCAGGGGTTTCTGCTGTTCACAGGGTGCAGGATGGAGCAGGGAGGGGCAGGGAGGTTTTGGGTGGTGGTCAGGGCTGTGCCAGCCCCTTGCTGGCATTCAGGGTGGCAAAACCATGCAGCCAGTTGAAATCCAGGTTGTTCGCAGCAGCACAGCCTGTACCCAGCGGGACGGTGAAATGTCTGCCCTGCCCCAGCAGCCAGCAGAAGCAGCAATTAAACCTGTATTAATCACTAGAGATGGAAGGGGTAACGTCCACTTAATTGAACGTAAAGAAGGCTGCAGTTCCCAGGGGAGGCTCTGGGGCGATCGATCCCAGCAGGTAGCTGGAAGATGCACGTTGCTTCATCCCGGGGCTAGGACTGCGGCCGCGCCGAGCGCGGGGGGCTCCCGCGTGAGCTGCAGGCACCACATCTCCGGGTACCACGCGTGTCTGGCCGTGGCACTAAGTGAGATGCAACATCTCTCGAGAAACTGAGGCACAGGTAGATAATCTCAACGACCCTCGTAATGTGCTCAGAGAGGTCTGTGGGCGACGACGTGGTGGTCTTTGCCTGGACTTAGTGCTCCAGGCTGGACCCGGGCTGCCAGAAGCGGGGCAGGGCAGGGGCAGAGGCAGCTCCTCCGTGCCCCCACGCCGCAGCGGAGGCTGGCAGAAAAGCGGGGTCTGTCCCGGGCAGCGAGCGTGCCGGCGCGAGGCTGCCTGCCTGCCGCGCTGAGCGCTCGGGCAGGAGCCGGACGCTGTTCAAAGGGCCACTGAGCCGTGGCTCTCCCCGAGATCAGAGGCACGAGGCCCCGCTGGTGGCTAAGTGCTTCCTGCTTCGGAAAACGAAAGGTCTGCACTTCACCTGATTACAGGCTGGCAGGCAGCCTGCGCCTCTGAGCGCGCACGGCATGACACGCAAGTGACAGCAGCGGGGGTAAGGAGCTGGTTCAGCTCCCATCTCGCCTGCCCCTCCTCGCTACCCACAAAAGGCCGGTGCCCAGCTGCCCCACACGGGATGTGACAGGCGCCAGCAGGGAGCCAGAGGGGAATGGATTTGGTCAGGCTTGTTCTCAGCTTGGGGCTTGCTGCTCTGAAGCTGTACCGGAGGCTGGGGTAGAGCACTTTGCTCACCTGTAGCCTCCCGCCGGGGAGATGGGGGTTTGCTGGCGTGTTTCTGCATGAGCAGGGACATGGGTGAGCGTTGGAGGGGAGACAGGAAGGAAAAGGTCCCGTTCTGCAGGGCTGAGGCGGCAAAGGGAGACTAGAAGCTGGGTAGAGCGGTGCGTCCTGCCGTCCTGCGCCCGTGCGCTTGCTGACCCTGCTTCCCCGCTCCGCTCAGGGAGGGGGCAGTGACCCCACCGGGGGGGCTGTAACCTTCTCACAGCATCACTGGGGCGGGGGAAATCCTTGTGGGTTTTCTTGCAAGCCGGTATTATGTTCTACAACAGCCCCTGAAGGAATATCTGAAATAAATACCCTAGAGCTCAGGAAGAGAGCCGGGAAGCACCTCAGAGCGTGTATTTTAACGCCTCACGTTCCCTTTGGCTGATCTGTTGTCGTGCATAGAGCTGGCCTGGGCTCAGCTCCGGCAGCAGGAGTAGATGAACTCTTCCAGTGCCGTAAGGAGAGGTTTAGTCCCCAGGAAAATGACATTTGCCCCATGGGAACGCCGGTGGAAGACTGTTGGGCCGGCAGCACACTTTCTGCTTGCTCTTCTGGTTGTGTCTGGCCGAGGGAGGTGTCCGAGGCTGGGGGACACAAGGCTTTGGTGCCCCCAGAACGGTGTCTGCCCCGGGCGGCTGGCTTTCATCGGTTGGCTCTGTTTATTTAATGCTCGGTGCAGGGGTGCGGGAACTGCTCCATAATAATGACGCCAGATGAGACAGCACCTACAAGCAGCGATGCCCATAAGGCGGTGGGTATTAAGGCCTTAGAGAAAGGCATCTATACCTAAAAAAAAAAAATATATATATATATATGTAAAATATAGTGCCGAGCCACAAGGAAGGCATCCCAAAAAGCTACTTTTAAGTGCAGCTGTTCAGCCGAGTCTCTTACTGGTGCACCAGCAGTTCCCAGGAGCCGTTTTCCGTACCCGGTTCATTCGTCTGAGCCGAGCATGGCATCTTCTGCCGGGCCTGGGTTCCTGCCTGGCCCAAGGGGGAGGCTTTCGGCAGCAGCCTGTCTGCCACGCTGCTCCCTGGTGTCAGCCTTGCCTGCACCCGCAGCCCTGCCCCGGCAGCGCACAATCCCTCGCACAAAAGAGCAGCAAAGTCAGGGCCTGCCCTTGAGCCCGGCTGGACGCAAATGGAGCTCTGCTGAGCCCTGCCTGGGCAATGGGCTGCGAACCAGGGGCTGGAGCCAGCGCCGGCTTGGCAGCTGCCCGCCAGCTTGCAGCCAGACCTTCTTGCTAGCCACCAGCCCAAACAGGCAGAGAGCTGGGGACGGCCGCGGCGCGGGGAAAAGCTGAGCCCGGGGGTCGGTGATGCCCCTCCGTCAGCTCCGCCGCAGGACCAAGGCGCTCGAAATGTTTATTTCTCCAGGCTCGGTCTCCTCGGGCCTGCCTGGGCCTCATCCCGCAGGGAGGGGGACAGGGCAGGAGCTGGCCTGCAGAGCCCGGCATAAATTGATCGAATAAACTTTGGCTCCGTAACCAACGCTACAGCCAAAACCTGGGGGGAAGGTGGGGCTTGTGTACCAGCAGCGGGGCTGGCTGGAGCTGCAAGAGGCAAAGGGAGGGTTCGAGCTGCGCCGGTGCCGACGCTTGCCCAACAGGAAAGCAGGACGCCACGCTCCGGCTCCAGGAGTCGAAGCGCCGAGGAGGGGGATCAGGCTGTGCCAAGGCAGCTCTGACCCACAGCCACACACTGCGCCCGGCCGGGCCCCGGCCTTTGAACTGCAGCAGCTTTGGTGGCTTTGGCCAAGGGACCCACGACTTGCTCTGCGCAGCTGCATGTTTAACCAGAAACACACTTTTCCTTGGCTTTCCGTAAGAAGATGCTGTTGAGAAGGAAAAAAGCAGCTGAGCCAGAGCTGTTTCCCACAACCAAGGAACCTTTTATTTCCCTCCCCGCTGAGGCTGTTACCTGCAGGCCGGGCCGACAGCGACTCCCTCCCCAGACCGTCGCTGGAGGCAAACCAGACCTGCTCCAGGCTCAGCACAGCGGAAGACAGCCAGGAGCTACTGGGAGTGAGAAGGATCCACAAGAAGAGGCTGTTTCATTTCCCTGACATGCTTAATCTTCTACAAAAATAAAAAAAATCCATGAAACAAATGCTCGTACAGTGAATAAGCCATTTTATTTTTGTCCTGTGCTCACACAATCTCTCTTCTTTCCCTGACAGGTCACAGATCATTAAAACAAAGTTTCTAAGAGGAAAATAATTTAAAACATACACGCAGGGCTCCCTTCCAACCTCCCCACACCCACATCTCCACCACTTGTGCTTCGTCTCATGCGTAAGTAAAGCCGTTGAATCTCAGGAGTCCGGGATGGGAGAGCCCGCTGGGGTCTCGGCGAGTCCCTCTCGCGCAGTTCGGGGCCACAGCGAACGCCCCGAACACGCCACGCTGCCCTCAGAGATCCAACTACCTTCCCCGTAGCCTGGAAAACATGCCCAGGGCCACACATCTTCTGGGCTGCTCCAGGCCTCCTGCAGTACCAGGTTTCCTTCCCTTGAGTTACCACCCGAGTCTTCCCTCCGACGCGCCACCCTCACCCCGTATCACATGCACAGGACTGGCTAGGAAAAGCCATTTTTTTAAGCTTTTTCAGTTGCTGGTAAAGTCAGTACACTCCCAGCTGTGCTATATTGTAAATACAGCTTCTAGGATCGTCTCCATGGCGGAGACCAACAGTGATCAAGGCACTACCCCCACCCCCCTCCTGAAAACAAAGGAAGTCAGACCAACACCTAGGGACAGAAGAGAATCCTATAATGTGATCACACGGTTACACTGAATCTTTATGGCAAAGAGAACATTTAGCAGCTTTGAACGTTTGGGCTTCTCCCTTTTTACTCAACACAAGCACTCTAGACCCTATAAGGAAAAACAGGGCTGAAGCCCTAAAAATCAAAGCGTGGTTAAGAAACAGGAATCCTAACGGCTGTCTAATTTCTATAAGTGACAAGCCCACGGCCTGGGGTGGGAACCCTCCGCTCCCCTTGTGCTGTACGCCGACCGGGAGGGCCCAGCACACCTCCCCACCCTCCTCCCCGAGCAGTTTCCCAGGCCGTCAGTGGGAGACGACAGCGTTTGCATGCAGGCTGCTGCGTGTGCCGTCTCGCATCCCAGCACGGCGCTGGCTCGGCGGCAGTGACATGCTCTGAGGGTGGTGGGGGATGCGCATCGCACTGGTTCTGTTAACCCTCTCCAGTTCCAGACTCCCCCCCTCCTCCCCAAAATCCTAAAGCTCTACTTGTGCCCCTCCCAAGGCGTCACAGCTCCTCCGCTCGTGTACAGTGACGGTTCTCCTGTGAGCCCCCTCTGAGCTTCCTTGGGCTGGAAAGGGTTAATGGAAGTCACACCACTCCTCTTTCCGTGTGTGCACCGGTCTGATCTAGGAAGGGATGTTGGTTAATCTGGAGTTAAGTCAGATTGAATCACACACACCGATGTCAAAACTGGTTCAGGAAAAGGGGGAAAAAAAAAAAAAAAAAGAAAAAAAGGAAAAAAAAACCAGCTACCTGAAATCACAGAACTTTGGAAGTTCAGAAAAATGTCTCTCCTATAACTTGTTTTAAGTTCATTTGCTTAAATCTCTTTTCTTATTTAAAGCCAGTTCCTAACAGTAGTTTTTCCACCTCTGCCAATCTCACCACCAGTGATGCCAGCTCATTTCCTGCACTCAAAAGGATTCCAGGTTGTGGAAGGCGCCGGGCTCGCCAGTGCAGGGTCCGCTCCTCCCCGTCCCTCCCCGCAGGGAGCCCTCAAAACTCAGCCTGCAGGTCCCGCGGTCTCCCCCGTGCACCGACCGGCAGCAGTCACGTTTTTTTGAGAAGATATATCGGATAAGAAGGCATGAAAGTTCCTCTAAGTACTTCCAGGCTCAACCCTTCTCCAGTTCTCACTTGAGCGAGTGTCCCACTCCTCCCGCGTCGCCATCCCTTCACTTCCTCCGGTCCTTCTGTTTGCGCTCCTGCCGCCGGGCCTGCTGGTCAGCCACGGCGCGAGGTATCAAAATGACGCTGCCGTCGCTGGCGTACTGCAGGGCGTACTGGCTGGGGGAGTAGGGCTGGCCGTTCTCGTCCCGCAGGCGGCCGAACACTTCCTGGTAGAGGTTCTGCACCTTTTGCTTCATCTGGCGGATGGATTTGAGGAATTCCACCTTCTCCCTGAGCAGTTTGGACTTGTCCCGTTGCAAGTCCTCGACGTCCCGTTCCAAGTTGAGGATGGTGTCCAGTTTCCTCTTGCGGCAGTTCTGGGCAGCCATCTTGTTCTTGCCTCGCCTCCTGATGTCGCGGATCAGGCTCAGCTGCGCCTCACTGAGCTGGTACTTGGAGAGGAGCTCGTTGAACTCCTCCACCGGCAGGTTGATGATCTTGTCGTTGGTGAAAGGGATCTTCATGGCTCTGGCTCGATGCTCGTCCCTGCTCATCTGCTTATCCAGGAACTCGGACGGCTTCTCCTTGCTGCTCTTCTTCCCCGCGCTGGGCAGTTTGGGCTCCTCGGGATCCAGGGCCCCCGGCGCCATGTTATAGGTGTGGTTGTGGCCAACGTGCTCCAGGTAAGGCAAGTAATGGAGCTGCGACGGGTCCTGGTAGCTCATGCGGCAGAACTTGCTGTACTCTGGCTGGTATCCAACCGCCCCTTCCGCTTCTTCAAAGTCCACGTTTTCAGAGTCTGAGCTGTAGCCAACAGCTCCTTCCTCAGTAAACGAGGAGGAGGAAGAGGATGAGGAGGAAGAGGAAGACGAGGAAGAGGAGGAGGCTTCTGAGCTGCTGAGAGAAGCAGGACTGTGGCCAGAATCCAGAGAAAGACCTGAGTCTGAATCAAACTCCTCTTCCAGCTGCGAGGCCTGCACTGGGTTGAAACCTTCTTCAATCGCCAAGTCCATCAAGCTGATCTCATCAAGCATGGCTTCATCTAGAAGACCTCCCAGCGGGTCTGGCAGCTCGGGGCCAGCCGTCTCGTTGACCGTGCTGTTCAACTGCGGAGGGAAGAAGATGCCGCTCAAGTTGGTGGAGCCAAAGGTGGTGTTGAGGCCAGTGGAGTTGTCCGGCGCCAGCTGGAGCAGGGCCGAGCTGCCGGCCATGGAGGGGCTTTCGATTTCTGAGCTGAAGAGGGAGAAGTCCTGTGAGCAGCTACCCAGAGAGGCCTGATGCAGGCTGACATTCTGATTGATGGGAGTGTTTGGAGCGAGGCTGTAGTTAGAAGTCAGCAGGTCTCCACTCGTGCCGTTGTACAGGGTTTCAGCGGTTGTGTTGTTCACTTCCATAGCCTAGAAGAGATGCGAAACAGTTCAGTAAGTGAGCTGCGCTCAAGCCCTGCCTTTCCTCGGTGCCCTTCGCTCCTGGCGTGTGCCAAAAAGAGAGAGGACAATGATTCTAGATCCCACAGAAGGAGCTCTCTCCAGCAGCCCAGCATCATCCACCAGCTGCAGGAGGGTTAAGACAGCAGCAGCAACCGCCATGCAGGTGGCACCATGTCACCAACGCAGCCTGGGACAGAACCAAGCCAGCTGCGACCCACCCCAACCACGATTGTCCAGGAACTGGGTGCTTGGGATGGCCATCGAACTTAAATTCAAACGGAAGAGCAACACGCTGCTGGAGGGGCCAGCGCCTTCCCGCAGCCCGCTCTCGAGCTCACCTGCATTTCCATGATAGACATGAGGTCCTGCCACTGCTGCTCCAGATCGAAGGGCGACTCGGTCTCTGTGAGGAGAGGAGACAGCAGGCTGGTCTGGATGTCCGCGGACCTGCTCTCGCCGGGCACGGCTTCGCTCAGGGTGGAGACATCCGCAGCTGGAAACTAACCACGTGAGGCACAGTCAGTCCCCGGCTGATCAGCCGCGGCCAGGGAGGCAGCAATCCCGAATGCCCTTCCACCTCCGCGCGGGCAATCGCTTCTCCTTTGTTCAAAGCAAACTGGTTGCAGCTATTCCTCCACAGTTCACTATGAACTAATTAGAAGCAAAGCCAGAAGTCTTTAATTAATTGTGACCACCCCAGCACCCACCCCTCTCCACTGCCAGTTTCGCAGGCATGACGCCTGGAGCCTCCTTAAGCAGGCTAACCCAATTTACTGCCGGTTCTGCGGTCTGGGTTAGGGGTAAAAGCAGCACCAAACCCCGGCGAGCGAGCAAGGAGAGCCGCCGCTGCCTCCGGATCTGCTGAGGGCTGGAAGCCGTTGCCCCTCTCCACTCACCTCCGAATTCTCCCCGAAAGGGAAGGTGGCCTCCAGCAGCCTAAGGCACTCCTCCAGGGACAGGGCTGTCTGATCCTCCGCACCGGGCACCTGATGTAAAACACAAGCAGCCGTAGCCCCGGGATTAGGGAGGTGGTGATGAGAAATGAGCTCCTTACAGCAGGGCTTTATTACAGCGCATCCAAAAAGAGCCAGAGGCCCCACCCAGTGCTTCGCAGACTCCATCCTCCTGCTCCGGAGAGCGTCAGAGCGGCCCCCGAGCACAGCGGGGAAGGAAACGTGCTGCCTCTGCTCCCAGCGAGCCTCACCTACTGCCAGCGCAAGGACTCGGCTACCGGCTGGAGGGGACTCTGCGCCTACCCGCACGCCACTGCCTCTGCCAGACAACCAAAAGGCACAGCAAGAACCGGCTGCCCTCGTCCTAGCGCCCTGCCGACGGTGACATGGCCATTACCCTGCCTGTCTCGCTGCGGCTCCCCAGCCCAGCAGGCAGCCTGCGCTTTCCCAGCATCAAAACCTCCTGTCCGCCCGGACAAATCCTTATCCTGCAGCTCAGCAGATCCCCAGTGACAGTCACAGGCGATGCTGCTCGTCCCGATGGCCGACCAGAGGGCCCCTCGCCTCCCCTCCGCCTCGGCGGGAGCACAGACCCCCGGCACGCTGCATCACCGCAGGCACAGACCCCAGCCCAGCCGGCCCGGGGGTGTTACCTGCGCAGGGAAACTCTCCCCAGTCTCTCCATCAACTAGTAGGTTTCTATCCAAGATCTCATTCCCTCCGCTCCTCCAGCTGTCCCCACGCTCCCTCCCATCGCTCAGCTCTTTGTCCACTTCGCTCTCTTTCTGACGGTGGCTGTAGTCAAAAATCTCTCGCCCAGCGCCGAGATCAATATCCTGTCTCCACAGGATGTCAATCAAATCGATGTCCTGAAAGACAGACCACATTTCCTTCAGCCCTGGGCAGGGTCCCCACCCATCGGCCCCTCCCAGGGGACACCCCCCACCCCAACCCGACCCGCAGCCCACCCGCCGGGCAACCCGCTCTTCCGCCCGCCTTCCCCCAGTGACCCGGGGCTGTTCTGCCTCCCGGGATCCCCGAGAGCGGCTCTGCGGTCTCTGCATGGCGGGTGAGGCCGGTTCTCCGTTCCCCACCGCCCATGGCCGCCCGTCCGTCACCGGGAGAGGCGGCTGGGGCCGCCCGGGCCCACGTCGCGGCGGTGGCTGCGCCGTGGCCGCCTTGCATCAGCCCGTGGTGCCATCCCGGCCATTTGCATAAGGGGTGGGGTGCGCCGGCAGGAAAATCCCCGCATTTCCACCCACCTGATGCAACTTGAGCCGCCGCCGCTCTGCCCGCAGCCCCCCGGGCACCCCCAGCCACCCCCCCGGCACTTCCGCCCGCCCGCGCCTCCCCCGGCTCCCCCCGCCGGGTCGGCAGCATCCCCGCAGCACCGGGGAACGGCCGCCCCCCCTCTCCCGGAGCGGCCCCCGGTACCTTTCTCATGTCCCCCAGCTGCCGCCCGGACCGCGGAGCACGCCGATCATGGTCCCCGGCGGCGCGGGGCGGGGGGGAGGCGGCGGGGCGGGCTGGCCGGGGCGCGGCGACGCGCACGCATCGCCGGCCGGGGCGGCTGGGGAGCCGCGCTCCGCCCCGCCCCACCGGCCACAGGTGCCCGCGGCCCCGCTGCGGCGGCAGGAGCCGCCCCCAGTGCGGCGGCGGCGGCGCCCCCCGCTCGGCTGGGCCGGGCTCAGCGGGGCCGGGCTCGGCTGGGCTCGGCCGGGCTCGGCTCCCGCCGCCCTGCCCGCCCCTCCCCTCCCCCGCCGTTACCTTGGCTGCGGCGGCCGCCAAGCCCCGCCCCCTTCCCCCGCCCCGCCGGGATGCGGCGCCGCCGCGCCACGCCCCTTCCACCTCCGCCAATGGCCCGCCAAGCCCCGCCCCGCGCACAGGCGGCGGCTACCGCCAATCCCCACCGCCGGGGGCCACCGCCCCGACCAATCCACGCCGACCGGCACCTCTGCCTCGGCCAATGGGCGGCGGAGCAGCGGCCGCGCGGCGCCCACCGGGACGCTCCGCCCCGCCCTGGCGCAGCGGGGCCGTCGCCCCCCCCCCCAGCCCCCCCCCTCCCCGGGCGCGGCCTCGCCCTGCACCGCGCCGGCCCGCACCGCCGGCGGGGGGGGGCTCGTCCCGGAGCGGGGGCTCCCCGGGGACGCAGGGAGGAAAAGCAGGCCGGGGTGACCTTGGCTCGCTCCCCAGGGAGCCCCCGGCCCGGAGGGGGCCAGCCTTCTTACCCCCGCCCCGTGCAACGCGGGGGCAAAGCCCCCGCTTTGTCCCGCCCCGACCCTCACACCGGGCACGGCCCGCCCCGGGACCGAGCAGTAACCACGGCCGCTGGCGAGGCAGGGCCAAGTGTAAGGAGATCCCCCCTACCCCGGCTTGGGCGGGGGGGGCTTTGTCACCCGGGGCCGAGGTTGAGCCCCAGCAGCTCATCACATGTCTGACGGCGGCATATTTTTATCCTCCTGTTGTGGAAACGGCGCAGGGCAGCGGTGCCTCCCGCCTTCCCCACCCCCAATGCTGCAGAGGAAAGTACTCGGGATGAGACCTAGCTTTGTCTTTAGCCTAACAAGGAATGAGCACCCCCGGAATTGGAAGGAAAAAAAAAAAAAAAAAAAAAAGGAATTCCCCCGTTTTGGATGACCCCCAAGCTGTCAGCCAGCGCCCACTGCAGCACCCCAGAGCCCTGCACCGCACCCAAGGGGGAGCTCCAGCTCCTAAAATTGTAACAGCCATATTCCCCGAGCAAGGTCGTGCCTGGCCCACACGACTCACGGGGAGTCGCGAGAGTTTAAGTGCCAGGAAAAGTCATGGAAAAATTTAAACCCCAGCCCTAAAGCCGTCTGCATATAATCATCGTCCACCTAATGAGAGAGGGGGAAGGATCGAGCCCTGCAGGTGCCTTCCAGAGACAGGAGCTGCATCGCTCACACAGTATTCCCATCGGAAAAGGCTGGGCGGCTGCTCAGCACCAAACCAGGGAGTCAAGGTTCCAGACAAAGACACCAAAAAAAACCCCAACAACCAACACCCCCAAAAAAACCCCACTGGGGTAATGGTTTGAAATAAGACTCGGTGCTTTGAAGCCTCACACCAGCAGCGAGTACGGTCTTGCTGGCCCCGGGGGGGGGGGGGGGGAAGAGAAGGCGATGTGACGGTGCGACGGTGTGACGATGTGACGTGGGTGTGCGAGGCGGGCTCGGCAGACGGGATTTCCTGGCGCTGGGTGCCCGGGCGCTGTGCCCCCGGCAGCGCAGCACACCTTGCAGGTGCAATGACACCCTCCCCTCCTGTCCAAACCAAGGGTTTGGGGGGCAGGGGGGAAGGAAAAAAAAAAAAAAAAAGAGATGGAAAATAGAGATCTGAGGAAGAAGACAGATGCCTGAACACCCGGATCAGGGATGGTGCAGACTCAGATCTCCCCACCCTTCCCCGAAGGAGCGACCGGAGTGAAACTGCAGCGCGGATGAGCGTGCTTCCCACCCGGCATCGCCCAGACCAGACAGGAGTTTTACATGGCCCGAGCTGGCCGGGTTTGCAGCTGCACCCTGTGCACGGGGGCTCGCAGCAAGCATGGCATTCAAGGCAAGGCTCTGTTTTAAGACAGAAATAAACAGGCCTCTGGAAAACAGCAGCGTTACCGGCCTCGCGCCATGCAAATCTGCAGCATTTCTCTCTAGAATCTGATCCTGGTTTCTCTGTAATGCACTTGAAAGGCTCCCCAGACCCAAGGCCCTCAGCCAAGAACACCAGACTTGGGGAAGGACAGCAAAGCCTTTCACGGGCTGCGCGTGACCTTGTACGAGGCATTTCATCAAATTCATCCCCATTCTCAAGACAGGGAATCACCCCTCTCGATTATCAGGAAGAGGCTGAATGTGTGAACATTTGCCTTGTGTTCTGCGACCCTCTGCCCAAAGCTCCTCTCGTTGAGAACTCCAAGGTCACCGGTTGCAAACCCAAAGCAGGGTTTTTTACTCCTCCGGCATCAGGAGATCCCCGTGGGAGCAGGAAATCTGCCCGCAGGTACAGCCGAGGCACCATCCACGCTTCCTACCATGGCATCTCACTGATCATCTGTCAATACTAGACCCGAAACAATCATCACCTTTGTCCCTCCGGCGTGCATGCGTTCACACCGCTTTCCTCACTCGATTCCCTGCCTGCTGCTGCGCTGAAGCCACATGACAAAAGCCCCAGGCATCCACGACAGCTGCCTGCAAAGCTGCCGACCCCTCGCTGCAGGGGACAGGGGTGGCAGCAGCTGAATTCGGCTCTCCCCATGCCCAGACGCCTCAGCAGCTCATCCGAGACACGATTTACGAGACGCAAGAGCGACGCTGGAAGGACCCGACGCTGCAAATCAGCACTAACATGCCCCACACCACGGCCAGGGAGACGCTGAACATGCCGTGACAAAGAGAGCGGTGCCAAAAAGGAAAAAAAGAGCAGCAGCTCCCGGGGACCAGCATTGCATCACAGCCTCCGAAAGGTTGTGCTCAGACAGAAAAAAAAATAAACCGCTTTCCAGTTCACCTCTCCCCACCCGCCTGTGATGAAAACCAAGCAATAAACATCTCCACTGGATGAACTCCAGAGCCAAGTAACCCAACCGCCCGCTCGACACCTGGGATGAGGCTGTTACCCAATGCCCCTGTTTATTTCCCAGCCTCGTTTCATGGGTTTCACAACACAAAGCTATGCGCACAGGTTGAAATGCTGACCCCAACCCTTTCCCCCTCCTTTCGCTATTACTCTCAGACCAAGAATAAAACAAACCAAAAGGAAAAACCACCTCACACATACTCCTGGAGCCCTCTAACTGAACTGTAATTTAGTATTACGCCATTCCCAAGAGAGGACCCACTTTTCCCAAGTGCTAAACACACCCAAGGTACAGAGCACCACTCCCTCGGATGGGTACCAGCAGGCAAGAGCCCTCCTAAGGGGTCCCCTTCCCTCCCGCCACAGGCGAAAGAAGGTCCTGCCTACCTCTTTGGTCAGGTCTCCGTTTGCCGGGGCAGCCACCGCTCCCAAATCTTCCAGTTCTTCCCCAAAGCCCTGCTCGGCTCCGCTCTCCCTCACCCCGTTGTCAGGACTGCTCCCATCCTGCAGGCCGCTGCTGTTCTCTAGGGCGATGCCGGTGCTGGGCTGGCTACCAGACACGGAGCCTTCGGAGTCTCTGTGCACCAACCAGGCGCTGACTTCAGTGGTGGGCACCTGAAACCTGTCCAGGGCCCTCACCTGGTTGAGCAGCCTGCGAGCAGTGAAGTAATAGTCCAGGTCTACACTTTTTGGGTGGATGCCATATCCATCCAAGGTGTTACGCAGGTTATGAAACTGGGTCTGGGTGTAAGCGGAGCTCTGGCCAAGAATGATCTCCCGCAAAGGGGGGAGCTGCGAGTTCAGGTAGGTGTCCACGTCCACGCGAACGCCGATCAAGCTGAGCAGGATGGTGAACTGGATGAGGCCTTCGGTGAAGTATTTCTTCAGAGAAAGCATTTCTGGCGGAGGAGAAAAGAAAACAGGTGGAGGGTTTGGGAATTTAAAAAAAAAAACACGACACAGAGCGTCTGATGAATTCTCCACACAACAGGTTGGTTGGGTTTGTTTTTCCTCTGCCCCACTTTGAAACAAACAAAATAAAGCAACAACTTTGGCATTCAGGTTATCGCTAAACAACAGGATAAAAGTTTAAAGAACATCTAAGTCTTTGGGTTCAGGACGACTTTGTTTTTCTTTTCAAATTCTGGAACTCACTGGTCAGCCAGCAGAGTGTAATTAAAGATTTAAATCTCGAGAAGCAACAAGCCCTCTCCAGAAGACAGCCTCCACCCTCCCTTGCCCTTTCCTTTTCTTCAGAACTGTTTTACAACACAGATCATGCAGCTACATAAAAATCCACGTGACTTACTGTCCAAAAACTCCACATACAGCCACTTCCTCTCGCCCCCCCCAACTCCCCACGCTCCAGGACGGGGTCTGCTCCCTCCAGACAACCGGCTGCTCTTCTTTCCTCTCTTCTGGTCTGCGAAGCTTCTTGAAGGAAGCCGTTCAGGAGTCAAAGTTCGCGATCATGGCGAGGTCTAACGACTCCTCCGCTTCTAGCTGCAGTTTCAGCAGCAGCTGGAATATAAGCAGACAGCGAACGCGGTAACGCGCCGACCGGGCACCACCCTCCGCGCTGCACATGGACCCGCTCCACCGGAACACGGCGGGCCCCCACGCGCGGGCCCCTGGGGCGCCGAGCCCGAAAAAGTCCCTGGAAAAGCGGATTTTCCGGACACGACGCGGGCACAGCCGCACGGCGGGGTTACCTTTGCTGCCCATATTGTCCATACTTCCCCTCCCTGCGCTATTCTTAGGCTGGTGCGTCAACTTCCCCTCTCTCTGAAGGAATCCGGCTCCGGCTCCCTTTCACTCCTGAGCCCAGTTTCCAGCGGCTCTACAAAAACCCGTCACGGGCTTTCCACGGGAGGCAAAACCTCCCGGGCTCGCCCCCGCCCGCTGCGGCCCTCCCGCCCCCAGCCCGGCGGGGCGGCTCCCGGTGCCCGGAGGGAGCCGCCGGGAGCCGCCAGGCCCCGGCTCTGCCCGCTCTCCCCTCCCGGGGGGTCCCGGCGCTGCCGGGCGGGGGGGCGGCGGGACCATGTGCGCCTGCCCCCCCCCCCGGGCCCTTTAAGATACTCCCCCGCCCCGCGCCTCGTGACCCGCCCCCCCGCGCGGCCTCGCCGTCCCTTCAGCGCCGCCCCAGCCCCGCGGCCCGGCCCGCACCCCTCGCACCGCCACCGCCGCCGCGGCGCCAGCCCAATCCGCGCCGCCGCCCAGGCCGCTACCCGTTCGCCGCCGCCGCCGCCGCCGCCGCCGCTCGCTCCCGGCCCCGGCCCCGCCGCCACCGGCCCCGCTCCCGCTCCCCGCCCTGGCCAACCACCTCCCCCTCCCGCCTCGCGCGGCGCCGCCGCCAATCGGCGCCCGGGAAAGGGAGGCGGGACGAAGCGGTGGGCCAATGGAAGGTGGCGATGAGGCGTTGCTCCCGCCCCCGCCGCCGCCTGGATAGGCAGGCTGGACGACCAATCGGCGTGCGGACAGCGACGCTGGCCCCCGTGCTTGGCCCGGCGGCTGCACGCTAGGCCCATCGGAGAGGAGAAACGAGCCAACGCGACCCGCCCCCCTCAGCGATTGAGTGACAAGACGCCCGCCCAATGGAACACGAAAGCTCCGCCGAGCGACAGCGGCAGCTGCCAATGAGATGACCTGCGGGAGCCAGCCGCCCGTCTGGGCGCTTGACTGGCAGCGGCGCGCACCAATCCCTGCGACGCAGAGTCACCGCCCCTTCGCTCCACAGCTGTTGCCATGGCACCGGGTGCCCCAGGCCCCTAGCGCAGGGCGAGGTCCAGGGCCGCCATGGCAAAGTCTCCATCGCCCCGCAGGCCCCACCACCGCCTCGGGGGCCCCCCCATGTCCTCAGGGCCCTGAATCCCCACACCTCCTGGGGGCAGAGGGAGCTTTGGGCTTTCTCTGGGGCCACACCACAGCGGGGCCTGTGGCAGGAAAACAGCTCCTCGGCCTTGTCTGCCCCCCCAGAGCAGCCCAGGGGCCTCCCCTGCACTGCCACAGGCCCTTGGGCTGATAAGGCTGTCTAAACATGACCCTGGCCCGCGCTCATCCGCAGCCCTCGCAGGTCCCCGGCCCCGCACAGGCATGAGGCAGCCGCTGGAGCCACTTGCAGACGGAAGGACTGAGTCAAAGCCGAACCCAGAGCTTCGCCTCAGGCCTTGCAGTGAGTCAGTGGCGGGGCTGGGAGCAAAGCCAGGGCATTGCCTGTTAACCCCATGCTTTACTTTCTTCATTGCTCCAGCCCTTCGCTAATTAAGAGTCTTTAATTTCATGCTCGGGCAGCTGCCCAGCCAGCATACCCCTGCTCATTACGCCCAGGCCTGTTTTCGGGTTGAGAAAAGCAAG
Organism: Phaethon aethereus; assembly: GCF_964289735.1. Taxonomy (NCBI): domain Eukaryota; kingdom Metazoa; phylum Chordata; class Aves; order Phaethontiformes; family Phaethontidae; genus Phaethon; species Phaethon aethereus. Next base: position 5,227,302 of record NC_138601.1, read on the forward strand.
CTCTCCTGGTCGGCTGCTCCTTGCCTGTGGCAGTGGGAGCTGCCAGAGGAGCAAATGGCCGTGTCAGGGAGGGGCAACTCCCAGCCCTGACCTGGGCTGGCCAAGAGCCATGGGGAGGGGCAGAGCCCCGGGGGGGCACTGTGACCCCAGGGTGCTGGTCCTTGGAGCAGGACAGGGCTCCCCACCACACAGACAGAGCTGACGCCTTTTGGCTGCTCGCAGCCACCTGCAGCTTACGTGCCAGGGACTGTCCGTGTGTCTGGCCATCCCTTGTCAGCCTAAAACAGTTGTGCTGTCCGTGGATCGTCCCACGAGTGCTGCTCCTCATCACGGGGAAACCCACTGGCCGGTTTGAGCTTGACCAAGCAACCCAGTTCTTGACATTCAACGCCTTTTGAGACAGCAACTACCCAGCAGAGCTGAGGGAAAGACTGCAACTCATCCCAACGACCTTACCAGGTGCCCGCCATGCAGCCAGTGGCTCTGAAGCCACTTGACAAAACGCGCTGGGATCTCCCAGTTGAGCCACAGGAGCGGAGGCAGAAAGGTGCTGTGAACGGCCACAGGAGCGGGGCCAGCATCAGGCCCCCGTCCCGTGCTCACCTCTCTGGGATGATCACCAAATCACCGACGGGAATTCCATAAACTATTTAAATAAATAAGCACAGAGCGGGGTCGGTGTTAAAAACCCGTCACCTCTGAGCAGGTTATTTATACCTTCATCCATCGATTGGCGCAGGCTTCCTGCCCAAATCAATGCTGGCGCCCATGGGCCAAGGGGCAGCCCCTGCCAGACCTGGCAGCGGAGGCGGGCAAGGTAGGACGTAAGGGCAGCCAGGCAGCACCACCCCTGCCTGCTATTCCTGCGACGCTGCAGCTGCCCGGAGCAGCCGCAGCTGCCAAAACCAGACACCCTCTTCCCTGCCCCAGAAACTCTCTGGGACAAACAGGATGCCAGAGACAATAGTTCATCCAAAAAAACGTGGAAAATGAGCACAGGCTCTGACACCTCGCAGCACGGTGAGGTTTCCCAGCCAGGGGTGTCTTCCCAGGGCAGCAGCAGGAGCAGATCCTCCTTTTTTTATGGCAAAGACCAAGCTTGCCAGCACAGCTGAGAGATGGGGGACAGGCTGCGCATCCCCCCCGAACCCAGAGAGCCCCCACGCTGCGAGCAGGGATGCTCCAGAGCATCCAGGGAGACAGGCAAGGCAGGGAAGGGGACCAGAGCACCCAGGGGAAGGTGGCGAGGAGCATGGAACATCCGGATCCGAGTAATTTTGGGTCACGGGCTCGCTCTGCCCAGGCTGCTCCGTCTCCCTAATCTCCTCCTGGAAAACAAGCCACCAAACACCCACGAAAGCCAGGGTGCGGCCCCAGCCCACGTCGTGCCACAACCAGCAATTTGCTGAGGCAATGGCGGCGGCCCCGGCGGGCGGACGGGCAGGGCCCCATTGCCAAAGTGGCTCTCCCTCGATACCGAGCCCCGCCGTTCGGTGCATTACATGCTGGGTGGGAAATTCGGGGGTGCCGCCAACCCCGATGGCCACCGAGGGTTTGCAATGCCTCAGATTATGGGGGCACCATCTCCCTGTCCCCTCGCTGCACCCCACGGGAAAAATGGGTGTATGGGAGCGTCCTAAAAACTTCTCACCGCGTCTCCCCGGGGCTGCGGTCAGCCTCCCACCAGCAACCTGAGCCGAGCTGCCCCTCGTGGGGTTATTTATAGTGCCCCCCCACAGGGGCTATTTGGAGGGCTGGCAGGCGTCCCCGTCCCCGCACCCTGCCTGGCTCGCAGCCCTCCTCCGCCTCGGGTGGGCAGGCGAAAGCCTTTCAGTGCTTGGTGCCGGTGACGGGGGCACAGAGCTCCTTCCCCGGTGACCCCACAGGAAAATTGCCCCCCCAGTTCCTCTTTGGCCATGGCCAGTGGGGACGGATAGGGACAGCCCAGGGAGAGAGCCGGTGGGACGCGGTGGGGAGTTGCTCAGGACATGGCGTGGCCCGCTGCCCCTCGCTCCAAGGCCGTGGCCCAGGTTCCCCCGTGGGCTCAGCCACCACTGTGCCCTCACCGTGGGGAAAGGCTCCAGCCCCACAGGTTAATGCAAACAAGGGCGATTGGGGTGCAACCAGTGAGTCACCGGCAAACATCGCCCAGAGAGGTCAGGCGACGGGAGTGGGGGCACGGGGGGGCTGTGCCCCACGGCCGGCATCACCCGTGATGGCGTCCTGGGGGATATCGACCCCCCGGTGGAGCCCACAGCCTTTACCGGGGATGAGCTTGGTACCCACCAGCTGGCCCCTGTGCTGCCAGGACCCCCCACACCTGCCCCAGATCGCCAGGGTGGGTGACCCTGAATTAAGGGCAGCAGAGGGGTGACCCCTCCCTGCCCACTGCTGAGCCTTCCTCCGCCCCAGGGGCTACCCCAATTTGGGGTGCGTGGAGGTCCCAGCCTCCATCCCACCCCACAGCCCCCCCCGCTCGGTCCTTTCCCAAAGGGGGGCACTGGGGGATCAGCCCCCCATGGCCACATGTGTCCCGCCCCATTCTCCCACTGCAGCCATGCACAGTGGGGTGCAGGACCCCTGCCCGGGGGACCCCGGTTCCTCCCCAAGGGCCGAGGGGGGAAGATGGAGGAGGGGGGGCCCTGGCCCGGGGGGAGGCCGGTCCCGGGGTGTGGGGCCGGGGCGGAGCGGGCGGGGGGCGGGCACGGCAGAGGGGGGGGGCGCGGGGCGGTGGAGCCATGGAGCCCGCGGGGCCGGTACGGGTGCGGGGACGGGAGCAGGGACTTCGTGGGGCTACGGGGGGAGCGGGGAGAAACGGGGTAAAACGGAGGCGGGGGGGAATGGGGGAAAAAAACGTGTGGAAAAACACTGTGGGGGGAAACGGGGGGAAAAAAACACGGGACACCGGGGGGAACACCGGGAGGCCATGGGGATAAATGCAGGGGTCCCGGGGGGGAAAGGGTGGGCAACGGGGGGGGGCCGCGGCTGGGAGGAGGGGAGGGAGGGGGAGGACCAGGGTGAAACGGAGGGAGATGGGGGTCGGAGAGTGGGGAGCTGGGGGGGAGAAGGTAGAAATGGGAAGAAGAGGGGAAATGGGGAAACGGAATTGGGGGGGTAAGGGGGAGAAAGGGGGGGCAGGGCGGGGGGCAGGGGCGGGACAGGGGAGCAAAGACGGTCCCCAACATCCAGAGCTGGGGGACCCAAGGGGAGGGGAGCCGGGGGAGCCCAGGGTGGGCTGGGGCGGCTGAGCCCCTCTGGCCCCTCGCCCAGGAGCCCTCCCTGTACACTGTGAAGGCCCTGCTCATCCTGGACAGCCTGGGGCAGCGCCTACTGGCCAAGGTGACCCCCCCCGCCTCAATTTCCCCGGAGGGTGCTGCCCAGATCCCCCAGCCCCCCCGGCTCCCCAGCTCAGGCATCTCTCTCCACCCCGCACCAGGCTGCGGGGTCCTGGCAGTGACCTTGGGGGGTCCCAGTGGGGGCTTGGGGGGTCCCGGCACACCCCGCACACCATGCAGGACTCGTGCTGCCCACCCTGCCGGCGCTGACCCCCCACCCATCCCCACAGTACTACGACAGCACCTTCCCCACGGCCAAGGAGCAGGCAGCCTTCGAGAGGAGCATCTTCCGCAAGACCCACCGGGCGGGCGGTGAGCGGGGGGCTCCCACTCGGGGGCTTCTGCAGTTGAGGGGGGACACGGGGCTGGAAAATGCTGGGGTGGGGGGGAACCAGCAGCAGCAGCAGTCCTGGGGAACTCTGACCCTGTGCTGTGTCGCCGTGCCACCCGTGTAGGTGAGATCGCCTGTCTGGAAGGACTCACCGTCGTCTACAGGAGCAGCGTCGATCTCTTCTTCTACGTGGTGGGGGGCTGCCAGGAGAACGAGGTAGGTGTGGGGGGGCAGCCCCGGGGACCCCTGCAGGCCCCCTGACGCCCCTGTTCTCCCGCAGCTGATGCTGTCGGCCGTGCTCGCCTGCCTCCTCGACGCCCTCAGCCACCTCCTGCGGTGAGTCCCCAGGGCCACCCAGCCCCAAACCCACATGCCGCGGGTGGGGAAACTGAGGCAGGGTACAGGGCGGCAGCTCATCCCAGGTGACACTGTGAGCTGGTGTGAAACCCCTGTCCCCTAACACCCCGGGTGGGACGGGGCCAGAACTGCTTTGGGATGGCAGGGGTCCTGGTCCCAGCACCTTGCACAGGACCCCGGGCCATGACCGTGACCGGGTGCAGTGATACAGTGACATCTCCCGCCCACTCGCCGGCAGGAAGGAGGTGGAGAAGCGCTGGCTGCTGGACAACATGGAAGGGACGTTCCTGGTGGTGGATGAGATCGTGGATGGGGGGTGAGCTTCTGCTGGGGGGGTGAACAGAGGGGGAGAAGCGGCCTGCAGCTCTGGGGGTTGCAGGGACAGGGGGTGGCATCATCCCCCTGGGTGCTGGGAAGGGGCTGGCCCCATCTCAGGGTTCCGAGGGGGAGCTGGGCACCCCGGTCTGCCAACACTGCGGCAGCTCTTCCTCAAGCCTTCGTCAGGGCTTTGCACAGGGAGGGAAACCGAGGCACGGGGCGGTGGTGGGGATGCCTGGTGGGGTGCAGCCAGGATGGGGAGGGAGCTGTGCCAGGAGGACCCCGGTGGGATAGTGCCGGCCCCGTGCTGCTCCGCAGGGTGATCCTGGAGAGCGACCCCCAGCAAGTGATCCAGCGGCTGAGCCTGCGGGTGAGTGCGGCCATCCCATGCCATGGCCTTCCTCCACCCTCCTCTGCCTCTCCCCACCCTCCTCTGCCTCTCTCCTCACCCAGGTCCCGGAGCCGGCGGCGTACGGCTTCGTCCTCTTTGACTACCTGGCAGGCGGCTCAGAGCGGAGGGACACGGGGGACGCTGGCAGCCACGAATAGGCAGCACCGAGGAGGTGCAAACCCTTCCCTGTGCCGGGGGTCCGGCTGGGAGGGCCAGGGATTGGGGTTGGGGTCTGTCTGCTGCCAGAAAACTCCCAAGCGCAGCGGCTTCGTGGGTGATAGGCACTGAGCAGGATGGGTGCCGAGGGGCTGCTCCCCGTGTTGGGGCACCCAGTGGGTCCCTTCAACCCATCGCCCTGCTCCTAAAGCTGCCCGTCCCCTTCCCTCCCCCAGGTTGATGAGAACCCTCTGTCCGAGCAGAGCATGTCCCAGGTAAGTGCTTCGTTAGCCTCGCTAATGAGGGGGTGTGCTGCCCAGCTTTACCCAGCAGGATGGGGATGGGGCACATCTTGGGTCCCACTCCTGTTGTCATCACAGCATGGGGTCCCACGCACCCCTAATTGCTCAGCATGAGGTGGGCCTCCCCTCTCTGGCCAAGGGAACTCAGTCACCTGGCTGGGAAGGGCACCCCAAGGTCAGCCTGACCCAGTCCCCATCCCTGGGGTCTCACACCAGGTCCTGCAGCCCACCGAGGAGCACATCAAGCCACCCCCACTGATGCGACAGCTCCGGGGTCTCCCCTCGGGGGGGCTGGCTGGGAAGGTGGGACCCCAGCGCTGGGGGACGTCGGGCGGCAGGACACATGGACCTTCCCTGGCATCCCCCGACTCTGACCCCAGCCCAAATTTCATTTGGCTCCTTCTCACTCGCTCCCAGCCAGAACTGGCCACAAATAAAGTTTTTCCTCCCCGATTTGCTGTCCTTTCTTCATCAGCCGTGTTGGGTGGTGGGTCCCCGTGGGCGCATCACCCATCGAGGCCAGGCTCTGGGGGCTCAGGGGAGCCACCACTGAATTTTCCTTCTCAAAGCATTTCCTTTGGAGGCAAGGGCAATATTTATGGGATTTTCTGTTAAATCCCACTTGCTACGGATTCGTAATTTCAAGCCACCACAGATCAATGGGGTCCAGCTTGCGGTTTGGGTCTGGGCAAAGAGGTGAGGAACCCCCCACCCTCTCCCTGGCCATGCCCAGGGTGGGGATGGGTGCATACAGCTGAGCACCCAAATGCTGCCCACCCGTGGGTTACCATGCACGGGGCAGCTGTGGTGCTCGCACCCAGGGGTGGGCATGGTCCACCCTGCCACGGTCATGCTGCACCAGGGATCACTCCCTTGCTGGGAACCCCCCACCCAACAGACCTTCCCCATCTTGGGACACTCAGCTTAGGGACCCCCCCACCCCACCACGGGTCCCCCACCGCCTCTTGCGCGACGCTCCCTAACGCCGCGGCTGCGGCGCGGCTCTTGGTCGCCGCTCCCTGGCGGGACCACGCCAACCTTTGCATAGCCCCGCCCCGCGCCGGACACGCCTCTTATACGGGTGAGCCCGCCCCACCCATCTTAGCCCCGCCCCGTCCCGGATGTCCCGCCCCCACGCGGACTGCGCATTCGCGATCCTGCAGCGCCACCTGCCGGCAGTCGTGGGGGGAGTGCGCGGGAGCCCCCCGCCCAGAGACCCCCCCAGCCTGGGACGCCCCAGCCCGGGACCCCCTCGGACCCTCCCCCCTAAACCCTCCCCATCATAGCCCTTCCCTCCTTGGGATCCCTCAAACCCGAGGGAACCTCCCCTTGGGGACCCCGGAGTTCTAGCGACCCCCCCATCACAGGGGCTCCTCTCCCTTGGGACCCCCATCCTGAGGATCCCCCCTGCTGTGGGACACCCACCCGCACGGCTCCCCCCCCCGTCACCCCACTCACGTTTCCCCACCAGCCTGGGGTCCTCCCGGGACACCCCGACACCCCCAATACACCCCTTTCCCCAAAACCCCTCCCCACCTGCCCCAGCCCCTCCTGTGCTCACCCCGCACCCTGCAGCCACGTGGACCCCCACAGGTGCGTGTGTCCCCCCCAAAAACATGAGCGACACCCCAAAGTCTTCCCCACACACTCCCCTGCCCTGGATCTGTCCCCCAAAACGGGCATCAAAGGCCCGGGCTCGGTGGGACGACCCCGCCCCCCCCAAAACTGCGGTTGGCGGGGCGGGGGGGGCGGGCACGTGGTGGTTTCCCACCTTGGGGACCCCCCGCTCCAGGGACCCCAACCCAGAGGCGCCCCGAGCCCGGGGACCCCGGCAAGGGGTGGATGGGGCAGGGCACAAAACCCACCCCGAAACCCATCCCACGTCCCCACCTGCTCCCCACGGGTGCCCGGGCTGCAAGGGGGGGGCTGCCCCATCATGGTGGGGCTGTGTGCCCCCCAGCTGCCCCTTGGGGGGGGAGGTCCGTGTGTCCGTGTCCCCCCCAGCACTGGGGGGGTCCCCAAGGGGAGGATCCTTTCGATTTGGGGGATCCCAAGGAGGAGGGGGCTATGATGAGGGAGGGGGAGGATCCAGGGGAGTCCCGGGCTGAGGGGTCCCAGGCTGGGGGTCGCGGGCTAGGGGGTCCCGGGCTGGGGGGTCTCTGGGTGGGGTCTCCCACGCACTCCCCCCAAGGGGCAGCTGGGGGGCACACAGGGGGGGACCACGGGCCCCCCTCCCTCCCTGTCCCAGGCAGCCCCCGGCGTGGGAGCGGAGAACAAAGAGGAGGAGGAGGAGGAGGAGCGTGAAAGCCCCGCGGTCCCCGGCCATGACAGCTGGTGCCCCCCAAGTGACACGGGGACAAAGGCGCCGCGGCAGGCGATGGGCCCTGGGACAAAGGGGCTTCGCTCCCCGGGGACCGTGGGGCTGGGGGGGGCCCGAGCCGTCACGGACGGGGAACGGTGCACGGGGACTGACCGGACCAGGGGGCTTCCCCGGGAGAGACAGGACTGGGGGCTGCCAGCCCCACATCGCCGCTAGCCGGACCCACAGCACCCTGCGGCTCTGCCAGCCCCACAGCCACGTCACCCCCAAACCCACGAGACCCCGAAACCCTGGCAGCCTGTATCTGTGCCACCCTGCACGCCGACTCCCCGCCAGGCTGGGTCCACACCTCCCCCAGACAGTGCCACCCCCAGACCCTTGTCACCCCAAATGTTACCCCGTACCCAGGTCACCCCGTCCCTCCCCAACCCAGCTGGGACCCCCGAGTCCATGGGGGAGGTGATGGGGGTGACCGGGGGGGGCAGCTGTGCCGGGGTGCCGCAGCAGCAGGCCGGGAAGGGGATTCATTAGCGGGGGGAGAGGTGGTTCCAGCGGCCGCCTTGATTGATGGCCTGGCCTCCATCTTGTCAGCCGGGTTTTGTCTCCCGGCCGGGGGAGGAAGGGAAGAGAAAGGGAAAGAGGAGGGAAAAAAAGACCCCGGGGCGGGGGGGCAGCAGGGGTTGGGGTGCCGAGGGAGGGGGCCCCTCCTCGCCTTTCCCCGGGCTGTCGCGGTGATGGATGGCCCAGCCGGAGGCGGCATCCCCGCCGGGGGGGCCGTGGGGCCAGGGACCCTCATCCTCTGGGGCCGGGGGGCCCAAGCAGCCTTCAGAGACCGGCTGGGGGCTGCACACCCTGGCATGGGGGGCAGCGCCCGCCAGCCACACTGGGGGACTTGGCCACAGGATGAGTCCCCGTCTCCCAGAAACCCCTGGCTGAGTCCCCCCCAACTCATCACACTCATGGGTGCTGCCGGACGTGGGGGCGGGCTGCACGCACAGCCCCTTGTCCAGCCCGGATCGCTCCCCAAAAATAAACCCCGAGGATTTTCCCCTCTCCGGCGCCTCGACTCTTCCCTTCTCTCTAATTTTCACGCCCAGCCGTGGCTCCGGAAGAGCCCCCGAGCACCCGGGACCGGGTCACGGGGGGGCTCCGGGGGGTCACGGGCCAGCACTCCCCCCCCGGCGAAGTTGTCGCCCCCGGGTGACACATTCGTCCCCGGGCGCGCCGGGGCATCTGTCGCCCCGTTCCGTATTGTTTTAACGAAGAGATTTAGAGCCCGCGCAGCAGCTGCGGCGCCTGCCCCTGGGAAAGCCGAAGCTGGGGGGGCTCCGGGGGGGGCTCCGGGGGGGCGGGAGGTGCCCCCCCTCCGCCCTCCCCACCACCCTCTGGAGACCCTGGGGACGGCTTCTTCTCCCGCAAAATTGTCGGGGGGGGGGGGGCAGCGGGGAGAGAGGGATGGAGGGATGCGGGAAAGGATGCGGGGACGGACGGACGGATGGACGGGGGAGGCGACGCACGGGACAGGCGAGGGCTGCAGGGCCGGGCGGCGCGGGGACAGCGCTGGGGGTGGTTGGGGGGCGCGGGGGGGGCGCGCTCGGGCCCCCCAGCTGGCGCAGCCCCCCGCGCCGGCTCTCTGCTTGCGCCTCGCAGCTAATTGAGTGAAATGGCTGTCAGCGACGTAATTAAAGGGGAGCGCGAGCGCTCGGGCAGGCCTCAAACAGATGGAAGGCCCCTTAATTGGTAATTAAATTCCTCCCTGGCAGGTGAGACGGAGCCGCAGCCGGGCCCCCCCCGGCCGCGGGGGGGGAGGCAGAGCCACTCCCCGGCACCGCTGGAGCCGAGGAGGGGGTGCCACAGCCACGGGGCTGGGGGTCCCCGGCCCCAGCTCCCCTCTTTGTCTACTGATTTCTGGAGCGAACCCGGCCCCGAGCCCCCCGCGGCCCCCCCGTCCCACAGACATCGGGCGCGGGGACAGCTGGGCAGGGGACAGGGAGCCGCAGGGGACCCCAGAATTTTGGGGGGCTGCCTGCCCAGGCCTCCCTGCCATCCACACGTCCCCCGGGTCCACCTCCCCTCCATCCACGTGTCCCCTGACCCACGCGGTCCCCTCCACACACACAGCCCCTAGCCCCACGCACCCCCTGACCCCCCCATCCCAAGGGACACAGACTCGGGGCAGGCGTGGGGCAGGAGGGAGCGGGCACAGCGGGGTGCAGGCAGGGATGGGCAGGGGGGCTGGAGCCCCACAGGAGCCCCTGCTGCCCCCCCACCAGCCGGGAAGGGGGTGTTTTATTTTCCTGCCATTATCCCCCGGCAATGTGGCAGATCATGGGAACAGCGAGCGGCGGCGGCGGCCGATATTTCATGCGCGATGGGATGGCGGGGACGGGGCCCCGAGACAGCCATATTAATAACGGCCCCGCGCCACCACCCTAACGAAGCCCCTAACGTGGGGGGGGACACCCTGGGTGGCGGGCGCACCCCATAGCTCGCGGCGGGCAGAGGGGTGCGGCAGGGGCACCGCTGGCCTCCCCCATCACAGACTCATTTAATTCCCCATTAAAGCCCCCGTGGTGCCGCCGGCCCCCCGCCAGCCGTGACCTCCGGCGGGGGCACTGGCCTCTGCCCCGGCGGGGCCGCCGTGACCTGTGGGGCTGGCTGGGGGGGGCGGTGGGGTCAGGGGCCGGGGGCCAGGCGGCAGCCCCACGGCGGGGAGGCGTTAGTTCCAGCGGGGCGGCTGGATAAAGCGGGTTTTATGGCCAGGACCCCCCCGTGCCGGATGCCTTCCCCACCGCTCGCTATGGAGACGATGGTGATGGTGACCCCACGGCTGCACCGGTTCCCCCCCAGAGCTCCCTCTGCCCGTCAGGGTGGGGACCCCCCCCGGCCCCCCCCCCGCCCCACCGGCCTTGTGGGGGGAACTCCCGGGTTCCCAGGTCCGGCCGCGGGCAGGGAGGAGTTACAAACACCGTTTAATTTGCCCGTTAATCGCCGTTAAGTGGGGCAACGAGGGGCTCCCGGACACTGGGCTCTCTCCCACGATGGGGGGCACAACCGTGGGGTGCGAGAGCTGGAGCTGGGCTGGGGCAGCCCCACAGAGAGCCAGGGATCTGCCCCCAATCGCCCCACAGCCGGTGGGGACAGGGAGGGGATCCCACACAGCCCCAGCTCAGGCACCGACTGGCACAGGATCCCCCACGGGGGCCGGAGCCCCCACAGCCCCACAACTGGAGCCCGTGGGGCCAAGATCCCCCCGAGCCCATGGGGACGGGTGCCCCTGTGCCCCATGCTCACACACCGTGGGGCAGAGCCCCACGGCTGCACCCCCAGCCGCAGTGGGACGCATCGTGGGACCCTCCTGCCCCACGGAGCACCCAGCCCTCGGGGGCGGGCAGACCCACAGCAGAGCCGAGCCAATGAGCAACTGCAGGGTGGCAGAGGGCAGGACAAAAGAGGGACACGGACCAATGGCCTGTCTAGGGGGCGTGGCCAATGCAATGGGTGTGGCAGGCCCCTCCCAGGAGATGGGGGGGGGCTGTCCAGCCTCACCCAGCCCGGTATGTCCCAGTACAGCCCAGTACGGCCGGGGGGGCCGGGCGCTGACGGGAATGGATGGGGTGGTGGAGCCGGGGGGCGGGGGGGTGATTAATGGGGGCCATCGCTCACTGTCCGGCGGGGGCGGGGGGGCCCCCCTGCACGGCGATAACGAGCGGCAGGAATAATGAGCGATGTCACTCCACTTTTCATCGTGATGGAAAGTCATTACAGGCGTCACCGGCGGCGACAACCGGCCATGAATCAACTGCTCTGCTATGAAATTAAAATCGAATCGCCCACCCCTCCCCCTCACCCCACCGCGGCCCCCCCGGCAGGGGCTGGCGGCCCCGGAGGGGGCTGCTCTGCCCGCTGCTGGGGAGATCCCCCCACGAGGGCCACCCCAAGAGACAGGGCATAGGGCTCCCCCGTCCCTGGGGACCGACCCAGAATGAGGTATTTAGGGGCTCCTCTCCCGCCCCACGAAGTCCACATCGATGGGTGGGAGAAGGGCCTTGGCTTTATTCAGCAACATCCAGCCCCCAGTGAGGCCGTGGCCACGTTACCAGCACCCCAGGGCTGTGAACTGGGGGGTCTGGGGAGCAGAACCCCATTCTGCCCCTCGCTGTGGGTGCCTGGGCCGGGGGGCTCACAGAGAGACACCCATCAGGTTCACCGGCCGCCCGCTGTAGCGCTTGGAGACGTCTGCCTCGATCTGCAAGACAGAGCCGGGGGGCTCAGGGGGCGCAGGGGGGCCCTGAGGCATCCCGGCAGGGTCCACTTCCCTCCCTCACCAGCTTCTGGAGCTCCTTGGTCTTCTCCAGCAGGCGGTCGAGCTTGGGCTCCAAGGCACCCTGCTCTGCCAGGGCCTCCTGCCGCTTCTGGCTCATCACCTCCTTCTTGGCCAGCAGCAGCTGCGCCTGCTTCAGCTTCTGCCCGAGCAGCTCGCTCACGCGGTCCACGTACCTGTTTGGGGAGAGCCAGGACCACCGTCACCTCCCTGTCGCCCACCCCGGTGCCATCCCCACGCCAGGACACCTCCATCACCTGCTCCAGACCTGCCCCGCAGAGTCCCATGGTCCCCCCCCAGCCTTGAGCCCCTGTTTTTTCCCCCCACCGAGCGAAGACCTGGGGGAGGCGAGGATCATGAAGAGGTGCTGCATGCTGCGGGTGCAGAGCTGGCCCAGCAGAGCCCGGGTGGTGGCCAGGAGAGAGCCCACATGGGCACTGGTCTGGCCCTGCAGCACGGCGGGGGCCAGCTGGAACTGGCTCATGGCCACGATGTCAGCCTCCTCCTCCATCTCCACCAGGCGCTGGGACAGGAACAGCTCCAGCTGTGGGGACGGGGCAGGGGGACACTCTGGTGCTGCCATCCTTGGAGTGGTACGGCGGCAGAGCTGCCCCTTAAGTGGCTTCAGCCCCGGCTGCTGCGTCGTACTCACCTCCATGAGCTCATCGATGAACTGGCTCCGGGTCTGGGCGTTTTCCAGGAGTGTCAGGGCATCGGAGCCGCAGGCGACCCCCTCGGGCACTGGGGGACAAGCCGGGGTGAGCGGGGCGGGGAAGCAGCAGGGAAGGGATCTCCACAGCTCGGACAGGCTGGTCATATCCTCCCCCCCCCCAGCCCATCCCGCACAGGGTGCTCAGCATCGCCCCACGGGACTGTTCAGTGGAGTCCCCAACAGGCCTTCGTGCACAGCCAGGGTGCCCAGGGTCACTGCAGGCAGGGAACAGGGAATAAAGGCAGGGTGGGTGGTGCCTGCTACCCGCTGGGACCCCCTGTGTCCCTTCACAGCCATGCTCACCCTCAGTGCCGGCCTCCAGCACCGTGATCTGCACCCCCTCGCTTTCACCATCTCCCCAGTCAATGCCATCATCCTGCTGCAAAAGAAAGGGCACCCTGTGAGATGGGGGTGCCCGGGACACCCCCAGGTCCCCAGCCCAGCCCTAACGCAGAGCCAGACCCCAGGACCACACAGCCAGTGGTCACAGACCTGAGGATCGGGCTCTAGCGTGATCCCCCAGTCAATCTCCTCGCCCTGGGCTCCCCCGTTGGCAGCAGCACCATCGTCCACCCTGGTCGGCTCCAGCGTGAAGTCTCCCCAGTCGATCTGCGGGGAGAAGGACAACAAACCTCCCTGAAATTCTGGGGCCAAACCTAACCCTAACCAACACCAGGCAGAACCGGCCGGGGCTCTCCCCAGCACATACCGTGTCCTCCTTCGGCTGCTCTGGCACCTCCTCCACCTCCGGCCGCTCCACACGCAGGGGCTGGAGCCCCGTCCTCCACTCGTAGACGGTCGTGTTGCCTCTCTTCCCCACGTGCCGCAGCAGGGGCACCACCAGCTCTGCTGAGCTGGCAGCCACCGCAGGGACATCAGTGCCAGGCACAAGGCGGGGACCCCTCAGCACCCCCAGCCCCACCAGGGAGAGCCCCAGCCTGGGTGCAGCCGCCAGCCCAATCCGCTGTCCCCGCACGTGGGGAGAGGAGACGAGAGGATCTATCCCTGCATCCCCACACCCACCTCTCGCACACGAACTCCACGCAGGCCTGATACAGCTCGATGGCCTCGGAGAGCGCACTGGCTCCTGCCCCGATCTCAGACAGCAGCGACGGCAGGTCCTTCACCAAGGCCAGCAGCTCCTGGCGCACGTTGTCACCCTGAGGACAGAGCAGGGATGCATCAGGGCAGGGAGACAGACAGCCAAAGCACCCCTGGGTGGCTTCACCCTCTGCTGGCAGAGCTAGATGTGGGCAGGAAGGGGACAGAGGGCTGTGGGGTCACCCTACGCCCCCCCCCAGCTCCTCCCGTAGGTAAGGTGGCATTGCGGGGACATCCTCTGGGACACGTGGTGCCAGCTTGAGCCCCGCCGAGGCCAAGTGCTGGTGGCTGGGGGCTGCTTTGGGGAGGGAGGTCGCACAGCAGGACCCCCTGCGCAGTGGGGCCGGCTGCACGGACTCACGGTGATGCCGTACTGCTTGCAGGAGGTGAAGAACCGCTCCCGCAGCTCAGCTGCCCCCAGCTGACACTCCTCCTCACGGCGGGCGAAGTCCTGCTGGGCCTGCTGGCACCGGCTGATCTGCTTCCTCAGCAAGGGGATCTCGTAGCTGATGCTGCGCACCAGGAGGCTGGCGAGCTCGGCTGCAAAGCGGGTAAGGAGGGGGGCTGAGAGGCTGTGCCAGCCGCCCACGAGGCCCTCGGGGTGCCCCAGCCACCTCGGCTGCTGCCCTGGCCACGCAGCAGAGCCACCTGGAGGCCCTCACCCCAGCGGGACTTGGGAGCCCATCACGTCCTGCCCCTTTCCCTGTCCACCCCATCTTCATCCCAGTTTGGAGACTGAAAGCCACCCACTGACCCCCCCCAAGGGCTCCCCGGAGCCTGCCCGCAGCCAGAGCTGCCTTACCCAGGTAGGTGTTCTCCTTCTCGTAGAGACATACGATCTCCTGCCAGTCCTGGGGGGGAGGAAGCAGAGGGTGGGGGAGGCTGCGAACACGCCGGCCGCCACCCCCAGGCCCACGCTCACCTTCATGCGCCGGGACGAGTAGCGTCCAAAGAGGTTCTTGGTGGAAGCCTCAGTGCCCTTGAGGATCTCCACAATCCTCAGGCAGTGGAAGTAGTGCAGGTCTGTGTCAGAGGGAGGGACACGGTCACCGGGACCTCTGCCGGGTGCCACCCTCTCCCAGCGCAGCCCAGGAAACACGGGTCTCAGAAGGGGCCGTGCCACTGACTCCCCGACTCCTTCTTGGCTGGGGGAGCTGCCATAACCAAGCCCTCGGGAACAGGTTCCCAGTGTGACACACACCCTGGCTGCCTGTCTCCCAGCTTTCCTGGGACACCCCAAACTCCACTCACAGGCCCCCGCGAGCAGCTGCTTTATCTCCTCGCTCTCCGGCATGTCTTGGATGGCCACGTTGATCTTCTCACGGATGGCCAGCACCTGGCTCTGCCATTTCAGGTTGCAGTGTCTCCTGTCCACCAGCCAGTCTGTGAGGCAGGTGGGATGGAGGGAAACAGGGGGTCAGCGGGGAGAGAGACCCTATGGGGGCTCACCAGGAGGGGGTCACCCCCCAGGCTGCCCTGCGATACCAGATGGAGGCAGGGAGCAGAGACCAGTTCCCCCAGCGCATCCTGTCCCCACCAAGCAGAGAGGCCAAACACGGGAGTAAAGGCCCGGGTCCTTCCCCAGGCCCGGGAAGGGCTGGAGGGGAAAGAGGGGCTCGGGGCAGGGGGTCACCCCGCTGCTGCCTGGCCTGGAACAACGCACCACAGCACTGAAGGGGGTGGCGCTGGGGCCATGGTCTGCCACACGGAGAGGGAACAAACCCTCCCGGGGAAGAAGGACACCGCGCTCCCGCCCGTCGGGGAGTCCCGGCACGGCCCCCTCCAAGCCCCTGCCCACCCTGGGGGGCTCCCGCACGGGGGAAGGCGGGCCAGGGCTGCCGTACCCAGGAGCTTGCCGGTCTGGATGTCGATGGGCACGTTCTGGTATTCCTGGGGAGAGACCTGTGGGGAGGCAAGGGGCGGCGGGACGCGGCGGGGCCTGGCGGAGCCCAACGGGGGCCTGAGCCCCCACTACTCCAGCGCCCGGGCCCGACCTGTCCCCACTCCCCCGGATCCCTTCCCAGCGGCCCCGGATCCCTTCCCAGCGGCCCCGGCCCCGGCCCCGGATCCCTGCCCAGCGGCCGCGGCCCCCCACCTGCATGCCGCCCGCCACCGCTCCGCTTCCGCTTTCCCCCGCCCGCTCCCCGGCGCCCCGCCCGGCCTCAGCCAATCGCCGAGCACAGCCCCCCCGCAGCTCATCCAATCAAAACGCGCTCTGTCCAACGGGCCCCGCCCTTCTGCGAATCAGAAGGGAGCGGCGGAGAGACAGAGCCACGTGCCGGAGTCTCGGTTGGCTGGAACGAGGCTGGGGGTGGAGGCACCGCTAACCAATCAGAACGGGCTGGGGGGGGGACGGAGGGGGGGGGACACCGCGCATGCGTGCGCAGGGCAGGCGATCCCCAGGGCGGATCCCTCGGGGATCCCCGGGGGTCCCGAGGCCAGGTCCCGGCTCCCACAGGGCCGTGGGTGGCCCAGCACAGAGCCAGGATCCCTCGGGGATCCCCAGCCGCCCCTGAGGGATCCCGGGTCCCTCAGGGATCCCAGATCTCTCGGGGATACCCAGCTGCCCCCAGAGGCTGATCCCAGATCCCTCGGGCCCACTGGCTGCCCAGCACAGAGCCAGGATCCCTCGGGGACCTGCCTGCTGGGAGCAGCCGCACCGGCATGCCCACGGGACTTGGGGGGAGCAGCTGCCTCCAGCACCCCAGGGACGTCACCGCTCCCGGGTGACCCATGGCTGCCACCCAGCCCCAAGCCGGCATGTCCCCATGGGACGTGTCCCCACGAGCCGTGTTCTCGCGCGGGAGCAAGATGGCAGCTCTCCTCCCCTGTCACTCATGGCACCACCCCGTCCCCAGGGCCGGCGGTGGCCGAGCGGGGCGGTGGCAGCGTGGGGACAGCCCGGCGGGTGCCCGTGGGGCAGAGGGAGCCGGCGGCGAGAAGCGGGAGGCAGGAACCGGTCTGGCAGCCCGGCCAGCCAGCCGCCGGTTTCGGCTAATCCCGCCGAAAGCCAGAGCCACGTTCCTGCCAGCTACCCTTAACTCCTGGCAGCCCGAAACACGTGCCATGTGCCACCCCGGCACTCGCCAGGGACCTGCCCTCGAGGCCGGTGGGGCGGCAAGCCCGGCCCGGTGCCACGGTCCGTGCCAGCAGCCGAAGCCGCCGCGGGCTGGCAGCCACCGTCGGGGCTCAGCCCCGGGTTCCCCTGTCATGAATATTCAGCCGTGCCCTGGCCCAGCCCCGCTGTTTGCTCAGGCAGGAGGGGTTTGGTCGCGGGTTCACCTTGACGGGGAGCAAACGGGGCAGCGGCAGGTAGACGGCACCTACCTGCGCACCCCAGCCGGAGCCGTCCCGGCACTCCCGGGACCCCCGGGCTGGGCGGCTGCAGCGGAGGCGTGGGAGGCGCAGGTACACAGACGGGGAGCCCGCGGTGGGGAGTGGGACGTGGAAACCCTCCGCTGCCAGCCTGGGTCACGGCACAGCCACGGTTCGGCAATGGGTCCCGCGCAGCTTTGGCACGAGGAGGGGGCAGGCGAGGGCATGGTGTTGCGGGGGGACACAGCAAACCAGCCCAGGGGGCCACCAGCCGTCTTCCCTGGGGTGGTGGCCCCAGTCTCGGTGTCCTCGTCCCCCTGTCCCAGCACCCGAAAGCAATGCCGGAGGCACCACCCGGGAGGAGCCGGGCAGGGCTCAGTCTGTGGGGTCGGTCACGGCCGAGCGCTGCAGGGGCACGGAGCTGCGCTGGCTCCCGGGATGGGGACGGGGCGCTGGGAATCCCCTCCCTGCCCACTGCCAGGGAAGTGTTTGGCTCCTCCGCTCGGGAGCCGCCTTCCCCGTCCCTGCCCCGGAGCCACACTCCGCATCGGAGCCTTCCCGGATCGCTGGAGCTTTCGTGGCAGTGGCTGTGTCCCACCAGTGCTCCTGCCTGGCAGGGCTGGGCAAGAGGGAAACCCCGACCCTGGGGT
Source organism: Phaethon aethereus (assembly GCF_964289735.1). Lineage (NCBI taxonomy): Eukaryota > Metazoa > Chordata > Aves > Phaethontiformes > Phaethontidae > Phaethon > Phaethon aethereus. The sequence continues at coordinate 5,244,914 of NC_138601.1, forward strand.
GCAGCAGGTGGCGACCCCCCGGCAGAGACCCCGGCACCTCCGCAGCTCCCACCTGCTTCCCAGTTCCTGTTTCCTTACCGGGCTCCCTGCCTGCCCACTACACCCAGCTGATACGGCAGCTGCCGGCAGTGCCGGCAGCCTTTGCCCCGGGCTCGGCAATGCCCAAGTCACCCAAGCATCCCCTCCCGGTACCTGCAGAGTCCTGCTGCCCTGGGCCCCCCAGCCCCAGCCCCATGCAGCCCCCCCGGCACCCATCACGAGCATCCAGGCAGAGACAGCAGGAGAGTGCCAGAGCCGCCTTCGGCAAACACGGCACCGGGCTCCCTGCCAGCGCTGCCAGATCAGCAGTCCTTTGTCCATCCTCGTCAGATCTGGGATGGCAGGGCTGGGGGGCCAAGGGACCCCCCTGGAGGGAGTAAGACCCCCACATTCATTTCAGGGGCCGGCAGCGATGGCCGACAGCCACGGCTGGTGGAAGCTGACCTTCCTGCGGAAGCGCCGGTCAGTGCCCACGGTGCTGTACGAGAGCCCCGACGGCCACGCCGCTGCCGCCGGTGAGAGCCAGGAGGGGCCGGGTGAGGAGGGGCCGCCTGGCTTCACCGCCCGCCTGGAGAAGATCGTGGACAAGAGCAGTAAGGGCAAACACGTCAAGGTCTCCAACTCGGGACGCTTCAAGGAGAAGAAGAAAGTGCGGGCGACACTGGCCGACAACCCCAATCTCTGTGCCGCCGGCGAGCGGGAGGAGAAATGACCCGGCCGGTTGTCACCCTCCGGCCACCACCACCGGCTGCCCAGGCCGGCTCGGCTCCATCCCTCCCAGGGATGCTGGACTGCAGGGCTTCGGAAGGAGAAAGGACTCGGACTGGAGTTTATTTAAGGGGGAAGCAAGGACCCTGTTTAATTGCAGCTCCCCAGGCTCGTGGCACCCAGGAGAACCGGGGAGCAGAACCAGGCACAGCCCGTCCCTCCCAGCCCCACCTCAGGAGTCCCCCGAGGCTGACTGGTTCATACTGGGATGAAGATGCTCACCCCAGCTCTGTCGCTTGCCACGGACCACTGGAGCCCATCGTTCACCCAGCTCTGTCCCAAGCACGACGGCCCCGATCCTGTTCCCGATCCCTTCCCGCCATCACTTCTGTGGAGGTGAGACCGGGGAGACCCCCTGCTTGTCTCCCAAGCCCAAGGGGCTGCGTGGCCACAGGCAGAGCCACCGACATGGCATCTTTGCCAGCAGTCGCCCCCAAACCGGGGGATGTGACACTTCCCTGCCCCGACGGAACATCCTCAGGGGCAAAGTCCCCCCCGAGCTGCCTTCATGGGGACAGTGGAGGGCTCTGGGCTTCCCGGCAAGAGCCATATTCCCGCTGGTGTCTGGGAAAGAGCGCGGAGCCGGAGCCAACCCCTGGGGCAGCCGCCACAGCCGATCTCGGAGCCCCGGTGTTTGTTGGCAGCTGAGCCTTGAGCCAGCTCTTGCGATTGCTGATAATTAACTGCTGTTAATAAACCAGGTCTGGAAGCAAAGGCAGCTCAGGGGCGCGGGCAAGGGGAGAGCTTGACGGACCCCCTGGCCCCAGCCTGGTAGGGCTGAAGGGCTGTGGGTCCCTTCTGGGACCCCGGCGGGGAGCGGTGCCAGCCGTCATCAACGCAAGGGAATCCCCGTCGTGGCGCAGCGGGGGAACACGCGGGGTGGCCGTCGCCAGCGCTGCCAGCCCAGGGTGCCCTCTCTGCAGAGCAGGGTGCGGCCGTGCCTGAAGTCAACACGAGCAACCACTTCCCAGCTATGACAAAAGCCGGACGGTGCCAAGCGCCGGAGTCCAACCCCCGCTTCCCCGGCACAAGCCTTGCGCCAGGGCAGCCCGGGCCCCCGGCAGCCCCCGCCCTCGGCTCTGTTTGCTCTGCCCGCGCCCGCCGGCTCACAGGCTGCTCTTTGTCCCGGGCTGGCAGCACCGGAGGGATCCTGCCCGAGAGGGAAGGGAGGGAGCGGGGAGGAGGAAAGGCGTCAGCACGCAGCCGGGTGCCGATCGGCTCATTTACGCCCATCACAGTGGTATCTGTTCTCCTAATGCCGGGATGGGTGGGACACCTGTCCGTGCTGCCACCCCCAACCCCAGCAAAGCCCCCAGCCCCTTCCCGGGACATCAAGCTGCCACCTCATGCTGTCCCCTCGAGGTGACACCAGAATCCATGCCATCCCCTCCTGTCCCACCCTGGCGGCTGTCCCCGAGGGATGAGCGCAGCCAGGAGGGACCAAGACCACCCAGCGAGTCTGCGACAGCGGCACAGGGTGTGTGAGGGGCCCCCACGGCCACTTAACCCAGCTCCCCCCACCCTGACGCCAACCTTCCCGCTGCCACCCACCACAGGGCTTTGCCCAGCACGGCACGGCCGGGAACCCACCGGGGGACCCACAGCCACGGCAAAGCCCCGGGGCACGATCCTGCCCCGAGAGCCAGTGACTGGGAGAGCCAGCACGGAGCCAGGGAGGGTGAAGGTTATCGGGGCCCAGTTTCACTGGGATGTGGCCCAGGGGAGCCAGGGCTGCCAGCACACTCTGCCGAGTCCGCGGGACGGGATCCCCGGCTGCACCGCGCTCCGTCTGCTGGACAGCGCGGCCTGGCCCTGCGCGGGTAAATATTAACCCAAACCCACTGCATGGCTCTGCACCGATCGGGATTTATTTTTTTCCAAGCTTGGACACGCAGCGGCAGGGGGACGGGAAGCGGCGCCTGCCTGAACCCCCTGAACAAGCAGGCTGAGGGTCGGGGTCCCACAGCCCTGGGGAGATGGGGTGCACTGGTGACACCACATACAGCCAGCCACGAACACCGCCGACGCGGCGGTGACATTCAAGCTGCAATTAAATTAAGTTATTGCACAGACTGAGCACATTGCACGGTTCTAGCTAAAACACGAGCCACGAGTGGTGGCAGCAGCAGGACATGGGCAGGGGGTTCACTGGGGTCTTTCTTGGTCCCTCCAAGATCATTAACATGATTAATTAACCACCAGCGGCACTGGGAGTGGTCACTCCCCACGTGTTGGCAAGGGGAAGCAGAAGGTCACTGGGACCCACCTGCAACTCTCGCCCGCCCCAGGGAGAAGCGACGGGCGATGAGGGTCTCTGGGGCTGGACCTGAGCCCCCCACCAGTACCCCCAGAGCTCAGCATGCGTCTCCCAGGGGAGGGCAGAGCGAGGCCAGTCCCGTTCCTCGGGGCACGACGGGGGACAGGTGGGCAGCTTTGGCACAGGTGACGCTCCCGATCGGGTGAACACGGCCGGAGGCCTCACGGGGCAAAGCGCTCGAAGACCCATTCGCCCTCTCCCTGGTGCGTCATGTCTCCCAGCGGGGCCGAGCCGTCCCGCAGGCGTCGGAAGACAATACGGTCGTGCAGGCGGTTGGTTTGGCCCTGCCAGAACTCCATCACCTCTGGCTGCAGGATGTAGCCTCCCCTGGCAGAGAAATACAGGGCTTTAGGGGGGCCCTGCCGGCGGGCAGCACCCTGCCTGCGTTCCCCATGACTCACCAGTACGCCGGCTTCGGCACCGTCGCATCCCTGTAGCGCTCCTCCAGCTCCGCGTTCTTCTTCCTTAAATACTGTGGGGAAGGGGAAGGTGGTGAAGGCGAGGGCGGCCGGCGCAGTCCTGGGTCTCCCGGCCCCTCTGGGTGCTGCCGTGGGGAAAGGGACAGCCGCTCACCTCCCTGTCCGGAATGACGGTGCTCTGCCGGCTGACGACGGCCCCGATCTGGCTGCTCTTGGGGCGGGAGTGGAAGTACCTCTCCGATTCCTCCTCCGGCAGCCGCCTCACCGAGCCCTCGATCCGTACCTGTGCCAGGCACGGTCAGCCGGGCTCTGGCCAATGGGTGCCGAAGGGGCTGCGTGGGCTCCCGAGCGAGGAACTGTCCCGTCCCCCTGACACCGCTCCCCCCAAAACATGGGCACCCCCTGTCCCGTCTCAACTCCGGGGGCTGGGACCCATTCGGGCGTGATCCTCACCCAAATGTGTGAGCCCCAACATCCCACCCCAAAGCGCAGAGCACCCTCGGCCTGACACCGTGCCAAGGGCCTGACCGTGCTCCCTCTGCTCCCCCCGGCCCCCCACATCCCTGGGGGACCACGACTCACCTGCCGGTTGAGGGGCTCCCAGTAAAAGACGAGCGAAGCGAAGGGGTTGGCGTCCTGGGGCGCGGCGGGGGGAGAGACGAGCGAGCCGTCAGCCGACCAGCACCGCTCCCAGCTTTAAAAATCAGAGAAACCCCGCGCTTTGCTGCGGCAGGACCGGCCTACGGGTGGTGCTGGGTAGAGCCTCGACCCCAGCCGGGGCCGCTTCGCTTCTCCCCGGAGACCCTCCCCGGAGCCCCCCGCCAGCCCCACAGCCCTCACCAGCTCCTTGCCCTTACGGCTCTCGTGGTTGGTGAAGAAGCGGAAGCCATCCTGCCCGAAGCCCTTCAGCAGCACCATGCGGGCCGAGGGCTTCCCGTCCCTGCGGCACAAGAGGGGAGGCGATGACAGGTCCCCCAGCCGGGGTGGCTTGGGGACCCCCGTGCCCCCCCATGGCCCCCTGGCCTCACCTGGTGCAGGTGGCCAAGCACATGGCGTTTGCCTCCCCGATGGCCGGGCACCTCACGGCCTCTTCGAACCAGACCCCGAACTGCTGGATGGGGTCGCGGGAGGCCAGGTGCCGCTCCTCGAAGGCCTGGGGGACACAGGGGACGCTGTAAGTGGGGGGCACCCTGGCCTTTGGGGACACAGCCAGCACTGGGGGGGGTCACACCCGATTCAAGGGCAGGGCCAGCACAGGGGACGGGGTGACCCCAGCCCTGGGGGTGCAGCAAGTGCAAGGAGGGGGGGGTTACCCCAGGCCTTGGGGACAGCTTGGGGTGGGGGTCACCCCAATTCCGGGGTCACTACCAGCACGGGGAGTCACCCCAGGCCCTAGGTACAGCCGGGGGGGGTCACCCCGGTTCTAGGGCCACTGCCAGCAGGTGGGGGGGTGTCCCCCGGGCCTTAGGGACACCCTGGGGGGGGTCACCCCGGCCCCAGGGCAGAGCCGAGCCGGGGGGCCCCTTGATCCCAGGAGTCAGCCTCCCCCCCCCCCACCGCCGGTGCTCCCGTCCCCACCTCCGCGTCCCCCCGGTAGCTCTTCCGCAGCGGCCCCAGGTCCATCCCGGCCGCGACCGACGGGAGCTCAGCGGGGACAAACCGCGCGGCACCCCCCGCCGCGGCCCCGCCACCGCCCCGCCCCGGGGCGCGGCGTAACCCGGCCACGCCTTCCTCCCCCTGACAGCCAATAGAGAGCGGCGAAGCTCGCCCACGGCAGGGAGGGGCTGTGGAGCGCTGCCAGCCAATTGGAACGGGAGGCGGGGGCGGGACGCAGAGATCCGGAAGTGGTGTCAGGGCTGTAAACAGGCACATGGAGGGGCCCTTAAAGGTACAGCGTCCGCCGGGGCGGGGGGCGCAGGGGAGCGGGGGCGGGGCGGGGCAGGGGACAGGAACGGGGCGGGGGGGCACTGGGAAGATAGGTGACGGGGCTGAAGGGACGGAGGACACACCGAAGAGACGGGGGAAAGGGATTAGGGGGACACCGGGGGGACAGTGGGACGACACATGGGGCCGGGGGGGCAGAGACTGGGGGACGTTGGTCACAGGGAAGGTGGGGACGAGATATTTGGGTCTGGGGGAAACTGGGGGGATGGTGACAAGGGACAGCGGCTGGGAGACGGCGGGCAGGGATTCGGGGACATTGGGGACAGGGAAGGTGGGGGCAAGACGTGGGGCTGGGGGACGCTGGGGGGACACTGCGGACGGGGGGGCGAGACTGAGGGGACAGGGGCCTGTGGGGCAGGGACTTGGGGACCAGGCCAGCCAGGTGGGGGGAGGGCAGGGGAGCTGCCAAGGGGCCCGGGGGAGGGCACTGGGGACAGGCAGGGCCCTGGGGCCGGGGGGAGTGGGGACAGAGAGGGGACACGACAGGGATGAGGGGAGGTGGGTAAGGGGGGGCCGGGGGGACAGGACGGGGCAGGGAGCAGGGGGGTGCTGGGGGGCCACCCCATGTCCCCCGGCCAGGTCCCCTCCGAGCAGGAGCGGGGTCCCACGGCCCCGGCGAGGTGCCCAGGGGCTGGTGCGCCCTGACGCTGGCACCGATGGCCGACGGCGGGGCCGAGCCCCGGGACGAGGATGAGCAGCCGGGGGGCCAGGACCCCACGGCCCCACAGCCCCTCGCACCCAGCCCAGACCACGGCAGGTACGGGGCCTGCCGTGTGGTGGCACCCCCGGGTCCCCAAACCAGGGAAGGGGGTAGTGACCCCCAGGGCCCAGCGCTGACCCCATTCCCTCCCCATGCCCAGGGCCCCGCTGCTCGCTGAGGACATCGCAGCCAGGAAGAGACCCCGGCTGTGCCCGGGCGCCCGAGCCAGCCCCAGCCACTCACAGGGACCCGAGAGCCCCTGGGAGCCGGGGGGTGCCGGGGCGGGCTGGGGGCCGCGGGCAGGCAGGGTGACGGGGCTGTATGCCCAGCTGCTGCGGGAGCTGGAGGCGGAGGTGGGGGAGCTGCAGCGGGCGCTGGTAGCGCGCGACGAGGCTGTCCTGCGCCGGGACCGCCGTATCCGGCAGCTGGAGCTGGAGAACCAGCAGCTCCGGAGCCACGTCCGCAGCCTGGAGGAGGAGAACGACCTGCTCTCCTCCGGCGGTGGCCGCGGGGGACCCTTGGCCACTGCTGCCACCACGGCTGCTGCCACCAGGACCCTGCTGGCCTCGGGCACCGGCTGCATTGGTAACGGCAGCGGGCGGGCAGGGTGATGGCTGGGTGTCCCCGCCATGGGCTGGGAAGGAGACCCAGTTTGTGGGGTGGCATTGGGACAGACGAGGGTGAACGGGGACAGAGGGATGGGAGGGGACAGGGACAGACTGTCAGGACTGCAGGGGTCAGAGGGGAGCTGCCCAGTCCCCCCTGCCCAGGGACAGGGTCTGTCCCGCGGCTGAGCCGCCCCCCATGTCCCTGCAGGCGTCAGTGACAGCAACGTCCAGTTCCTCAAGGGGCTCGTGGGGCTGCTGGAGAGCGATGCCACTGCGCAGGTGGGTCTCGGTCCCCGTGTCCCCAACCCAAGCAACTCCTCACCCCGTGGAGGCTGGGGACAAGCCTGGCCCTGGCCCACAGCAGCGCTGGGGCGAGCGGGACACCCAGCCAAACCCCTCTGTCCCCGCAGGTCAGGGGGCTCCAGCCCTTCTCCACTCTCAGCCCTGGGGAGCAGGGCTGCGCCCCGGCCGACGTCCCACGGAGCCCCCCGGCCTGGCGGCTGCGGGCAGGGTTGCCCGGCAGCTTCCCCCCCTGCCTGGGCAGCGAGGAGGGGGCCGGCAGCCCGGCCGCGCTCACCGACACCGCCTGCCTCTGGGAGGAGAGCGGGGGGGACACGCTGCCCGACGGCACCCCGCTCTGGGCCTCGCCCGTCGAGGTGCGTGGGGGCCGGCTGGGGGTCCCACCGAGGCTCCCGGGGTGCCACCAGGGACCTGGGATCCTACCAAGGCTCCTGGGCTGCCGCTGGACATGGTGCTGTGGTTGGAGCAGAGGGGACAGGAGAGGTGGCCCAGGGGATCCCCAAGGGATGGAGGGGGTCAGGGTATCCCAGGGACAGAGCAGGGGGTCCCCAGGCTCCATCCAGGACCCAGACGAGAGCTCTCCCCCCTGCCGCAGGAGAACGGGAGGCCCAAACTGGAGCTGGTCCCCAACTCGGGGGTCTACATCACCCACCCGCAGCTGGACGACCTCTCGCAGGTCTCCACCGACAAGCCCAAGCTCATGACCCGGCGGCTGCTCGATTACTTCTTCTCACGGGAGACGCTGGCCCGGTCCTCGGCCACGGGGCAGCGCATCGCCCACAACAACACCACCATGGAGCGGCCCCTCCGCCTGCCCGTGGCCGTGGTCAGCGCCATCAAAGGTAGGGGACGGGGAGGTGGGGTCCCTCATCCCCTCCTGGTGTCACGTCAGCCACGGTGGTGGGTCAGGAAAGGCCACAGTGCCACCCCTCAATGGGGTCAGACCCTCGTCTGCCCTGCAGAGTATGTCACCAAGATGTGCGGCCATGGCTGCAACTTCAACGCCGTCATCAACAGCAAGTGCGGCACGTCCCGGCGGGCCGTCAAGAAGATGGTTGTGAAGATGGAGTGAGCTGAGACCCACGGGACAGCCACGGCCCTCCGAGCATGCAGGGGGACGAGCCCAGAGCCCTCCCATGCCGCAGACGGAGAGAGGGGACAGGGAGGGACGTGCCAGCAACGGTGGGATCACGCCCTCATGCTTACAGAGGGGCTGCGGCGAGAGGATTCACCCCGACAGACCGGCTGGCTCAACCCCACGTCCCTGTGGCTGGAGAGCCCACGGCCGTGTGTCCCGCTCCCTCCAGCAGCGGGGAGCGGGTGCTGGCCGGGGCGACGGCCGGTCGGAGCAGGGAGATGCCAGTGCCACGTGTCTTACCGGCTGGTGCCGGGATGGCCGGGCACGGGACAGAGCCAGCAGCCATCCCTGGCAGCAGAGCTCACAGCAGCAGCTCCACACGTCCAGCCACGGCCCAGGGCTGTTTCCCTGTAAATAAGTTCGTTTCCAGCGATAGTTGGGATTCCTGTAAATAAAGGCCACTTTCTCCCTGCCCGAGAAGGCCGGCAGCATGCCCTCCCTGCCGCCACGCCGAGCGTTTCACCTTCAGCTCTTCACCACCGTGGTGGGCTCCTGCTGCACGTCCCTCTGCGGATGCAGCCGGCACTGCCCCGGTCACGGTGGTGCCCAGCCCAGCACCACGGCTCGCACCGTGCCGGCTCGGGAGAGAAAGGACCCTCGGCGGCACACGCTGCACTGGATTTGCCTCTGGTGACTAAATTTATTTAGCAAGGAAAGCTCCCGGCTGACTCCACACTGGCCAACCAGTTACAGTTAATAAAGTATAACAGATCTGTCACGTAATCCAGAAACAACCTCGGGCAGTTACAACTAAAAAATAAAGTGGATTTGTTTAATTTAAAAGCTCAAAAATAACAAGCCATATGTTTTTTTTTTTTTAAACATGTGGTAAACACAAAAGCAATATAATCTATGATACAATGTACACTATACACAGTGGGGATGGCGGGCAGCACATGGGGGAGGAAAGGGGGGCTGAAGTCCCAAAATTCAAAAGGGAATGCCACGTCACTTGGAAACAGAAAAGTGGGGAGAGAAATCATCAGAGAAAAAAACCAACCTTTTCAGTATTGGAAAAGAAACGTTAGAAGAAAAGGGGGGCAAGAAGATGGGCAGCATCTTGCAGAGAAATTAAATAAAGATTAAAAAAAGCACTCACGACACAGTGTTCGTAACTGGGAGCGGGGAGCGTAAGGCAACGATCTCCATAGAAAAAAGGGACCTTCCAAAGGGAGTTATATAGATATTTATAGCTATTTATAGACTTTAAATATAAAGTAGGAATGTGCTGTGGAGCCTCTCCTGGCCCGCCCGCACCGGAGCACGCGGTCCCCTCCGTGCCTGGCTCCTGTGTGGCTGTGAGACGTTTTGCCAGGCGCCGGACCACCGCCGGGCCACCCCACGGCCCTGGGGATCCACAGGGAGCACCGGCCCCTCACACCCTTCCGAAAGGGCTGCTTCTGCGTGGGGGCCCAGGCGGCATCGGAGGGCGGGCAGGAGGATGTCCCCGAGGGCTCCTCTCCGCGGGCGGCCGTGGCCAGGGACGCTGGAGTGCTGCGGCCTCGCAGGCTGGTGCCCTTGCAGGGTCTGTCCGCACAGGCGGGGAGTCGTGGGGCAGCTCCCGGCCCTACAAGTTCTTGGTGACCAGGTGGGTTTTATAGTGCTTCGTCAGGTGGTCGCTCCGCATGAAGCGCTTCTGGCACTGCGCGCACTCGAATCGCTTGTCACCTGCGGGGAAGAGCGGCAGCGGTCAGGGGGTGGCCCCGGCAGCACCGTCACCGACCTGCTTGTGTCCCTGCATTCCCCTAAACCAGCCGCAGTCAGGACAGTGGGGAGCCCCCGAGCACAGTGATGCCCCAAAACAGGTCCCCTTTGCAGCCGCTGCACCCCAGCCCCCTCCCATGACACCTCTGTCACCACCATCACCCGGAGAGCCCCCAAGGCAGCAGAGACACCCCCCCCAAGTTGTTCATCCCCTCCCAGTCAAATTAACTCAGTCAAATCACAAGGACAGCTTGCGGTGGCCCAAGATAACCCCAGTCCTTGGCTCAGCCCATCCCCTTGGCTCCTGCAAGGCTCAAAACCCTGCACGGGCCGGGCCACAATTTGGGGGCTGCCCAGGGAGGGAGGGGGTTGCGCCACGGGGCCGCAGACCTGTGTGCGTGCGAGCGTGCCGCTGCAGCTCGTCGCTGCGTGTGAAGCGCTTCCCACAGAAGACCCAGTTGCAGACGAAAGGGCGCTCGCCCGTGTGCAAGCGCACGTGAGCGCGCAGCAGTGAGGTCTTGCGGAAGGTCCTCCCGCACTCAGGGATGTGGCAGATGTGCTTCTTCTTTCCTGGATCCCCTGGCCTGGCGAGGAAAGCCACCATTAGCCTCAGGGATGGGTGCCGGTCCTGCAGGACTGCCCCTCGCCCGCTCCGTGCTCACCTCTTCTCCCCGTCCTTGCAGTTGGGGCAGGTACATGCCATCCGCCGCCTCTTCTCCCCCGGCTGAATCTCTCCGGACAGCGCTTGCTCCATCTGGAGCTGGATCTGGGTCGGGCTCAAGCCACTGATGGTCAGGTTGTTGCCGGACACGTTCTGCACAGTCAGCTGCTG